>NW_020664587.1:5867403-5902484 GCF_002925995.2 Terrapene triunguis
GAGGAGCTGCCGGACCTGCCCTGCGCCCGCTATCCGGAGGAGCTGCCAGACCTGCCGATCAATCCCTGCCCTGACGAACCCATGGTCCTGGACCCCCCAGAGGCCGACACCAGGACCCAGGTAGGCCCCGAGGGGGAGTGTGGAAGTAGCCTGGGGGCAGCTGACCCTAGTCTGGCTTCAACACTGCCAGAGCCTATGTCAGTGTGTTGCGGCCAGGATCAACACTGATAGCAGCGGGTCTTCTGCCGCTGCTAGGGCCCCGGGCTGGGACGCAGTGGAGTGGGAGGGCCTGCGTCCCCCCTGCCACCCAACCCGTGGGTGGCCGTCTCCCCCTCTCCCAGGCCTTTTGAGGCTGGGGGCCTACTATTGTTGCTCAGCCCTGACTGAGGGCCTGAGCTCCGGACTCAGTGTTTGTTGCCCCGCCCTGACCTAGGGCCCGGGCTTAATACTTTGTACTCGTTTGTTGCTCAGTCCTGACTGAGGGCCTGAGCTCCTGACGTAGCATTATTGCCCGCCCTGAGCAGGGCCGGGCTTACCGTGTTCTTCCGGTTACAGCAAGAGCTGCCGAGGGAGACCCCACGGCCGGACGAATTTCCCCAGCTCACCGGTGTGTAGTGAGCCGGTGTGGCTCCCCGCCGCCCCGGAGAGGGTCGAGCCCCGGCAAACTCTTGTACATGGACGCTAGTCCCAGCTCTCCCACTGACCTTCTGGGTGAGTCTGGGCAAGTTAAATCCCCTCTCTGGGGCCTTGTTTCCCATCCCACCCTTTGTGCATATATAGACCATAAGCTCTTCAAGATAGGGAGTGTCTTACTATGTGCATGCAGAGCAACTTGCACCGTGGGGCCTTGTGATGGGGTGTTCACCCCACACCATCCCTGAAGGGGTTTCAGTGGCTCAGAAGGGGCTAATTAATCTGGTAGGCTGCACCTGGGGCGAGACATAGGCTTGACTGACAAGATTGGAAGATGGAGCCCATCTGGGCAGGAAGAGGGAGGAGTTTGCATAAAGCCAGCAAGTGAGAGCAGAAGAGGGCTGCAATGTGGAAGGCTACAGTCACTTTCTGGGCCTAGTGAGGAGAGAAGGAGGAAACCCTGGGATACTGACCCTGAGGGAAGAGATTTACCCAGAGGAGTGATGCAGAAGAAAGCCAGCAGAGGGCGGAATCTGAAGAAGCCTGGGGAAACGGCAGCAAAGGTTGAGATGGTTCAGACCCCGGGTGCTGATTGTAGGGTCCCTGGGCTGGAACCCAGAATAGTGGGTGGGCCCGGGTTCCCCTGCCAGCCACTGGGAAAGTGGCACTGTCTTGATTGGGAATGGCACCTGAATAGCAGGTCCCGTGAGACACCCTTATTCTGGAAGGGGAAAACTGTATAGTGACCCAGCCGGAGGGCTAAGCCACGAAGAGGAAGCCCTGTGAATTCCAGAGAGCAAGAGGGGCCGTGGCGTGAACGAGTGAAGGAAGGGGACATCAGACCTGGCAGAGCTAATCCTGAAATGCAGCCACAAGGGGGCACCCCAACAGTGAATAAACCCTGTGCCAGGCCCCGATCTTGGTTGGTGCTTCTAGGCATTTCTGTAGTATAAATGATAATGAACACAAGAATTGCCATATGAGATCAGACGAATGGTTCATCTAAGCAAGTATCTTGGCTCCAAAAGAAGCCAAAACCAGAGGCTTTAAAGGAATGCTGGTGCAGGGAATGCTGTAGTCTGTTCATAGGGAAAATTTCTTCCTAAACCCCATCATGTATAGTGTTAACAATAATAACTCCGCCTTTCTCTAATATCATTCATACAAGGTTCTCAAAGCACTTTAAAATATGACTCAAATGAGTACTTCACCCCTGCCTTCTCATGAGGCAGATGAGTATAATCATCCCCATTTTACAGATGGAGAAACTGAGGCATGGACTGAGATTAAGACCCCAATCCTTCTAGCATTTATTCAAGTGTGAACTTTACTCCTGTGAATATACCAATGCAGCAGTGTAGTGGTAAAAAAAAAAAAAACAAGTGGGTAAACTAACCTAAACTAAACTTTATATTCCCCAAATGAAAAGTGGGTAAATTCAGTTTATCCCCAACTACATTGCTGGGCCAATAGCTTCAATGAGGCTACCCAGTGTAACAAGTTGTACACGCATAGCAAGGAGATTCTCAGACACAAAGGGCAACTAGGCCCCAAATTGCCATGTATAGCCAGTATAACTCCTTAGGTTCCTCTGTAAAGCTCTCCCTGCAGGGCCAGTGCTCCAATAGCAAAGCAAGAACCAGAAATCTTGTCTTGCCTCATTGTGCCTGCCCTAACCACTGGCGCTCATTGCCTTTTATGGGGCCAGCCACCTGAGGCTTGCTTCAGTGCTGTTGATATGTCTCATTCTATTTGCAAACGCCCGCGGGCATACGCCAATCTGTTATAGGTGTATAAATGTTATACTTGTTAATCCCTTGGCGAAAAATAGAATCAACAAAACTTATTACGGTTTCCTGTGTGGCTGGCTGAATAACGTAAACCAGCTGATGTTTGTATTTTAAAAATGGAAATGCCAATAAAAAAGTAATTTTAAAATAAAAATCACCTCCTGGTATTTTCCATCACAAATGGAGAAACAGCAGAGATGTGTTGCATCTGCATGTTAAACCTCTACACAAAGACAAATTGTCTTTATTATAGCGGTCACATCAATTGCAGCCGCTCTGGCCCCATTTCAGTGGATCATCCCTATTCAGCAAAGCACTTAGGGCCAGACTTTGGAA
Source organism: Terrapene triunguis (assembly GCF_002925995.2). Classification (NCBI taxonomy): domain Eukaryota; kingdom Metazoa; phylum Chordata; order Testudines; family Emydidae; genus Terrapene; species Terrapene triunguis. The sequence goes on from NW_020664587.1 coordinate 5,870,163, forward strand.
GCTATTTACGTGCTTAAGTAGATAAAAATCCGCCACTGAGGGTATGCCTAGCAGCTATGCCATTGGGATGCTGTATTGTGGATTCTTCCAACATTGATAGGAGCGGTTTTTCCATTGCTCTGAGCCAGGTTGATGGAAGAATCCTTCTGTTAACCTAGCCATGTCTATACTGGGGTTAGGGCGACCTAACTACAATACTCAGGCGGCAAATTTTTTTCTCAGCCTTTAAGGACATAGCTTGGTGGATCTAATGTTTAAGTGTAGGCCAGGCCTGAGGCAATTGCACAACTCTGAGCACTTGCTTAAATCCCATTGGCTTCAATAGGATGTGCGTAAGCGCCTTACTGAATCAAGGCCCATAGTCTCGATCCTGCAAACACTTCTCCTGAGAGTGAGGTTTACTCCTGTGAGGAGCCAGCAGAGACATTCACCATAGCAAGCGGGGGAGGGATAGCTCAGTGGTTTGAGCATTGGCCTGCTAAACCCAGGGTTGTGAGTTTAATCCTTGAGGGGGGCCACTTAGGGATCTGGGGCAAAATCAGTACTTGGTCCTGCTAGTGAAGGCAGGGGGCTGGACTCAATGACCTTTCAAGGTCCCTTCCAGCTCTAGGAGATGGGATATCTCCATTAATTAATGGGCCAGATCCCCATTTGGGGAGGGAGTTGGCATAACACCTTTGAGTTAAATGGAGCTACCCTGATTTACCCTAGCTGAGGTTATGGCTGCAGGGGTAGAATTCCTCCTAGGAGCAGTATAAGGCCAACAAACCACTTCAATCCCACTGAAGACCTCCAAATAGAACTGCAGGGGTCCATTAGATATCTGCTGGTGCATCTTGGCTCACACAGTAGGCTGTGCACTGGAGACCCCCAGAGCTAAAAGCATAAGCTACTACAGCTTGAGCTAACGAGGCAATGCATCTTGGGAGTGTCTGTCACAGACTTGTATTGTCTGCAGATCAGATACAGCAGTGGGACTTGTCTCACACGCACACACACCAGTGAGTTGCATAGTGATGAATTTCACACTGTACCCAGTAGGGCATCTTTGCAAGACACACACACACACACACCCTGATTACAAAACAGTTTCCATTCCAATCTCCTGTTTTCACACATCCATACATTTTTGAGGTTATCACCTTCTGGATTGAAATGGCACCCTCTGGAATGTGTGTGTGTGTGTGTGTTTATTTGTGAAAAGAACAGGAGTACTTGTGGCACCTTAGAGACTAACAAATTTATTAGAGCATAAGCTTTCGTGGACTAGAGCCCACTTCTTCGGATGCATAGAATGGAACATATATTGAGGAGATATATATACACACACATACAGAGAGCATGAACAGGTGGGAGTTGTCTTACCAACTCTGAGAGGCCAATTAAGTAAGAGAAAAAAAACTTTTGAAGTGATAATCAAGATAGCCCAGGACAGACAATTTGATAAGAAGTGTGAGAATACTTACAAGGGGAGATAGATTCAATGTTTGTAATGGCTCAGCCATTCCCAGTCCTTATTCAAGCCTAAGTTGATTGTATCTAGTTTACATATCAACTCCAGCTCAGCAGTCTCTCGTTGGAGTCTGTTTTTGAAGCTTTTCTGTTGTAAAATAGCCACCCGCAGGTGTGTCATTGAATGACCAGACAGGTTAAAGTGTTCTCCCACTGGTTTTTGAGTATTATGATTCCTGATGTCAGATTTGTGTCCATTAATTCTTTTGCGGCCATTGCAAACATTGAATCTATCTCCCCTTGTAAGTATTCTCACACTTCTTATCAAATTGTCTGTCCTGGGCTATCTTGATTATCACTTCAAAAGTTTTTTTTCTCTTACTTAATTGGCCTCTCAGAGTTGGTAAGACAACTCCCACCTGTTCATGCTCTCTGTATGTGTGTGGATATATATCTCCTCAATATATGTTCCATTCTATGCATCCGAAGAAGTGGGCTGTAGTCCACGAAAGCTTATGCTCTAATAAATTTGTTAGTCTCTAAGGTGCCACAAGTACTCCTGTTCTTTTTGCGGATACAGACTAACACGGCTGCTACTGTGAAACCTGTTTATTTGTGGGTTCTCTGTAATTGTTTAAAAAACAAAAAACTCTGACATTTTTGAGTCACAAGAATGAAAAAAAAATCCGGTGCTAAAAAGCTAATGGCCAGTTTATGATCAAAGGTGGGGCTGTATATAGTCAACTATAGGAGCTTTTGGTGTTTTTCAAACTAAATGAAAATGCAGCCACCGCATAGAAAGCCCATTTCTGTTGTGGAATATCAGTCCTTACATTTGTCAGTAATCCAAGATTGGATATTATCCATGTATGTGACAGCTGCTTTCTTCCCCAATACACCAGGTTTGAATAGGTGACCTGGGTAGAGCTGGGGGAATTGGTTTGGCTGAAACTTTTTTTTTTTTTTGGTGGGAGGGGGGTGAAAAATACAGATCTGGTGACAACAGAACATTTTGTGAATCCTTGTTGTTTTGATTTTTCAGTTTGAAACGACTGTTTTCATTCAACATTTCCTTGAATTCTATTTTTTAAAATAATCAAACAAGTTTGTAAAGGGTCAAAATTGAAACACAACATTTTGATTTTGTTAAAACAAAATATTTTGTTTGGCCTGAAATGAATTTATTTTTATTTTTTGATGCGTTGAAAATTGGGGGGGAGGGGGGAAATCATTTTCAAGTTGACCCAAAACTTTTTTTTTATTGCCAGCAAACTGAAAAATCCATTCTTTGCACAGCTCTATGGCAGATCTAAAAGCATGAATTGCTACCATTTGAGCTAAAAAGACAAACTCTTTGCCTAGGATCAGTGTCAATTTTTTGGGAGGAAATTCAACATTTGACAAGTTAGGGTTTTGTTTGTTTGTTTGTTTGTTTGTTTGCATTTTTAAAGTGGCAGCTGTTTGAAACTGCTCCATGGTATGGAAAAGGCTGAACGTTCTGGCAAACATGGCAGAGCGCATCTGCAGTGATCAAAAGTGCATGATAAATGTGCTTTATCACGTATCTGCAATCCTTCACATGGACGTCACCGCCATATATATGCAATAAAGAGGATAGATAGATACGTTTCTTTGTTTTCTAGACTTAAGCAGAACATTTTCATTCTTCTGCAAAAAATATTTCTCTTTTCCAACCAGCTGTCAACTTGGATGGAAAATTTTTGATTGAAAGTTTTGTGGAAACAAATTAAGTTTCTCTACCGGCTCTATTGTTTTCCATGCAAAATATAGGCACGTTGTGCATCATGTACAAACTACAAACAAATCTCTGATTGCATTTGACGCACACATTGTAATTTTGCAAGGAGCGCTATTATATATTTGTATAAACAGAGAAGAAGTCTAAAGGGAAATGCCTTTTTTCCTGTAGGCCAAAAATGTGCCAACTAAGGAAATGGAAAATGGACAAATTTATAGCTATATACATGTTATTTTGAAATACCAACATGTGTTTGCTCTCGCTGCCTCTGGGGTCATGCAGGGGAATTAACACATACCCCCCCCCCCCACACACACACACACCCCTGAAACAGCAATTGCTTTTGTGTTTCAATATATACAAGAAAGGTGAAAGGAATATTTAAATGTTTATAAATATTTAAAGGTGGAGACAGAAAGGAGAATAAACAACTGTCTCCATTCTCCTCTCCTGATGCAGGAATTGGGTTTTATTTTTCAAAATGTTGTTTCCTAAAGTGGTATAAAAGAAGCGCGGGGGGGGGGGGGCAGAATTTGCAACTAAACAATTTCTCCTGGGCTGAGGGAAGTAACTCGCTATCAGTCTTTTCCTCTCAGTGCTTTGCATTTCAAAGGAAGCTTTTCTAAAACCAACCTGGCTCATTTAAACAAAAAATAACTAGAGAAAAAGGGAGCAATCAGTGGGCCCTTCCCGTATCTGTGCATCTCATCAAACAGAGTGCTCTCGGAAAAGACTGTCCCGTTGCTTACAACGTTGGCTTCCTGAAAGTGTTCAGGGCGGGCGAGTGGGGGAAGAAATCCACTGTGGTGGCTGTGATGCTAATGGGAGCTGAACATTTAAGGAAACCAAACAGGGGGTCCTTTGCAGCCAAAGGGGGTTTTCCTGCCATACTAGGAAAGGGTTCTGGTATGAGGGCTTGGTTCTGCTGGGTGGTGAATGGGGGTTTGGAGACCGGATGTAATGCTGCTAGTTTTGCTTTGCGAACAGAACATGGTCCTGCTGTTGCCCATAGGGGACTGAGCATGGTGGTGCGAGCAGGGACCATAGCATTGATGGACAGGTGGCAGCACTCAGTTGCTGGATATCAGTGACAGGCAGGGCCGGTGCTACCATTAAGGCGAACTAGGCGGTTGCCTAGGGCACCAAGGGGGGCGCCAAAAAGCGGTGGGGCCGGCGGGGAGCTGCCGCAGGGCTGGGGGCAGGGTGCAAGGTGGAAGTCTAGCCTAGGGCGCAAAACTTCCTTGCACCGGCCCTGGTGACAGGGTATTTGCAGACCAGGTTCCGGTAACGTTATGGGGTGCAACTGTGCTGTGCCTGGGTTTTGGTGACATACCCCAGTCCTGCTCTGCCCAGGGTCTGGGGTCTATTCACCAGGCATCACTAAGCCCGTGTTCAGTGACCGGGCACAGGTGCTTCTCTGTGATGAGCAGGAGTTAATGATAGAGTGCGGTGCTGCTGCATGGTGCTATACAGACTCACGGGCAAGACACAGGACTGTTACCAGAGCAAATCTCCTAGGTAATGACAATGGGACCTGAGCCGCTGTAACGTAACTAGTCAGGCTGGAATCCACTGGTGGCGGATGGCCTGGTGAGAAGTGTAAGAGACATAGATATTAGAGAGACAAGGTGGGGGAGGGAATATCTTTAATTGGACCAACTTCTGTTGGTGGAAGAGACAAGCTTTCGAGCTGCATATTGCTCATCAATAATGCATGGAGGGTGAAGTCCTCTCCCTCTGCCCCGCCCACAGAGAACCCGAGCACTGCCCCATTTAAATCCTGCTTTAGCCCTTCAAAGTGGGACCCAAGTGGTGCTTCGGCCTTTTCTGTGCCTCTGGGCAGGGATGAGTTACTCCCAATAAGAGCACTAAGGGCCTGACCATGCAACCTTTGGGCACAAAAGTATCCACCTCTAAAGACGCTGGTGGCACTCCATGTGTAAATAAGGCCCAAGAGCATGGCTAAGTGTCTCAGGATTGCACTCTCTCCATGACAGGGCCTGCTCCAACTCCTGGTAAATTCAATGAAAGACAACCATGGACTCCAATGGGAGCAGGGTGGAGTCTTTGGTTAGAAAGACTTATTTGCATCCATGTCCTTCCTTCCAATCTCTGCTCCCTGCTATGCAGCCCCACTGCCCAAGAAGACAGCGGTGGAGGTAGAAAAGTTCTCTTCAGTTGCTGTAATCGCGAAACTTCCTTGGCAGACGCACATCCCTGGTGTGCCACGAATGAGACAATTAAAAATGATAAAGGGTCTATCTTCCACCGGTTGAATGAATAGATAAGCCCCCCTTTCATTCAAAGTCATTAATGGCTCAGCGATTTCAATGCTAGTTCCCATCGAAATGTATGAATTTTTAATCCTTTAATTGCATGTTATCCTAAACACCCTGTGTGCTTTCTTCCTATTTATCCTCCCGCTTTTGTTGTAACAGGTAAATGCTTTTTTGAACTCGCTTTTGTTGGAGACAAGCTCATTGTTATCTCTCTCTTCCCAGGGAGACAATGGGGCTGCAGGCCTTTGCTAGTGAATGGCTGAGGCTGGAAGGGTCTCAAGTGACTTCTCTATTTGGAAGCAGCCTTTGGATGAGACAGGCTGAGATTCTGGGATCAGCACCGAGGCCTGTGAGAAAAGCAGGGTCTGTCTTCCTGGTGACTGAAATGCCTTTCGTGATAACAGAAAAATTAATTACTGGAGAGATTACTGAAAGAAATATTCTGCAGATACCGGGGCTGTGTTGATTTGAGACATCTGTTTGGTTTTATTTCTGAAGAAACTCCTGTCTTCCGTTCTCCGAGCTGTGAATGGCTGGGGACACCAGGCTCTCATGTAGTAAACACAAATTCATTTCCAAGCATAGGAATATTTACTTAGGTTCATTCAGACCTAGCTGAGTTTCTTGTATGGTCCAGATAAGCAAGATCTAGATAAAACTAGAGGTCAGGAATGTTTGGACCTGGGGCTTTGTTTTGGGATCATGCATTTTAAGAACTGTAATAGGAATAATTGAGCATGAATAATTAAATTGAGCCGAGGAAATTACTCCTAAAATATCCTTTCTTTGACAAAGCGAGCCTATATTTCTGCTTGTGAAGTATCTGCAAGCAGATTGTGATTCCCACACATTTATTTAAAAGTTTTTAAGAAAATTTCTTTTTTTTTTTTTTTTTACTCTGTAGATCAACAGTAAAAACTCTGTTCAGAATTCTAGCTCAGTCATAGGGTCTGATTCCCCAGTTCCCTGCATGCAATCATTCTTCTGTAGTCATTTATACTAGTGCAAACTGGGCGTAAAATGCTACTAAATCAGAATGGTAATGATTGAGAGCCACTTAGCACTCCCTTTGCACTATTATAGATGACTGCCCAAGGTGCAGGGCAAGGAAGCCCTGGCCCAGTGATTTTAAGGCCAGACTATATCACTATGATCATCCAGTCTGATTTCTCGCATAACCCAGGCCACAGAATTCCACTCCATAATCCCTACAGTGGAGGGAATTATTCTTCGCCATTATGCAAGTAACACTGTCTAGGCTGATAACTTGTGCCTGATGTTGTACGTGTGCTTTGATTGGATGGCGGGAGTGCGCGCGTGCTTCCGACATGAATCTCTGAGTGACTTTAACGTGTATTTCCCATGAATACACGTGCATGCAACCTTGACGCCAGACATCAGACCATTTCTGCCACTGAGCCTGAATCTAAACATTTTGGCGGTTCTGAGAAGCTCAGTGATGGTAGGTTTTATGAGCAGGGAAGGGCGGGGGCTTCCTTTCATTCCCTTTCCTTGTCGTGGGCCTGTGAAGTTCCAGATTCTGGCGGGGACTGTGACTGAATGTTACATGACTAGCATGAGACAAATTGATGTTGTGATATTTCCCACCTGACCAGTGGTGGATTTGGAGTTCATAGAATCATAGAATAGCAGGGTTGGAAGGGACCTCAGGAGGTCATCTAGTCCAACACCCTGCTCAAAGCAGGACCAGCACCAACTAAATCATCCCAGCCAGGGCTTTGTCAAGCCTGTCCTTAAAAACCTCTAAGGATGGAGATTCCATCACCTCCCTAGGGAACCCGTTCCAGTGCTTCACCACCCTCCTAGTGAAAAAGGTTTTCCTAATATCCAACCTAAACCTCCCACACTGCAACCATTACTCCTTGTTCTGTCATCTGGTACCACTGAGAACAGTCTAGATCGATCCTCTTTGGAACCCCCTTTCAGGTAGTTGAAAGCAGCTATCAAATCCCCCCTCATTCTCCTCTTCTGCAGACTAAACAACCCCAGTTCCCTCAGCCTCTCCTCATAAGTCATGTGCTCCAGGCCCCTAATCATTTTTGTTGCCCTCCGCTGGACTCTTTCCAATTTTTCCACATCCTTCTTGTAGTGTGGGGCCCAAAACTGGACACACTACTCCAGATGAGGCTTCACCAATGTCGAATAGAGGGAAATGATCACATCCCTTGATCTGCTGGCAATGCCCCTACTTATACAGCCCAAAATGCCGTTAGTCTTCTTGGCAACAAGGGCACACTGTTGACTCATATCCAGCTTCTCATCCACTGTAACCCCTAGGTCCTTTTCTGCAGAACTGCTGCCTAGCCATTCGGTCCCCAGCCTGTAGCAGTGCATAGGATTCTTCCGTCCTAAGTACAGGACTCTGCACTTGTCCTTGTTGAACCTCCTCAGATTTCTTTTGGCCCAACCCTCTAATTTGTCTAGGTCCCTCTGTATCCTATCCCTACCCTCCTCCAGCGTATCTACCACTCCTCCCAGTTTAGTGTCATCTGCAAACTTGCTGAGGGTGCAGTCCACACCATCCTCTAGATCATTAATGAAGATATTGAACAAAACCAGCCCCAGGAATGACCCTTGAGGCACTCCACTTGATACCGGCTGCCAATTAGACATGGAGCCATTGATCACTACCCGCTGAGCCCGACGATCTAGCCAGCTTTCTATCCACCTTATAGTCCATTCATCCAGCCCATACTTCTTTAACTTGCCGGCAAGAATACTGTGGGAGACACTTTCAAAAGCTTTGCTAAAGTCAAGGAATAACACGTCCACTGCTTTCCCCTCATCCACAGAGCCAGTTATCTCATAGAAGGCAATTAGGTTGGTCAGTCATGACTTGCCCTTGGTGAATCCATGCTGACTGTTCCTGATCACTTTCCTCTTCTCTAAATGCTTCAGAATGGATTCCTTGAGGACCTGCTCCATGATTTTTCCAGGCACTGAGGTGAGGCTGACTGGCCTGTAATTCCGCAGATCCTCCTTCTTCCCTTTTTTAAAGATGGGCACTACACATTAGCCTTTTTCCAGTGCGGCCCTGTGCGCAGCTTCATTTTCCAAACCCCCACCCCCCCACCCCAGGGACCCAGCCAAGAAAAAGAACTTTCTCTCTTATCTCCCTCCATCCCCTCCCCCGTGCTTTTCATTCTTTTTTCTTCCTCTTCCTCCTATATTTTACTTCCCATTACTTATATGAAAATAAACTGAGGTACCTTGATTGGGGCAGGGGGTTGGAGTGCAGGAGTGGGTGCAGGGAGCGGGCTCTGGGAGGAAGTTTGGGTGCTGGGTGCGGGCTCTGGGCTGGGACAGGGGGTTGGGGTGTAGGAGGGGGTGAGAGGTATGGGGTCTGAGAAGAAGTTTGGGTGCAGGTGACCGGCACACACACACCCCTCCAGCAGCGGCTCCTGGGGGGGGAGGGCAGGGGGGCTCTGTGCGCTGCTGCCCGCAGGTGCCGCCTACGCAGCTCCCATTGGCCGCAGTTCCTGGCCAATGGGAGCTGCAGAGTCGGCGCTTGGAGTGGGGACAGTGCACGGAGACACCCGCCCCCAGGGGCCGCAGGGTTATGCCAGCCGCTTCCAGGGGTGAAGCAGCGTGGAGGGAGGGAGGCAGAGTGGGCCTTAGCCCTGCTGCTGGCACATCTCTTCGCGCCCCTTGGGGCGAGGGGGGCAGCGGGTCTCTCACAGCCCTGGGACTCCATCCAACTTTTACTGAGTCCATGGAAAGGTTCCCATTGATTTGAATGGAAGGTGGATTCCTACGGGGGGTGAAAGTCACCCCCTGTAGAAAGCCAGCACAAGCTCTATGCAACACTAGAACGGTTTGCTCGAGAAGGTGGTGTGGCATTTGAGTTAGAAGACCTGGGTTCTGTTCCCAGCTCTGCCACTGATCTGCTGGGTGACCCTGGGGAAAGTCACTTTCCCTCTTGGCTTCCCATCCCATCTTGTGTCTCTCTACTGTCTCTACAGAGTGTTAGTTATCTGGAGTAGGGACTGTTTCTAACTCTGGATTTGTACCGTGAATAGCCCCTAGGGGTGACACTGGACCACCCACAATCAGTGCTAATAGTCACACTTAAGCCCATGAGTACACCTGATGCTGACCCTTTGTTCAGACGTGAATTTCACTCTCAGGAAGGATTCCTCATGGCTCAGTCCAGCATACAGAGGCATAGGCGCCAACGCCATGGGTGCTCCGGGGCTGGAGCACCCATGGAAAAAAAATAGTGGTTGCTCAGCACCCACCAGCCACAGCTGTTTGGCGCCGCCCCCAATCAGCTGTTTGGCACCGCCCCGGATTAACAGATCAAGGCGGCCACCAAAGAGCTGATTGGAGGTGCCACCAAACAGCTGGCTGGAGGAGAGACTTGGGGAAGGGTGGAGAGCAGCGAGTGGGCGGGGCCTTGGGGCAGGGGCGGAGCTGGGGTGGGAAGAGGTGGAGTGGGGCCTAGGGGAAGGGATGGAGTGGGGGCGGGGCCACGGGGCAGAGCAGGGGTGGAGCACTCCGTGGGGAAAAGGAAACCTCAGTGCCTATGTACAGAGGTCCAGCAATCAGCCCCAGCTAGAACTTCCTAAGCAGGAACAGACCCTGAGATCTCCTTCTCTTTACATATCTATTGGTAGTAATTTGTAACCTGCTCACTGATTTGAAATTTTAAATGCATTAAAAACAATATTTTCTTAAGCAAGCTGGTTTCAAGTCAAGAAGAGATGGATGCTGCATCCTGAGCTAATATCCAGCATGACATGGCTGAGCAGGTACAAAGATATTAATGCCTTTGCATTAAGGTGCATAGTAAATATGATTTCAGCAATATCATATGGACCAATTGGCTATTAAGCTAGAGGCTAAATTTGTTTTTTATGTTGCAATAAATCTTGCTTTTCTAGGAAGCCTGGGCAAATATTAAATCAGGTCACTTTTTTCCCCTCCATTATTGATTGGGGGCATTATATATCAACTAACCGCAAGGAGACCGTGCCATAACTTTGATTGATTGCCCATATATTTCTGGCACTAATTTTGTGACAAGTGCATGCTTTGCTACCCATCCCTGTCTGTGCTTTATATCATTGGCCTTCTCCCCCATCTGATTCATAGATTATAAGATGGGAACAGTTTGACGGATGAGGTCTTTCTAGGTGACCTTCTGCCCAAGAAGTCAGACATGCTGCTGCATAGGATAGATAACAAGTATTCCCTGCCCCGACCCAAAACACTCCTCTTTGCACAAACCTGCCTGCAAAAACAAAATGAAGGAGAAGGAGAGAAAGAGATGAAGAATTTGCATGGCTTTAAGAAAAAACTTACTGGCAAGTTATTCCACAGATGACCATTAGAGGGCTTCTTGCATCTTCCTCTGAAGCAGCTGTTACTGGTCACTGCTAGAGAGAGGATACTGGGCTAGATGGGTCATCATGGGTCAGGTCAGGTTTGAGGCAAAGAGAAATCCAAGTAAAAGAAGCTGTTAAACCTAGAAGCAGTGAAGATCAAGGTCTTCAAATCTGACATGTTGAGCCTATCTCTAGGGGATGAAGAGAACCCTTGATTTCTCACAAAGGTGCCAATAGCAATTGTGGTTTGACATTATGTCTACTCAGACAGTACACTGAAGCCACCGTGACTTTCTGATGCTGGGTTTGTGGGGGCCTGGAGCCAGAAGTCTCCAAACCCCGTCGCCAATCCCCAAAGGCACCCGTGTAAACATCAAATATCTCATTGCCCTGTGTCCATGACTCCTTGCCATCCTATTTCTTTCTCGAAGAGAGAACCCAACTTTTCCTATAACTGTGTCACAGGCCTACTCGGAGGGCAGGCAGACCTCCAAAGGGAAAATCATTTCTCTCTGTGGGTAATTTTGCCTCCGCTGTAGTTAAGTAATGGAGTGAAATGCTATTATAAATGTAACATAATTCAATATAGTCTCACAGTAGATTTGACTTTGGTGGGATGAATTTATCCCAGTTGGATTTCAAAGGCCATTCATTGCCTGCTCCTAGCAAATCAAATCAGCTCTAGATAATAATAGTTTCAACAAATCTGCTTATCTGGCCTAAACGTTTGGATCAAGAGGTTTGCAGCTAATGGAGTCAAAGCCATTGTTATAAAATATAAGCAGGGATTGTGTGAAACAGAATGTAAGTGAAAGGCACATGTTTGCTCAGTCATCAGAATTGCATTTCCGATAGAGATCACGTGTTTATTACCTAAAGATGCTGTCATAGTTCACATTGCCACAGGTCAAGCGGCACATGACTGGCACCCCAAAAAGTGGTTGAAGTGGGGAACCGGCATCAGACTTCTGCGGTTCATTCAAAGTTCTGCCACTGATTTACTGTGAAAATGTGAACCGTTTAACCTCTGCGCCTCAGTTTCCACCTCTGAAGACAATATTGTTGTTCTTTAAATTGGAGTGTATGAAACAGCTTGAGGTTATTGGGTGAAAATCATGAGGTAAGGGCAAACCATAAGAAAACAATATGTCTGGGATGGTTTAGGAATATTTGATCCTGCCTCAGTGCAGGGGGCTGGACTAGATGACCCTCCAAGATCCCTTACATGTCAGTGATTCTGGGAAAGTGACCATATGCATGCAGGTGAGGCAAGGATATGCTCTGAATTCGGTACAAAGGAGAGAGGAGAAGGAATTGGGAGATTGGAGCTGGGGCGATGGAGGTGATGATGTGCAAAGAAAATACATAGGGACTGATTCATGCCATTGACAAAAAGGAATGAATACGGTCCCCAGTTAATTCTCTGGGGATGAATTCAGCTTATAATGTATCATGACTGAGCTGTGATGCAGAGAAGAAGTCAGCTTCTCAGTGCTATACATGGGTGTATTTCCGTTGAAGTCAACATCAGCTCACCGTCTGACCCAACATCTGTATTTGTCTTGGTCCCTGAGAAAATTGGACAAGGTAGATATCAGTTTATTATCTGGATGTCCTTTACCAGAGGATTATATCCTGTTCATACAGGAGTGGAGAGGGGCTCACAAGTTCTATCGGTCCTTTATATCTCCAGTGATTATGACCCTAGCAAGATACCTTTCTGTAAACCAACAAATCATGTATATTGCCCAAAACTTTCTGGCTCACACGAGCCATGCCCTGGCTGGCACTGTCATGAGAAAGGCCAGGGATTGAATGGACGATGGAAACCAAACTCCTCTTAGCTCTGGAGACAAATGTTCCAGTGCAACTGATGAAACCTATGGAAGATGCTCACAGTGCCACAGACCATGTTTTGCCTGTTCTGTGCATAAAGGACTTCATTTCTTAGGCTTCCAACCTGGCAGTTTCCCCCTGCACTAACTGTACTGTGATTTTTATGTTTTAATGCAAGATGACAACTTTGAAGGATTTGGGTATTTTTCTTGCAACCTGGCCAACTTGTTCTGCGGGTAGCGAGATGTATTCTTCACAGATCTGTAAGTGGGTAGAGCTGGTTGGAAGGTTGGTTTTTTTGTTTTTTATTTTTGACAAAATTGATACTTTTTTCTCCAAACCAAAATGTTGTCAAAATCGACACTTTTTTTTTTCAATGTAACCAGCACTTCAGTAAGGGCGAAGTGTTCCATGATGACCTGATCAGAACAGAAGGTTTAGAGTTTTTCATTTCAAAAGAACATTTTGAGTTGAAATCTAGTTAGTGTTTTATTATAACTTACAATATAATATAAAAGGAAAAAGTTAAAATTGAAATGAAACATTTTTGATTCTATCAAAATGGGCCATTTTAGTTGACCCACTGAAACAATCTTGTGGAGAATTCAAAACTACTAAATAGTCCTTAGGCACCTTGTGGTATAGTGCTCTTCTAAAGTGTGAGCCAACGTGCTGGCATGCTATTGCCCAAGTTTGCCAGGGGGAGATACACCTTGCTGTAAGATGTATGTAAGAGGGAGCTTGCTGGGCTTTTGCAGAAAAAAATACATTTTTTAGGGACTGCATCCCCTTTTCCCCACCAGTTACCCCATTTCTTTCTCTGCAACATCTCCTGGGAACACTGGAACATAAGTAGCCATGCCCTACCTCCAGCCATGCGAACCCTATGACAATAACAAAAACTACAAACAAGAAAGCTTCCGGACACACAATCCCCAAACTCCCTTCTTTAACTGCCAGGTTGGCTCTACTTCTCTTCACTAGGTTACATTATTGCCCCAGAGCACCTGAAAAAATAAACCCTGTCAATTTGACCGACAAATTTCCCAGGGGAGGATGCACATATGCCTCATAACTGCAAAGTGATAACAGGAATGTTTTAATTAACATGACCCTTTCTGCCAGTGTCAGGGTCCATCTCTCCCATCTCATCACCTTAACCTGGCAGGAGGCAAACCACATCTCCCAGTGACTGTTTCCCGCTAGACCAGGGATTTCGGCTGCAATCCCCTGTGATCACCTGAGCAGATCTACCTTTAGTCCAGCACCTGCAGTCCTGCTCTCTCAGAGACAAAGACAAGGTTAACCTGTGGCCTGCCAGCTTTCACATAGGAAAGTATTAGTCATTTAGAACAAAAGCATTACAGAGAAAACATATCTGAAAAACAATAAACAGCTTACAGACTCGTCTTAGCCTACCAGGTCGCACCCAGGAGTCATGGAGACCATGACAGATTTCAAAGTCCTTCAACTCTTCTCATGGAGCCTGTCCCTCTGGTCAGTTTTGCAACCATCAGCTCTTGGGGAGTGTGTGCAAATTCCTCTGCATGTCAGTCCGGATGGTCACTCTTATACTGTTGTCAATTCTTTGTTTGCCAGCCTTTTGAACCAAGTCAAAATAGTCTATGCAATTTCCCCAGGAGGTGAGACTTCTCCAGTCTTGTTAACTGCCTAGGGATTTGCATTAATTGCCTGCCACCCAACCTCCTCCCCAGTGATTTCAATTCCTGCAGGAAATCCTATAACTCCCTCCATGGAGCCTACAGGCATCTAGCAAGAAGTAAGCTAGAGAGAATCAGGGAGACAGAGTGGAGAGGTTCTCTGAATTGGACACTGAATAGGATGAAATTCAATAAAGACAAATGCAAAGTACTGCACCGAAGAAGGAATAGTCAATTGCACAAATGCAAAATGTGAAAATGACTGCCTAGAAAGGAGTACTGCAGACAAGGAACAGGGGGTTATAGTGGATCACAAACTAAATATGAGTTAACAATGTAATCCTGTTGCAAAAATAAAGCAAACGTCAATCTGGGCTGTAGTAGGAGAGTTGTAAAGAGGATGCGAGAAGTAATTCTTCCCCTCTGCTCAGCATTGATAAGGCCTCAACTGGAGTGTTGTGTCCCGTTCTGGGCACCACACTTCGGGAAAGATGTGGACAAATTGGAGACAGTCCAGAGGAAAGCAACAAAAATAATTAAAGGTCTAGAAAATGCGACCTACAAGGAAAGCTTGAAAAAATGGGTTTGTTTAATCTGAAGAAGACTGGGGATGATGACATTATAATAGTTTTCAAATATGTGAAAAATTGTTATAAAGAGGAGGCTGATAAATTGTTCTCCTTATCCACTGAGGACAAGACAAGATGTAATGGGCTTAAATTGCAGCAAGGAAGATTTAGGTTAGACATCTGGAAAAACGTCTTAACTGTCAGGGTAGTTAAACACTGTAACAAATTACCCAGGGAGGCTGTCATTGGAGGTGCTTACGGAGAGTTTAGACAAGCACCTGTCAGGGACGGTCTAGATCAGTGGTTCTCAACCTTTCCAGACTACTGTCCCCCTTTCAGGAGTCTGATTTATCTTATGGACCCCAAGTTTCACCTCACTTAATAACTACTTGCTTACAAAATCAAACATACAAATACAGAAGTGTGACAGCAGGCTATTACTGAACAATTGCTTGCTTTTTCATTTTTACCACGTCATGATCAAATAAATCGATTAGCAAATAAACATTGGACATACATTTCAGTGCGATACTTGAGCCTGTTTTTCACTCATGACCCTTGTCTGAAACCCGAGCGCTACCGCCCGGGGCTGAAGCATGTAACTTAGCTATGCAGAGTCCCCTGTGGCAGGGGGCCCCAAGCAATTGTCCTGCATGCCACCCCTTAACTTGCAACGCCACTCAACCCAGCCTGCAACCTCCTGGGGGTCACAGCCCTGAGGTTGAGAAACACTGATCTAGATGAGTTGAGTACCCCCTGGAAGACATCTGCGTACCCCTAGGAGAGAACCACTGGTCTAGATAACACTTACTCCTCAGTGCAGAGGACTGAACTAAATGACCCGATCCTTTCCAGTCCCACATTTCTATGATTCTACGGCATCCACTGTGTCATTGACGTAACCATTGAATAGAAGTATCTCGTTGATAAGTGGGGCACTCCCTGTTTCCTTGAGGATGCTACACCTCCAGTGAGGAATGCCCTAGGGTGGTCCTCACGTGACTGCAGTGTTGGCTGCTTGGCCACTCCAAGCCCTTTGGTCTCTGTGAACATGATGGAACATGGAGTGACAGATGGTCCATTATTTATCATTATTTCAGGTACGCTGGTCCAATATTATTTACGACTCTAGATACTAATAGTAAGTTGTATAAGTAGGGGCATTGCCAGCAGATCGAGGGACGTGATCATTGCCCTCTATTCGACATTGGTGAGGCCTCATTTGGAGTACTGGATCCAGTTTTGGGCCCTATACTACAAGAAGGATGTGGAAAAATTGGAAAGAATCCAGCGGAGGGCAACAAAAATGATTAGGGGGCTGGAGCACATGACTTATGAGGAGAGGCTGAGGGAACTGGGATTGTTTAGTCTGCAGAAGAGAAGAATGAGGGGCGATTTGATAGCTGCTTTCAACTACCTGAAAGGGGATTCCAAAGAGGATGGATCTAGACTGTTCTCAGTGGTAGCAGATGACAGAACAAGGAGCAATGGTCTCAAGTTGCAGTGGGGGAAGTTTAGGTTGGATATTAGGAAAAACTGTTTCACTAGGAGGGTGGTGAAGCACTGGAATGGGTTACCTAGGGAGGTGGTGGTAGCTCCTTCCTTAGAGGGTTTTAAGGTCAGGCGTGACAAAGCCCTGGCTGGGATGATTTAGTTGGGGATTAGGTCCTGCTCTGAGCAGGGAGTTGGACTAGATGACCTCCTGAGGTCCCTTCCAACCCTGAGATTCTATGATTCTAAACCCTTGTCTCTCACTCTCCTGTGTCACTTGTCTACACTGCATATTGCTTCAGTAGCATTCATGTAAACAAATTAAGGGAGGAGAAACCTAAGAAACGCAGTTTACGACTAATTCCCCTCCACCCACCGAATCACTGAGGGCCTTTCAGACTGTTCAAAGCCAAATTACACTCCAGTGCTCAGGATTTAATTTGCATCTGCCAACTTCAGCAGGGGGATTTAGCGAGACAGGGCGTTTGCATTGCATAAAAAGAGTTGATCTCTAATTAAACTAATATCATGTTTTGCGTTTCCACGGTGATAACTGGGAAGAGAAAATATCCAACCCCCAGCAGGAGGCTGGAGCAGGCGCTGGCCACAGAAGGAGGGGTGCCCATCTTTTGAAAGCTCTTTCCTTTGGGGTGCACTGGCGAGTTCAAAGAGCAAATGTCCGACTATAGCGTGTTGAGCTGGAAGCAAGAAATCCCGGGCTGACTTCCCTATTGGTGTAAATCAGTGTTGGTTCACTGAGGTCAACCGAGCGCTACTAATTTACACCCGTTGAGGATTTGGTCCTTGATCTAGGAATGGACAAATCTGACTGCAGCCCGGAGCCACAGTGAGCAGACCCGGATTTGAATATTGGACAGTCCCAGTCAAGGTCTTGCGCACAGGTGCCAGTTCTGCCAAGTGGGTAGAGATGCCAGCACAGGGCCTATGCAGCATAGAAGCCAGTCCTCAAAAAAAGGACGCAAGTGGGACGTGAAGGGTCTGGCTACACAGCTTTTTGGAGAGAGTGGGGGTGAGCGTCCCAGCCCGGGTCGACAGCCTCCAGCTAGTGGGGCTTGGGCTAGCGCTCTAAAAATAGCGGTGTCGACAGCATTTAGAAGTTGTGGCTGGAGCCTAGGGAAGAGGGGGCTTCAGAGCCCAAGTTCTAGCTCAAGCTGCAACTTCAATGGGCTTTCTACACGGCTGCTTTTAGAGGGCAAGCACAAGCCTTGCTACCGTGGGTCTGTTGATCCTGGCTGGGAAGCTGGCTCCAAAATGCTATGTTGAGATACCAAAGTGATGAATGGACTTTGTGCTGGCCCCTCTGGCAAGGTCCTGAGCCCTCTCCTCTCCTGTTGAGAGCACCTGAAAGGACTTTCCAATGTTGCCAAGTCTCGCAATTCAGTCGAGACTCATGCTATCTGCTGTTTTTCTGAAAGCTCCAGCTCCTGCCATCATGTTATTAGCTGAGAATCTCAGCTTTCGGGGGGCGGGGAGGGAGTAACGGTGTAGCCCCTGTGGTGGTGCAGAAAAGCTGGAAAATGTGAACCATGAATGGACGTGTAGCAAAGTTGTTGCCCCAGAGCGCCCCCTTGTGGCAAGATGTAGTGCTGCAGCAACTTTGCCTCGGTTTCCCCAGTGTTTGACCTACTCTGTCCACAGGAGTGATCTGGTCCATCAGCCACACCCATTTACAGAGTCCAGCCTCTTCCAGGGCCTCAGAGTCCTTTACCTAAATCCAACAAAAATATGAAAACAACCAAACCTTTGGCCTCGTCAGGATCTTCCTCACAGCAGTGCCTCAGCCCCCACATCTCATCCCACGGTCTTGTGCCTCAAATAGGGTGACCAGATCACACAGGTGAAATATCGGGATGCTCCACGTCCTGCTCCCCCCCCCCCGCACCAGCTTGCCTCCGCTCCGTCTCCATCTCCCTCCTCCCTCCAGCACTTGCGCCACCATACAGCTGATCAGCGCAAGCCTGGGAGGGAGGGGGGAGGAGGAGGAATGTGGCGTGCTTGGGGAAGAGGCGGGGCCAGGGCAAGGATTTGGGGAGGGATCCAGTGGGGCAGTGAGGGGGGCGGGGCTGGAGGCGGGGCCAGGGCAAGGATTTGGGGAGGGATCCAATGGGGGGAGGAGGGGGCAGAGTCAGGGTGGGGGGGCACGAGCCCCCTCCGGGCTCCGCTCCACCTGTCAACGGAGGCAAAATATCAGGACCATTCGCGTCCTGACCGAAGGTAGGTCGGGACGTGGGACAAATAAGCAAATATTGGGACAGTCCCGATAAAATCGGGACGTCTGGTCACCCTAGCCTCAAACAACCCCCCTGTCCAGGGCACATTCCTCCCCTCATTCAGGGGCTCCGGTGGGCTGCAGTGTCAGTGTTCCTGTCTCCAGTTACCTTCCTAGTCCTCCACCAGCCAGTCTCTCTGCTCCATGTCCCTCTTTTAAATGCTCCCTTCAGTCCAGGTGTAACAGGGAGAGACTAATTGCTCTACCAAACTGCTGGTTAACCCTTTCCAGTCAGGGACAGGGTTTACATCAGTGGTTCTCAAACTGGGGGTCGGGACCCCTCAGGGGGTCACAAGGTTATTACATGGGGGGTCGCGAGCTATCAGCCTCCACCCCAAACTCCGCTTTGCCTCCAGCATTTATAATGGTGTTAAATATATTAAAAGGTCTTTTTCATTTATGAGGGGGGTCGCACTCAGAGGCTTTCTATGTGAAAAGGGTCACCAGGACAAAAGTTAGAGAACCACTGGTTTACATGCCCTGTCACAGCACAAAAACCAGAAAGCAAATACTAAGATGCCAGGAATTATTGTTTGTTTTTTTTTAATCTTGTGATTTTTATGCCAATCTCCTGATTTTTTAAGGGCCTGATTCATGATTTTTAACATGGAAGGTTGACACCATTCAGCACCCTGAAGAAGCAGCTCCCTCATTTGAATATCTTAATAAATTTTCTCTTTCATCAATTCCTACCTCAGCCTTTGTTTAAAACCCCAGCAAAATCCAACCTTTTATTTTTAATGTTCAAAACCTTGGCTAGGAGCTATCTGGATCTATGGTCTTTAAAGCTACATCATTAATAGAGCAAATACGCATGCGTATATAGTTCCTTAACAACAGCAATTTACAGCCCATCAAACAGAATTACCCTGAATAATATTTAGAAACAAATTCTGTAGGGCTGGTGATGTAAAATAATCAAACAGTGGAACAAATGTTAGTTTTCAAAGTCCCTGTTTTGCTATATTGGATCAATATATTCTCCTAACTCTTGTTCCATGCAAAGAACATCATCTCCTCAGGGCAGTTCAAGCTGCAAAAGATGTGAATATTTCTTTACTGGTTGTTGTAAACATTTGATGATCGGTAACTGGTATGTTTTTCCATAGCGCCATTGATTTTAAGGCCAGAGGCCGCCATTTAGACTCACCTCCTGGCTAACACTGGCTAGAGAATTTCATCCGGCAGCATAGGTGCTGGCGGTGCTGCTACACCCCCTGGCTTGAAGTGGTTTCCATGAGATACAGGGTTTACAGTTTGGTTCAATGGCTCTCAGTACCCCCACTTTACAAATTGTTCCAGCACCTCTGCCCAGCAGCAGGCAGGTCTACACTGGAATAAAAGACTTAAGGCCTGGCCACGGCTGGCTGGAGTCAGCTGACTTGAGCTCGGGCTGTGGGGCTAAACATTGCTGTGTAGACATTTGTGCTCGGGCTTGAGCCTGGACTCTGGGACCCCTTCCTCCTCACACGGTCCCGAAGCCCCAACATCTACACAGCAATTTTACAGCCCCGCCGCCTGAGCCCCATGAGCCTGAGTCCGCTGAGCCGGGCCAGCCATGGGCGTTGAATTGCTGTGTAGACATACCCAGTGATTCCTGCATTGATCCTGACAACTTGTGTCTGAACTAGAGCAGCGCTTTTAGAAAGATATCCCATCTTGATTTAAGGACTCCACGTGGTGGAGAATTTGCCACATCCCTTGTGGCGCTGCTCCAACCGTTAATTGCACTCACTGTTCAAAATGTGTGACTTATGTCCATTATGTTGCATCTGAAGAAGTGAGGTTTTTTACCCACGAAAGCTTATGCCCAAATAAATCTGTTAGTCTTTAAGGTGCCTCCGGACTCCTTGTTGTTTTTGTGGATACAGACTAACACGGCTACCTCCTGATACTTATGTCCAGATTGAATTTTTATGAGTTCAGCTTCCAACAATTGGAGCTTGTCTGCTGGATTAGAGAGCAACCTAGCATCAGATATTTTCTCCTGGTGCAGGTACACCGGTCAGTCTTGGTAACCACATGCAAATTGTTACACCAGAGTAGACCCATCTAGACTGATATCCTGTCTCAACCATACTCACTGATGGATACTTAGGAGGAAGACACACACATCCCATAATGATCATTGGAGTGAGGGAGGAGCTTAGGTTGTGTCCTAAAGCATGCAATTGGACAGCTCTCATGGTTCTGATCTTGCTCCTATGGACGTCAATGTCAAAACTCCCATTGACTTCCATAGGGGCAGTGTCCTATCTATTTAAGTAAAAAAATCATAGACGTGTAGGACTGGAAGGGATCTCAATATATAACCTAGTCCGGTCCCTGCACTCAAGGCAGGACTACATAATAACTAGATCATCCATGACAGGTGTTTGTCTAACCTGTTCTAAAAGAACCCTCCAGTGATGGATATTCCACAACATCCCTAGGTAATCTGTTCCAGTGTTTAACTACCCTGACAGTTAGGAAGTTTTTCCTAATGTCCAACCTAAACCTCCTTTTCCACTATCTATCTATCTAGGTTCTTTTATGGGTGCCCATTATCAGGGTTTCTGCCACCACTGCCACTTTCCACAGATATATCGATCGAACAGCAGAAGACCAATCTGGATTATATAACCGACCATCTCCATGGCCATATTGTTGCGAGCAGAATAGGGATGAGCTGCTCCCTCTGTGAGACGCTCCTTCCTCCTCTCTCAGCCTGAGGAGAGGCTGCCTGGCTTTGTGCTGCCACATGATGACTGGGGCAAACTCACCCATCTGCAATGCGGGGTGGTGAAGTGCACAGCAAACGACCACACCTGTGGACTCAGGACCAGCCTGCAGTGCCCTGAAGACGCTGCACACTTACTGAATGGCTGCTCATCTTGTGCTTTGTCCATCAGCAGGGCTTTCCAGACTCCACACTCTGACCCCTGAATGGCTACAATGTGTGATTCCTACATCTCTGTTTTATCTCCCTAATTTCTATTTTGTATTTTGTATTTTGAACTTTTTCCGTCTTTATTGTACCACTTGCACATTCGCCAATAATGACCATGGTATCGGAGTGACTGGGTCTTTTCTTCCAACTGTGGCAACTAATCATGTGTTCATTAGCTGTGCTGGGTTTCCTACAAGGTCATGGGGTTAGGACAGGTCATGGGGTTAGGAAACATTCTGGCCAGAGATAGCGTGAGACCCTGGCCCCATTGAAATCAATGGGAGATTTGCCATTGACTTTAATGGGGGCCAGGATTTCACTTATAATCTTCATAGAATGGAATAACCATGCTCCTGTTGTAGAGACTATACAAAAAGACTTCAGTCTCCATTTAAGAAACTTACTCCAGATCACTCTGACAGATCTAATTTTAACATAACTTTTTATTTATCCCACTGTACGGTGCATCTGGCTCAGCGTACTCACCCGAGTAAATATCCCATTTCACCTCTCTCCCAGGGAATGGACGCACATACATCAAAATAAGAAAAAAGACTGGTTTTCCCTCTGCTACTCTGTCCTGTGCGTATGCCGCAGGGTGTGATATGTTGCACATCCCAGATAAGGTAAAAGACACACACAACATTAACATTTGGTTTTCATCTCCATATAGAAACAAGTTAATTTTCTTAAGACAAAAGCATCTAAACCAAATGGCCTTTGGATGGAAATAAAGTCGCTAACTTTTTGCACTAGCCGGATATTTGTGAGCAGATTCTGATCTCTGTTGAACTGGCGTCAACCTGGAGTAATCCCATTGGCCTAGAGAAGATAAAAGTCTTACCATTTCTGATGGCTAAAAGTGTCTGGAGATTGGTCCTGCTTTGAGCAGGGGGTTGGACTAGATGACCTCCTGAGGTCCCTTCCAACCTTGATATTCTATGATCTATGATCCTCCTTTGGTTCAAGTGACAGAGTTCAGTGTTTCTGAAGGACAAAGGACCTCTCCATGTCACATTTTAAGTTGAGTAGCTGATGAGATGCCCATTGTCTTCAATAGGGCTATTTATGGGGTAAGGGCAGGTGGTACCCAGTAACAGGTCAGGCATGCAAATCTAGTCCTGTGTAAAGATGGCAGAATTGGACCCACTAAATGTGTGTGTGTTAAAGCATGACTACACTGCACACTCCTTATGACGGCGTGTAGAGTACATACGCTACACGCCCCCCCCCCCAGCTTGGGTATAAATAGCGATGTAGATGGAGAGTCCCTGCTTAGGTGAGTCAAGACATGCCTGAACACTGTTAGTATATACCCTACACAGCTCTCGACACACCCAAGCAGCACCTCCCGCATCTACTGTGCTATTTTTAGTAGTTTAGTGTCCCACTAACAGAGGCATAATGGGAACATCATGATGATGATGTCCCACTGCCTGAGCCGTTCCTCGCTGCAGTGAAAGGCTCCAGTGGTGGGGAGTTGCCCACTGACATATGCACTACACACCACAGCGTGGACACTGCCTGCCTTTCATTGCGGCATGTTGCTACACATACCCAAGCTCTCATGGGATAAGAGGGAAGGTTCTCTCATGGATTGGTAACTGGTTAAAATATAGGAAACAAAGGGTAGGAATAAATGGTCAGTTTTCAGAATGGAGAGAGGTAAAGAGTGGTGTCCCCCAGGGGTCTGTACTGGGCCCACTCCTATTCAACATATTCATAAATGATGTGGGGAAAGGGGTAAACAGTGAGCTGGCAACATTTGCAAATGATACAAAATTACTCAAGATAGTCAAGTCCCAGGCAGACTGCGAAGAGTTACAAAGGGATCTCACAAAAGTGGGTGACTGGGCAACAAAATGGCAGATGAAATTCAATGTTGATAAATACAAAGTAATGGACATTGGAAAACATAATCCCAACTGTACATATAAAATGCTGGGATCTAAATTAGCTGTCACCACTCAAGAAAGAGATCTTGGAGTCATTTTGGATAGTTCTCTAAAAACATCCACTCAATGTGCAGGGGCTGTAAAAATAACAAACAGAATGTTGGGAATCGTTAAGAACGTGATAGATAATAAGACAGACAATACCATATTGCCTCTACATAAATCCATGGCATGCCCACATCTTGAATACTGCATGCAGATGTGGTCGCCCCATCTCAAAAAAGATATATTGAAATTGGAAAAGGTTAAGAAAAGGACATTGGGATATGGAACAGCTTCCATATGAGGAGATTAATAAGACTGGGACTTTTCAGCTTGGAAAAGAGATGACTAAAGGGGGATATGATTGAGGTCTATAAAAACATGACTGGGGTGGAGAAAGTAAATAAGGAAGTGTTATTTACTGCTTCTCATAAAACTAGGGGTCACCGAATGAAATTTATAGGTAGCAGATTTAAAACAAACAAAAGGAAGTATTTTTTTTCCACACAATGCACAGTCAACCTGTGGAACTCGTTTCTAGAGGATGTTGTGAAGGCCACGACTATAACAGGGTTAAAAAAAGAACTAGATAAGTTCATGGAGGATAGGTCCATCAATGGCTATTAGCCAGGATGGGCAGGGATGGTGTCCCTAGCCTCTGTTTGCCAGAAGCTGGGAATGGGCAACAGAGGATGGCTCAGTTGATGATTCCCTGTTCTGTTCATTCCCTCTGGGGCACCTGGCATTGGCCACTGTTGGAAGACAGGATACTGGGCTAGATGGACGTTTGATCTGACCCAGTTTGGCCGTTCTTATGTTCTACATGCCGCTGCCAGTGGCGTGCAGTGTATGCATCACCGCAGCTTAGATTCCCTCAAATCCATTTGGAAGGGAAAAGAAGGAAATCTCACACTTAGCTCTGTAAGAGAAGATGAACCAGCCCTAACTCCGATAGAAGCTAATGGCAAAACTCCCATTGAGTGAAATGGGAGCAAGGTCGGGCTCTAGGCTTGCAATTTGAAACCATGAAGCAAGACCAAAATGAGGAGTGTGGCCTTCCCTTTGCAGTTTCCCAGGAGCCTGCAGAGCTTTGCAGTGAATTAACAGTGGAAGGGGAAACCGGAACGTTCTGCTGCCACAGGGCATCTGCCATGCTACAGGGAGGTTTATTTTAAAAAAAATTTGAATTGTGGCTCAGCGAGCCTTCAAAAATATAAAAGTACCAGAACTTCCTCGCGAGATAAAGCTACTCATTGACATGGCTTGCATGCTAAGAGTTTCCTTTGCCCGTTGTTCTAGCAGACTGGCGCAGAAGATGATAGAGCTTGCCTGGTTTCACAGCAGGAGCCGGGAGAGGGGAGAAAAACTACCCGTGCAGTTCCAATGAACATAAATGAACAGGGCATTGATCAGGAAAATCAGTGGCCTGGTTATGTCAGACTTTTTTCCACCATTGACACTGCCGAGTTGATTATTGGTCAGTACACGGCCAGCGGAACCTGAGCATTCTGGTTCTGCTCGGGTGGCTGCCCCCAAAGGTTGGATGTTTGCTGAACTCTCTGGAGCTGCAGGGCTAGTGAGGAAGGATGGTGCAGTGGTTAGCGCGCTAGCCTGCAAGAGCTGGGTTCAACAACTTGCTGTGTCACAGATTCCCAATGTGACCTTCGGTGAGACATTGAGGCTGGATTTTTAAAGGAATTTATGCACCTGAAGATGCAGATAGGTGTCTATGGCTTTTAAAAAGTACTTAGGCACCTAACTCCCATTGAAATCAAGAGGAAATGCCACTAGGCAGCTAGCTGCATCTTTAGGCACCTAAACACATGATCCTTAGATTCTCTGTGCCTCTGGTCCCCGTCTCTAAAATCATAGCGCTGCCTGCCTCAGGGTGGGGCTGGGAGGATCACTGCACTGAAGACTACAAAGCACACAGGTATAAAATACCATAGCCAGATAGATTGTGACTGACTTGTGCTATTTGCCAGCTCTACGGTGTGAGGGAGAGTAAAGGAGTTTCACTGCATGAGCTACCTAGGCCAAGGTATAGCAGTAAGCAAGTGTCCAATGCCCACCTACTTCCCTCTGTATGCAGGGAGAAGAAGGGGATGGATCAGCCTTTGGCTGACAAGCCAGCCTGAACTGGCCTGAACGTTGTGGAGGCCAGCAGCAAATTATTGCCCCTTCCCCTGGAAAAAGGAGAAAGCCACCCAGGAACTGTGACTCTGGAGTGTCTTGAAAGCACAGTGCTCTCTGGGGGTGGTGCAGTTTACGCATTGTCCCTTGCTCAGGGCTGGGCCAAAAGTCACAAACTAGGCATGGAGCCCGGGAATTTCATGGGACCCGGATTTCTTGTGCTTTGGGCGCGCTCAGAGCTGGGGATTCTATATTGGCCTGTTAGGGATCAGCGGTGAGATTCCTATCCAAAATCACCAAAAATTTGGGACTCGCCTATGCACTGAGACTTTGTATCTCAGACTTTCTGGGATGCCCTGTCACCATGCAATTCTGCTCTTCCACCAGCGTAACTCCATGCGCTTCAGCGGACCTACAGCTGCTTTACATGAGTGCCAGCGAGATGAGAAGTGAACCAAGTGTGTTCAGTCGTCCAGTCCTTGGACTAGATTCTCAGCGGGACACTTCAGTGGAGCTTTGCCGGTTTCCACCAGCTAGGGTTCTGGCCCCCTTTCATACGTAAGATGTAAAAATGATTGTTTTCGTTACCTCTGGTGGTGTCTCCAATTAGCTGCACCTACATGATTTGTTCTCCCATAGCCTTTGTTGCATAGCTAATTGCACATTCAATAAATATAAACACAAAGATCATTAGTTTAAATCAGCTAGCTCAATACACCATGAACATCGATTCAATAACAGGGGGCATGTAGATTTCCCAAGATTTTTTTTTTTCTGCCACTTCGGATCTTAAGATAAAGTTGTGGGAAGGGGCATTTGAAAGGTCTGTAACCATAGCTACACATGCCAAAATAAATGGTATTGGATCTCTAGGTAATTCTCTGTTTAGTTCTACTTCAGTTCTGTTTGTCGCTTCATTCCAGAGTAGCCTAACATTTTGACATTCCCAGCGCATATGTCTGAGAATTAATACAATATTTAGAAAAGCCTTCAATGAGGTTTTCACTTGCAATGGTGGATGGTGAGAGAAATTGACACTTCTCATTCTCAGTAGAACAAGGATACTCTTACCACTTCAAAAGTTATTTTTCCTCCCTTGGTAGCCTGCTGTTAATTGATTTATTTCATTAGCACACTTGGTAAAACAACCCCCATCCTTTCATGTATTTATACCTGCTCCTGTATTTTTCACTCCATGCATCTGATGAAGTGGGTTTTAGCCCATGAAAGCTTATGCCCAAATAAATGTGTTAGTCTCTAAGGTGCCACAAGCTTAATAGTTGTAAGGGATGAGGACACTATAATGTAGGACACTGGTTGGCTCAAGGGGACTGGTAATGAGGGTCATGGCAGCTTTCTCCACCGTGTCATAGATTCACTGGGGTATAGTGCCTCTTTGTAGACGCTACATCTGCTTTCATCCATTGTACGGTTGGTGTCATTGCAACATCTCCCTGAAACCAGAGAAGAATTCTGCACCCAGGGACCAAAAGTTGCGGCCATCTGATGCATGCATGGTGGTGATGAGACACACACTCCTGAGGTCTCAGGTCAATTCCTAATGGATAACCCAGGCAACAGCACCACCACATCTGGCAGTCTCAGCACAGGCACTGTGGACTATCATGACCTGTTCTGTATCTGTTTCTTGGATACAAAGAGAATGTTAGGTTTCAGAGTCGCAGCCGTGTTAGTCTGTATCCGCAAAAAGAACAGGAGTACTCGTGGCACCTTAGAGACTAACAAATTTATTTGAGCATAAGCTTTCGTGGGCTACAGCCCACTTCATCGGATGCATAGAATGGAACATATAGTAAGGAGATATATATACACATACAGAGAACATGAAAAGGTGGGAGTTGCCCTACCAACTCTAAGAGGCTAATTAATTAAGATGAGCAATTATCAGCAGGAGAAAAAAACATTTGTAGTGATAATCAAGATGACCCATTTCAGACAGTTTGACAAGAAAGTGTGAGGATACTTAACATGGGGAAATAGATTCAATGTGTGTAATGGCTCAGCCATTGCCAGTCTCTATAAAGAGAATATTGTTTCCCCACACTCTCTCTGGGCAGCTCTTAAATAAAGCTTGCACTGCTGTTATCCTGATCTACGTCACAATAGATCTTGAAACCTTAGTCCTGACATAAAGGCACCATGGTTAGGGAGGGCTACATGCAGTACTGCCATGTTTCGGGTAGTGAGAATCTCAGCTTTCATTTAAAAATAAAAGGAGTTTCTAGCCTTCATGGTTGTGGAGAAAAACCAGGAAATGTGTGAACTGACTGTACTCTAAAGTCTCAGAAACCAAGGAGGTAAATAAAGGAATCCCCAAATGTATTAATAATATAAATCTCTTGATTTTTAAGCCAATCTCATTATTGTGGGGGCTTGACGCATGGTTTCTGAATGCTTGGGATGGGTGATCCTATACTTGAGCCATCAGCGCTGTGAAAGCTAACCTTTTATTTTTATCTTTTAGCTGGAGATTTACTGGGTTTGCAGTTATTGCATCTTATATCAGGGTCTTTATTTCATTTGATTTATTTCCCTTGGGTTGAGCTTCGAGAAAAAACTGTCCACTTCCAGAAGAACTCTGGCAGCTCAGGTGTATGAAGTACATTTATACAGATTCTCTCTGTGTATTAGATGAAGATTATGTTGAGTTCTTAGTAGCAATCGATGATCCTCGAAAGGTTTAGAAATCAGACTTAATTCACATTAGCTCCCACAAGTCTGGATGCTTATCAGAAGTATCCAGACCTTCTGAGTGTGTAAAATTGGACTAGAAATCTCCTGGGAAACAGCCTATCTCACCAGATCTTCTGTGTTTCTAATTCTAGACTTGGCTAACACTCAGAAGTGAAAACAATCAATGTGAGTTAACACAATGTCTTGGATGCAGGGTCAGAAGCAGGAACTGAACTGGGAACCTACAACACCAAAGACACAGGCTTCTTCTCTAAGGATTAAAGCAACTCTGTTTGTCACAACATATAATCAGCAGTAGAGTAGCCGAGCCAGCCACTAGTAGGAGACATGACCAGATGCTCTAAGCCAGCTGGTGTTATTGAATAAACATTTAAGAACCTTCAAGATTTAAACTGGACTCTAACAGAGCCTAATCAACACTCAATGAGTCAATGGGAATCTTTCCATTGACCCGGTGGGAGTTGGAATGGGGCCACTATGGATAAGTGGCAATTCATTTTTCAGGAGCAGTTCACCTATTCTTAGTTCTTAGTTCTGAAAACATAGTCAGCATAGCTGTATATTGGGACAAATTCATCCTAGGTGCTAGATCGTTGACTTCAGGGAAAGTGCCCCAGGGATAAATTTGCCCCAGACTCTTTTTAGCTCACTTATTTATTGCAGGCCGTATTGTGTCACTGAGTATTTAGCATCACCCATAGTTTGGTACTTAGGGACAGATTCTGGTGCCCATACACATTTTATCCCACAATTTGTCCCACTGAGAATATTCATGGAGGGAGATACTATTAGGTCTGAGTAAGGGGATCGGAATCTAGCCCTAAGAATTCACAGAGCATTTCCCCGTCCCGGACGCACACACACGCACACTTTCACTGTCACAAGATGCGCAAGGTGACATCACTTCTAAACACGTCCTAATTTGGACCTAAACTACTTGCTAGTATTTTTTTAAGCTCCTTTGATGTAGCAATCTCGTTCCCCATGATTTTCCGGCATGCTGCTTTGGGAATGTCTGAAAAAGTCTCAGGCTCATTATTAAGAGCTCGGCATACTGCTCAGAGGGAAGGCTGGAATTCCAAAAGAACTTTTGTCGAGACGCTTTTCAAAATCAACCCCCTCTAGCAGGAACCAGCCCAAACAAAAAGACCTCCCCTTGCACAGGATAGACCCTGCGTGCTGCTCTGCATTAGGGCTTTGTTGTTGATGTAATGCGTGCCCATATTACCAAAATCGTGTTCTCAAAGGCCTATGCCTTCAGCTTAAGGCTGGATTTAACAGTGTAATGTAGTGAGAGCATTTCAAATTTGATATTAATGACATGCATGCAAATATATGCAAATGCATGTAAATACACAAACACTTTTTGCAGCCAAGGTTATTAAAGGAGCTGCTGTTTATAAGAGGATTTTCGTAATAAGTCTGAGGATCCCACAACATCTATTAAAACTCAGTTACTGTAAATTACTCTAAATGCCGGGTTGTTAGCCCCAGTGGAGTATTGCAAAGGTAAGGAATGGGTCTGAAACGGTTTCCTTCTCACTCCGTATCCTCAGGCCTCTTTGCCCCATCTCAGTAGATTTGGCGTTAGCGAGCAGAACCTATTTAGTGCATAAGCCAAGCAGTCATCTGTCCCTGAAACAATTTGTGTTTGAGCTGCATCCTCGGGGGGGGAAAAAACAGTCAAACCCACTGGTTTCGAAGAATCACACAGAGAGCGCTCAGGCTGCTGGACAGTAGGGGAGTAGAACTGGAACAACAGGGCTGGTGCAGGGACACAGGCGAGGTAGCTTGCTGTTTTGCAGGGGGCCGGTTCCCAGACCCCAGCACCCACCAAATTAAATAAGAGCAAGTCCCATATTGTAATACTGATGCTGTTCCCATTATTAATAGGGTGCCCATAAATCCCAGGAAGGGCTTGACGTTGAACCTCTGTTCTGCCTTGAATTGCTGTCTGGGAGCCTGGGCGCTGCCTGCACTCTTCCTTCCTCACACCTTTCACAGGACACACTTGATCTTGGTGGCCTAGAGCCATTTGGCTGGAGCTCCCTGCTGTTCTCACTGGGAGACGCAGCATAACCAGATGTTCAAATATGAAAGTAATGCTTTGTAGGGATTGGGGAGCTGGCAATTCACGTACAGGGTGAGGCATCCTACAGCTTAGCAAGATGTTCCAGAGATATGAAATTGTCAGAAGAGCTTACTGTAAAACCTGTGTGTGCACAAACATAATGAGCAGCTGGGACCATGCTAACCCCTTCGGTTTGTGGGGTTGTGGGATGAAGGAAGGAGCATCTTTCTAGTCATGAGCATTACCACGGTATCAGCGCTCCATAACAATCCGTCATTAACAAGGTCTGTTCCGTTCATCTCCTCAGCTTTGGCCAAGATTCGCTGTTCAGGAATGGAAGGAACTGGCTGGTACAACAATCCCACTTTTAGGTCTAGCTTTACATATGAATGATCCAAGGGTTCCAAACACTAAGAGCAGAGATAGCTTAATTTTTAGCTCCCATTCTCTATTTTATAAGGCATTTCAATGTATTACATAGAGCATTGTTACTAGCTTCCACGTATAGATCCTCTTGCTTCCCAAAGCATTTTTCAAACTATATACAATAGAGAAGATTCACTCTGTCAGTGAAATGCAGCTACCTCTGGGGTGGAACACAGCAGTTGTTTAGTAACACACAGCAATAATACACAGACACACAATAGTTTAGAACAAACAGCAAAGAAAACGATAACCAAATGAAAAACTAGAGGGGGAATATACTAGAATTTAGCCAGGAAACTGAGCCTAAGTTTTCTGCACTTGGAAAAAATATATATTTTTAATTGCTACCAGTGGTCAGGGAGGTTGGCTTCATGTCTCATCTGAAAGATGGATTTCAATAGCTTGGGTAGAAGTGAAATGGAAAACAAATATACACACAATGCATTTCAGCTCATAATCATTCGTTAATTAAAGTAACCCACATTTTGTCAGTGACTGGAAACTAACAAGCCTTTCAGGTAATGAGTTCCACTCAATGATACAGTAGTTCTGCGAAATAATGAGTTTTGGAAATGATCTGCAGCTGCTGACTAGATATTGATGTTATAAGCCCGGTGACCCTGTTACCATCGGGTCATGTTTTTCGCAGAGCAACTGCCCTGCAGGTGCAGCCTCCTTCTCCGCAGGATTGTAATGTGAGGATTACAATGCACTCAGACAAGCTGAGACTTTTTTGTTTGGCTTCCCTTTCATGGCAGGCTTCCAGAACCAGCGCTTCCAGCAGTGCACACATTTTGGGGGATAAAATGGAACTCAGATCTGAACCCTCCTCTGCTTTTGTCTGGTCAAAGCAAAGCCTGGCCAAGAAGCAGAACCAGAACCAGAACCAAACCAACCAACCGCAGTTTGTCTATTAAAGGAGTGGAAACTTTTATCAACTTCTTCCCAAGCACTGGGTTTTGATGATTCAGATACAATGCAACCCGGATTGGAATCCCCCTTGATGTTTGGTTTTCTAAAATCACCCATCAGAGTAGGTAATCCACCTCTCCGAGAGGCAGAAGCTAGGGCGACAGAAGAATTGTCTACACTGCTAACTACGTCCTAACTACGTCGCTCAGGGGTGTGGATTTTTCACACTCCTGAGCAAAGTAGCTGGGTTGACTTAACTTTTTAGTGTAGACTTGGGCTTAGGGACACATTACATGGAAGGCACCTCTCTGCCCAGTTTGCTCCACAACATACAGTCCAGGGAAGATGCTGGGAATCTTCCCTGTACACCAATGCATCGCAACATGACCCCTCCTCCCCTCCCCTCCCGAGAGCTGTAGTCAGAAACCTCAGGAGGCAAAAACATCCACTGGAATTACAGCGAATGGTTTGTGGTTGTTTCCCCACAAGGAAATCCAAATCAAGGTATTTTAGA
>NW_020664587.1:5902494-5936809 GCF_002925995.2 Terrapene triunguis
TTTGTGGTTGTTTCCCCACAAGGAAATCCAAATCAAGGTATTTTAGAGAGTCAGATAAATCACCAGCCTCACGGGTAAAACTGAGCAAGTTGCAGACATTGGTAACTTGCAGCATGTTGGTTCCCAATTGGATTTGGTTTGCTGCCGTAGCTCCCAGCAGCAGTGGAGTCACCATCTTCCCTGGAGTAAATGGAAATGGTGGACAGGGGAGAGACCATTAAAACTTCTGGGTGATTTGACCTTGGATGATGCAATTTTTCTCATTTGCCTCTCCAGTTTTGCCAAGAGTATTCTCACCTTCTTCCGTCAGAGCATTTGACTGTTCTTAATCGGGATCAATGAGCCAAAAACCAAACGAAAGGTCAGGGGAGTAGACGAAAGTCCCTTCCAGGATTGTGCTGTTCCTTGGCAGGCAAAGCCTCCTTGACCGAGAGACAAGAAGAAATGAAAAATGTCACTCGCAGCAGCTGACAGACCAGATCGAACCCAGGAATCCCTGTAATGTGATTACGGGAGGCAGAACCAGATGGGCTCTCCTAGAGAAAAGAAATCAAAACAAAATAACCAGGGCTAAACTTTATTAATGCTCCTGCAGAGAGGAGACGCCATGGAGATGCGAGAGAGAGGGTGTTAATCAAATACACCGAGGCAGCTGGCGTATCTTCAGTGCTCCTTAGCCACCCCACCGTGATGTGCAGCCAAGATTTTAACTGGGGGCCTCCGCACCTCGTTCCTATGACGTGTGTGGGAGCTGGAGATAAGAGGGTGAGGGACAGGGGGAATCTATTTATTTCCCTATTTAAACAGAACTGTGGGCATCCAAAATTACAAGCCATTTGTGAAAGTATTGGCCGAAGTTGGTCTGCTTTACTTCCCAACATACACAGCACAAGATCAAACAGAGCAATTAAAAAGGGCTGCGTTCATTAAAGGGACAGGACTCCACAATATGATTTATTAATACCTTCAAAAGAGGCGGAATATAAATTTTAATTGCTGTGTTATTATTTTCCTATCCACGAATTCTCTTAATTTGTAGAGGAAACATCAGCTTGGATGGCTTGCCTATTGCTAGCTCTCTGGGCAAACTGCATCTTCTTTCGTTACATTATCACTAGGGCCCTACCAAATTCACGGCCATGAAAAACGTGTCACGGACTGTGAAATCTCATCTCCCGCCATGAAATCTGGTCTTTTGTGTGCTTTTACTCTGTACTATGAAGATTTCACGGGGGAGACCAACGTTTCTCAAATTGGGGGTCCTGACCCAAAAGGGAGTTGCAGGGGGTCACAAGGTTATTTTAGGGGAGTCACAGTATTGCCACCTTTACTTCCGCACTGCTGCCTGCAGAGCTGGGCCCTCAGTCAGCAGTAGCTGTTGGCCGGGTGCCCAACGCTAAAGGCAGCACCCCACCAGTAACAGCGCAGAAGTACGGGTGACAATACCATACCAGGCCATCCTTACTTCTGTGCTGCTGCTGACAATGGATCTGCCTTCAGGGCTGGGCTCCCAGCCAGCAGCAGCCGCTCAGCTCTGAAGGCAGTGCCGCCGCCAGCAGCAGCGCAGAAGTAAGGGTAGTCGTCAGGGTGACCAGATAGCAAGTGTGAAAAATCGGGACAGGGGGTGGGGGGGTAATAGGAGCCCGTATAAAAAAAAGCCCCAAATATCTGGACTGTCCCTATAAAATTGGGACATCTGGTCACCCTAGTAGCAGTACTGCAACCCCCCCACAATAACTTTGTTACCCCCCACAACTCCTTTTTGGGTCAGGACCCTTACAATTACCACACCGTGAAACTTCAGATTTAAATCACTGAAATAATGAAATTTACTATCTTTAAAAGCCTATGACCATGAAATCAGTAGGGCCCTAATTATGAAGGGTTAGCTTATTGCAGAGAATTAAAAACCAGATCACCTGCAAGGCCCTGCAAGTCCAGAACCCAGGTGTGTATCGCTATTAGGTGACTAATGTCTCCCAGCTGCCACTCAGCAGCAGCTATGAGCAGTCCTGCTCTGGACACGGACCAGGAGAAGTTCTGCCTCAAGAATCATAGAATCATAGACTATCAGGGTGGGAAGGGACCTCAGGAGGTCATCTAGTCCAACCCCCTGCTCAAAGCAGGACCAGCACCAACTAAATCATCCCGGCCAGGGCTTTGTCAAGCCGGACCTTAACAACCTCTAAGGAAGGAGATTCCAACACCTCCCTAGGTAACCCATTCCAGTACTTCACCACCCTCCTAGTGAAAAAGTTTTTCCTAATATCCAACTTAAACCTCCCCCGCTGCAACTTGAGACCATTACTCCTTGTTCTGTCATCTGGTACCACTGAGAACAGTCTAGATCCATCCTCTTTGGAACCCCCCCTCAGGTAGTTGAAAGCAGCTATCAAATCCAGCCTCATTCTTCTCTTCTGCAGACTAAATAATCCCAGTTCCCTCAGCCTCTCCTCATAAGTCATGCGCTCCAGCCCCCTAATCATTTTTGTTGGGTTTGACAGGCAGCACCCCATGGCTCCTGCCCTATATAAGCCCAAGGGGCATTCCAGGAAGTGTCTAGGCAGCAGTGTGGCTACTACGGCAATTTCTGGCTTGGCCTCAGCTTCATTTGGACTTTGCCTCCTGACTTGGACTCAGACCCTTGGCATTGACCCTGGCCTGGAC
The DNA here is from genome assembly GCF_002925995.2 of Terrapene triunguis. NCBI lineage: Eukaryota > Metazoa > Chordata > Testudines > Emydidae > Terrapene > Terrapene triunguis. The sequence goes on from NW_020664587.1 coordinate 5,905,162, forward strand.
CTGACTGCAGGCTCCTCTGCTGCTCCCTGCCTCAGGTTTGGCCCTGCCTGCCCGTTGTGGGATCCCGACAGGGAAGGCACAGCTCCATTGGCTTCAGTGGAGCTGCAAACATTTTCACCAGTTTAGGATCAGGCCCTCGGAGTCTATTGTCTGGACTGCATTCGTCTTCATCACTGAGCATTAAGGGAGAACGGTTGATACGCTGGTTTCCTCACATTGTACGTAGGCTCATCAGAACCCTACTTACAGCTTAGTGCTCTAATCAACTGCACCAAAGTACAATGGGATTCCCTGTGGGAAGTGGTGATTTGTTCTTTTCTTTGTTCCTCCGCTCTTAGCAATGTGGGTAGCAACATTGAGCCCATGCGCTGCATTGCGGGAGGGAGCTGGAATCAATCAGATGGGGCGTTATGGAGGCAAAGGAACTCAAATCAGGAAGGGCTGACTGAATCCTAATTAGTTCCCAAAACTCAAGGAGAATTTTGTTCCCAGCTAGACTTATCACTTGAGCTTTTCCCCTGTACAGAGCAAGTGCTGATCAGGTCACTGCTATTTTGGAATCCTGTTTAGCTGATTACCATGGAGGAGTGAGCCAAAAGGTTCACCCGTAGAAGAAGCGTCGAGCTTTGACTCTCAAAAAGTTTGAGGCTCATGTGGTGAGTGTGCGCACATGCATGTTTCATTCATAATGGGGATCTTTTGCTCCTGTGTAGCCCTGGTTTGTCAATCTAGCCTAGTGCAGTAGCGGTTCAGAAATCATTACAACCTGGTGATACGTGTGGAATGAGTTTTCTGGGTCTCAATCTGGTTCCCAGAGAACAGATATCTACAGCATAAAAAACAAAATAACAAACCACTAGTTGGTCCCCTTGCTAGCATCGTCAGCTGAGATGAACGAATGAGTGAGGCAGACCACACTCTTCTCTCAACCCCTAGCAATGGCGTAACAGTGTCCTTCATGGGGGATATTGAACCTGAGACCTTTGTGTCTAAAAAGCATGAGCTTCTGATGTCTGAGCTAAAGGACCAGCTCTCTTAACTCAGTAGCAGATTCATAAACTTCTACAAATGCTCCAGACACTGGAGGGCAGGAAAGCTGCCTGCAAGGATAGTGTGAACAGGGGTGAAGACCTTCTCGAGAAGGGAAGAGGTCATTTGCACTGCTGCCCTTGTTCTGTGGATGAATAATAATAGGTTGGTCAAACATTTTCCATCAATATTTTTTGTGTGAATATTATATTATATACATGCACAGGAAATTGGGGGCTTGCCTAACTCAAAATTTTTGGTTTTTTTTATTTTATTTTTTGCTGGGAAATCAACAATTTTCATCTGAAAACTGATTTAGTAGTAGTATTGGCAGTTTTCAACAGCTTTTGGCGGAGACGGTTCAGGTTTTTGGTGAAAAGTCCAACATTTCCACTGAAAATTACAATGCCAACCTTTTTTTCTACAGGAAAACAAGCCATCTTCTGATCAGCTTCACTCTTCAGAATGGCCAATCCAGCACCTTTCACCAGCACCAGCCTCACTAAATAAGAAAATGAAAGGATCTAGTCTACACAATACAAAACAGATACGGTACTATAACCACCCATCTTCAATCAATTGGATTCTTGGCCTGATTAAGGACTGAGGATGAACGCAGGATTTGTGTCTTTGAGAGTAACAAAGTGGCAGGGGAATAGTAGTGAAGAGCTTGGAAAGAAGGTAAGTGAGAGACCAAATAAGACTTGAGGTAATTGATGTGAAATGTGGTAAAAAATAGTAAATATTTTCCATATCGAAAAAAAAATCAAATAGGTGAAAATCTCATGCTTTTGTCTCAAACTTTTCATGGTTCTTTTTGTTTGCTTTTCAGTTAAACCAAATGGGGGAAAGGGTTCCATGTTCTCCCTGTTAGAAGGTGCATAAGAACAAACATGAATATTTAAAAAGTGTGTGTTTGGGGGGAGGGGGAGGTGAACAAAAACAACCAACATTTCCAGTTGTTGAAAACCAAAAAAAACAATTCAACTCAAACCACTTTCCGCCGACACTTTCATTCTGGTCAAAAAGCCCCCCCCCCCCAAATCAAAGCTCTGCTGCCTTGTATAATTATTTGCTTGACCCTGAAGCCCCCTTCTCCCTCGTCTGTGAGATCTGATGGACCAATGGTTTGATACATTATGGAGGGTCCTAGATCCCTATGCCATTCTAGTTAAAACCATTCATAAGAGCTTTAAACTTTTACTGCAACCGCTTTAAGTTTTCTAATCATAGCAACCCATAAGCTACTGTAGTCATTTTAGGAGGGCAATTTATCTTGGAATTAGGCTGTTGTCATCCTCCCTCTACAATAATTTTTTAAAAGCACCTCATATGAACTAATAACGAGAATCCATTCTTACAGTTCAATTTCCCAGCCATTATTATATAAAGAAATATCATCTCAGTTCAAATGGTTTCAATTTTCTAATCCTAAATAACTTAAAGAATGGGGCATGACCTTGCCTGACATCAAGTAGGATGCGATACCACTGCTGTGTCTAAATCACAGCCAGTCTATCAGCAAACTTCAGTGTCACCAGTTTTATTACTGAAATGAATGCTTGCAACAGTCCAAAGAGTGGGCCCCAAAATGGTGAAACAGTTGTCAGTGTTGATACCCCTTTAGTGCAAAGTGTGTGCTTACGTCCTGTGCTGAATCGGGGTGTAGGTGACTTACATTCTGTGAGACAAGATGGGTAAGGTAATATATTACCTTGTCTCTTCATTATCCTGGCACCAACACACCTATAACAACACTGCACACTACATTCAGTGTTCATTTTTCACAGCACATATGTAACAGAGTGCCAAAGTGGATGATGTGCTCCACTCAAGTCTCTGGCTCACTATGGTTAACAACCTACTACTGCTATCAGCTCATAGAGTTGGTCTCAGATCCTCAGAAGTATTTAGGCTCCTAACTTACTTTACAATCAGTGGAAGCCAGGAATCTAAATTCCTTTGAGGGGCTGAGCCTTACTCCTTTAGTTCATGTGGTAGATGTCTAGGCCGCAAGTCAAGCATGTAAATCCTGCTGACTACTCATGCAATGCTGGCGCTTCACCCACTGTTAAGTGTACATAAATAAAACACTGACGACCCCTAAGAACACAATTAAAATATTCCAGGGAACGTGGAGTGATTCCTCAAACTTAATGGTGGAAAACTCCCCATTATGGCACCTGAGTTCCTATTCTGCCCAAGGCAGGATTGTTTCCAGCATTACATTTTTCTAGTGCTTTATCCCATCAAATTCTAAGTGTCAAAGCAACAACGCCTTCACTGCTTGTCTTTGGAAACTCTCCTATAAGTTAGCAGGAGGCAGCATTGTCTAGCATGGGACTGATTATCAGAGGCCTGAGTTCTAATTCTGTCTCTGCCCATAACGTGCTGTGTAATTACAGTCAAGTTCCTTTGGTGCTGTTTCCCTCCCCGGCATTTGTCAATCTGACCTATTTAGATTATAAACTCTTTAGGGCAGGGATGGTGTCGTACGATGAGTCTGTGGAGCACCCAGCACAATGGGGCTCTGTTCTTGGCTGGAGCTTCTACATGCCCCCTAAATAATACCTCTCAATCCTTGGGATTGGCACTCTTCCATCTAAGGGCTTGTCCACACTTAGCGGGGGATCGACGAGCGGCAATTGATGCATCGGCAGTCGATTTAGCGGGTCTAGTGAAGACCCGCTAAATCAACTGCAGATCACTCTCCCATCGACTCCTGACTCCACTGGATCGAGAAGAGTAGGGGGAGTCGACGGGAGAGCATCTCCCGTCGACATCACATAATGTGGACCCCGCGGTAAATAGATCTAAGCTACGTCGATTTGAGTTACGCTATTCACGTAATTTAAATTGCGTAGCTTGGATCGAATTTCTCCTGTAGTGTAGAGAAGGCCTAAGGCTGCCTGGAAAACAAACATTCCATCACATGACAAAAGTTTGTGTTCCCCATCGTAACAAAACCAACTCCCTTTGAGATCATCCATGGAAAGCGAGTGTTCCCCCTTCCATAGCCTGGCCAGTATCAAGTCCCTAGCCTGAATTAGACTTGAGCTGGTGTCTCCTACATCCCATGTGAGTGCGGTAATCAGCTATTCTGGAATGGGGATTGCTTGCCCATTTTAACAAGAAACTCCACCTTGGGCCTGAGCAATCTTCTCAAGGACAGTTTTGTCGCAACTGATGCATTTCCATAGAAAGAGCCAGTGTTGACAAAACAGGCATTTTCTAGAAAAGTGTCATTCAAAAATTTCCAACTAGCTCTATTTCAGTTATTTGGAGATGTCTCTCCCATCCATGCTTTAGTTCCCTGGGGATAGCTATGCCTATCTGGTTCCTTAAATCTTTCCTTGTGTACTTCTTCCAATCCCCTTGATCATTTGTGCTGCTTTTATTTCACTAGCATCTCCACCTGAAATACTACATTCAGTTCTGGTCACTGCAATAAACAGAGAGGGAGTAAAAATGACAAACTATTCCCACTACTAACAGCCTGGTCAGACAGAAGAACTATCTACACTTTGAAGGTTCTTATTTTAACCACATTTGGGTTCCAAACCATTTACGAGGTATTCGTCATACCCGTATGCATTTCAAGCATCATGCGATGCTGCACATCTATGCAGTGAAAGGCAGAGTTCAGACCTGGAATGTTTCTCTGTAAAAAGAACGTATACCTACAATTTGATTTCCCTCAATTTTCTGGATTTTCTCCAGTAGGAAGCAACAGTCATGTTGCATCTGAGCTGACAGCGTGTTCCTTAAATGAGACTGTCAAAATATTGTGTCAGAAATCCTATCTAAAGGAGCTTTCCTTGGCTGTCACTCATACTTGCTATCTCAAGCAATCTGGATACTATTAACAAATACATTCCCAGATAAATAACCTCAGTAAGAAGATCGAGTTAAGGTTATAAACACACAGCTATTATAGTGAATTACCACAGTGTTATGTGAGAACTTTGGAGTTACATATAAACAAAAAAGTTTGAACGAGTGGAAATTCAAAGGTAAGATTAAAGTTAAAAATAAAATTTTTGAAATTCAGGAAATTCGTACTCAAAGTTAAATAACCTTAACTCAAGATCCATTTCCTCCTGGACTATCCACCATGCCACAGATCTCCTACAGGACCCTCCATGACTCCTTGAGAATCCTGAGGGGCCCCTGATTTCCCTCCTTTCTATTCTCCAGCCTTAAGGTCCCATGTCACAGCTCCCATCCTTCCCGCTGAAGAAGGGATGCCCCTTGGAAGCCAGCAGTTACTGCTCCTTAATCAACAAGATGAGTCACTGCTGGGTAACACAAGGCACTCCTTTCCTCTCCTTCAAACTGAGCACATTGTCTCCTCCACACTGGTAGCCCAGACAGGGAAATTGACAAGTTTAACCAAGGTTGTTTACTACGAGGGGCACTATAGAGCACTAGTCTTCTGGGCGGTCTCTAGAATACTGTCCTATACCCTGGTCCTGTATCTACCCCCTGGTGTCCCAGTAAGTGTTCACTGCCACAGCTACCCATGAATACCCCCATAAGGCCTCACTGTCCCATTGTCCTCATGTTGTAACTTCACTCTCATAAGTGCTGAAAGGCCACAAAGAAGGTTGTGCTTCCAGCATCTGCACCCTCACCTAGAAGCAGGAAGAACCAAGTTCATTATGGGAGCATCTCATGGGGGTTTCCACCCAGTTCCACATGCCCAAGACGCATGGAAAGTTCCAATAAGCCACTTAATTTTGAGGTGCTTATGAAACCCACACTTCAAAGGCTTTGAGATTTGCCTGTCACTGGTTATTATGTCGGCAAAGCCCAGTGGACAGTGCATAGGGTTACCATTCGTCCGGATTCCCCCGGACATGTCCGGCTTTTAGAGTTAAAAATAGCGTCCGGGGGGAATTTGTAAATGTCTGGACTCCCCCCCCCCCATGCAGAGCGTGCGCGGCTAACAGGGCAGCCGGCCGGATGGTGCCACTTACATGGGGCTCCGACAGCCAGAGAGAGCCCCTCCCCTGCTTCCCCCTCCTCTCCCCTGCAGCTGAGAGCACTCCCTCCCTCGCAGATCACCAGCCGGCCGATCGCACCGGCAGTCTGGAGCTCCACCCCCTGCTCCTCCTCCCCGGCACGCTGGTCTGAGCGGCAGAGTAAGGGGGCCAGGGGGTCGGAGAAGGGGCAGGGAGGTTCTGGAGGGGGCAGTCAAGAGACAGGGAGCGGGGGGGTGTGTGTCGGGAGTTCGGGGGGGGCTTTCTGGGGGTGGGGGTGTGGATAAGGTTTTGGGCAGTCAGGGTACAGGTAGAGGGTAGGGTCTCAGGAGGGGGCAGTTAGGGGATAAGGAACAGGGAGGCTTAGGTAGGGGGTGGGGTTCTGGAGGGCAGTTAAGAGCAGGGGTCCCAGGAGGGGTAGTCAGGGGACAAGGAGCGGGGGGAGGGTTGGAGGTTCTGAGGGGGGCGGGAAGTGGGAGGGAGTGGAAGGGGCAGGGGCGGGGCTAGGGCAGGACGGGGGCAGGGCTAGGGCGGGGCTCCTCCCATCCTCTTTTTTGCTTGCTGAAATATGGTAACCCTAACAGTGCATGAGCATGGGCAAATTACAAGCACTCGTGCCTCATTTTCCCCGTGGATACTGTGTCAAAGCCACCTTTGGAAAGTGCTTTGAGATCTACAGATGAAAAGCATGTGGCTGGTATGTCCAAAGGCGGTTAACCGAGTTAGGTATAAGATTAGTGGCTATGAGTCTGTTCTGCCCCAGCTAGCAAGGTTTGCCTCTTTACCTCAAGCTGTAGCAGCTGATGCTTTTAGCTCTGGAGGTCCCAAGTTCAAGCCCTGGTGTGTTGGCCACACATCCACAATTCCCATTGAACCCAATGAAAGCTGTACATCACTGATTACAGTAGTAGCTCCATCCCTAGCAATGACACAGCAGCAACATGAGGTTCTCTACATTGTACCGAGCAGACTAGGGGCTGCTCCCACAACCCTTGGCCCCCCCATCCAACCATACCTAAAAAGCAGTCCTACCAAGCCACATACATTTCCCCAGAACCTGCCAGCTCAACCCTCTTTCGGCCACCTTTCACTTTGGCAGCTAGTGCAATTTTGCTGTGTTGCAGCCAAAGTGGTAATAATCACTGGCTGTGATTTAAGTAATAAAGAAATTGCTGTACATGCTGTTTGGTTTCTAGTGAGCTGGGAATAGCAAAGTCTTGAGTTGCAGACAGATGCATTAATCTTTCCAGCTTTCATGGAAGGAAACATCATAGGCTCTAACCTGTTCTTTATTGCTATTCCAGCCCTCTGGGTGCTACTTTTTTAAAATAACCTCCCCAAAGGGAGGGGAAAAAAGATCCAGAAGACTGTCCATTTACATACTTTAAAGTGAGGTTAGAGTGTCTGAAAAATGACATTGTGAGGTTTCATATTTATTCTCGTCCAGAGCAAAATGTACCGATGTGTCGAAGGCGGTGTTGCTTTCTTGTGATTTTATCATGATCCTTGCGATATTTGGTATTTTTCTTGGAGCCTCAGCTCCTGGAGTCATGGGATTAGATGGGACTCTCAGCTTTCCCTTTTAAAGAAGGAAGTTTCTGGCCCTCATGGTTGCAGAAGAAAACTTGCAGTGCAGCCTAAAGGCTCAAAATCAGAGGGCAAATAAAAAGAACTCAACTTTTTTTTAAAAAATCTTACTATTTTTTAAACCAGTTTCATGCTATTGGGGTGCTGACTGTTGGTTTTTGAGCACTTGGTTTGGCTTTACCGAGAGGCTCCAGTTAAGGTGGAGTTCATTCTGTTTTTTCCCAGAGATCTGATTATTGCCACATATGGATTACTACTCATGCTGTTAGCATTGGTAGAGAGCCCAGATAATGTATTGCTAGGTACCTAGGGAAATAAATAAATATACAGCTCCGATGCTACGGCAGATGTCATGGTCTCTAGTGGGATTAGAATTATTAAAAGCTTCCGTTATAAAATCACTAGCTCTGAGCTAGTGGAGAGCTGCTATTAGCTAGGCTAATATTAGTTCTGTAGCAACTGTAGTTCTCTATCACCTGTAGAATCCCCACTAGCTCAATCCCGTCGTGAGAAAAAGCTCTATTGAGGTTACTCCTGGAGAATACAAAGGAAATACATGTTCTGTTTATAGAGAGAGGCTTTTTTTTTCCAGGATGTCTGAGTACCAAATAAAAGGGCAAAGCCTTCCTGTTCAGGTGCTGGGTCCATTCCACCTGTGGTTACATTGGAGCAATATGAAACCAGTGAGTTTTGCAAAGCCAGCAGGGAAAAACTAGCCAGGGCTGGAGGGCTTTCTGGCTAGCGAGAAGGCAGTGGTGTTTTGCTGGTTTTAAAATTTCCCCTTTAAAAAAATGCAAAAATGGGGCAACAATTCATGAGTCTGTTAAAATTCCAGCCCTCTCCTTTTAAGGACTCTGGTGCGGATTCAAAGGTGTGTCGATTGCCCCAGAAGCGGGAGATACCTGCAATTAGAACCAGTTGCAGTACTTGTGCTCCTGCCAATTAGAGCACCTGCTGCAATCTAATCTAAACAGGCAGAAGGATTTGTGACTTGTGTCTTGGGTTCCCTGTAATTCCAACATTGTTTCGCTGACGTTTATTTTGACAGAGTCTGAGACTCAGTTGTGCCTACGTCAGAGAGTTGTCGCTGCAGATCCCCTGCCTGGGATATCCCCTTGCTGACAGCCTGCCGGTTGTCCAGGAGCAGGAAATTTAAAGGAAAACTAGAGACAAAAAAAGCTCAGATTCCAAGGTGTGCTTCTCCAGTTGGGGATAGGAGGTGGAAGTGGCTTTATAGCACCTTCTGCCTAAAATTCTGGACCCAGCTGGGAGCCAGTGCAGCCCCTAATGTAAGTAGGAACCTGATTGTGTTATGCTGGGACTAATACCCTGGCAAGGAACCATTCTGGACCTGAGGAATTCCTGGCTGGCAGGATCAGAGTGTTCCCAGCCCCTTTATGCTATAGGAATAAACCACCCAGAACACAACTGAGACTCAGAACCAAAATGAGTGAAACACAATGGCACAGACGAGTTGTTGCTATCATTACAGTGCTCAGAGAGGAGTCTAAACGGGTACCCAAGACACACATAAAGGGGCAGTCGTTGCCCTAGAGGGCTTATAGTAGAAGACCCTGATTCAGGACAGTATTTAGGCACGGGCTTAATTTCAAGCATGTGCTTCCGTCCCATTGACTTCCCACATGTTTAAGGGCTGTCATGAATCGGAGACAAAAAGCCTTAAAGGAGTCACACCTTTGCTTTTGCTGGGAGCCAGGGAAGGTGAATGGGAGCATGGCTGTTTGCTCGAAGGGAGGGCGATTATGGGAAGTGAAATTTGCAATGGTTACGGAATGATGGTAATTATAAACTTCTGCTTCAACAGGTATTTCCAGGAAGCCGGTATTTTAGATAATTAGTGTTATTTTGGGCAAACAGCTGTGAGCACACAATGTGAAGCAAGGTGACTCTCCCGCAGGCATGCATTAGCTCACCATATGGGTTTCATTGAACTTACTGAACTCTTTGGGAATGAGTTGACTGGAGCATTTCTGCACTTCTGACTGACACTGGCAACATATGGGGGTAATGGGGAAGCCTCCAGTATTTCAGAGGTTTGATTTGATTAAGACCCAAACATTTAGATGCTTTTCCTGCCCTGAGTCAAACCTTTTGAGTCTGTGAAACCAGGGTGGGATTTTAACCACAACAAGCTTTCCTACAATGCTTCATGTTTCCAACTGGAACCATGACATACCAAGCAAATGGCTCTTTTAACAGGATTTCAGCATTTTGGCTTCTGCGTGGAAATGAGAATGAAAATAAAAATAGTAGTAAAGTGGTCAGGATAGGGTCAACTGGGTTAATCAGAGGATCATGAGATGGACCTATGCTTCCCTCCCTTACTTCCAGTTTTTTAAAAAGGAGTTTTGCCCAATCTCTGTTGTGATGCAGTTAGATAAAGTAGCAAGTTCCCAGCCTGCAGTCCTGTGAGTAGATTTATTTTTGATGCAATGAACAGTATCTTAAAAAAAAACAAACAAACAAAAAAAAAAACCCTAAAGGAAAAGGATAATTTGGTCTTTTCTGAACCTCTGTCAAGGTTTGGTTTGTGTTTTTAGTGAAAGATCAGGTTGGTTCTTATTTTGTCTGGATTCATTCTCCTCTCCGTACATGACGCAGTATTTCTGTGTAACATGACTGAGGATCTCAGCTATATGAGCTTGAAGTTATAAGTGGAAAATATGAGTGCAGTGAAAGCATTGGTCAGATAAAGCAACTCACAGCTTCCCCATGACAGCAGTCTATATTCACAAAGGGTGAAATTCACCCATGTGCAGAAGACCAGTGCAAAATGAGCTTTAGTGGGATTTACACTGCACATAGGCCCTTGTGCAAAGGGGTGAATTTCACCCAATATCACTTACTTTCCCCTTGTGCAATGTGTTCATTCGCCCGACGGTGGTGATCAAGCAGCCCCAGAAGCCATGCTAAAGTGTGTGATGGCACTTACTAGCTGATGACATCGAGGTTTTAAGAAACAGGAGAAATCACTTCTTCTTATGTGTAATCTTTTTGGAGCTGAGTAAGAGGAAGTTGTGCAGGCTCCATGGGCCCTGCAGAGTGTCGTAGTAGACACTGAGTTCGCTGGGGCGAAATGTTCTGATAACCCTTGGAAGGAAACCCCCTGCCCCACACTCCTATGCAGGGGGCTGGGGGATGCACACAGCAGCACAACAAGCATTCTGAGCTGCTTTGCAAAAATCTTGGTCCCGGGCAGTTTTGTATCTAAAGGTCAAATCTGCAGATGGTGCAAATTGGCGTTGCTCCATGGAAGTCAATGGAGTTACAGTGATTTACGCCCGCTGAGAATCTGGCCAATCCAGAGCCCACTGAACTCTCCAACTCCGTCAGACCCTCAATCCTTACTCAGGCAGATTCCCAATGAAGTGAGTGGAAAAGAGCCTGCGTAAAGACAGAGTAAAAACCTACGGGACTGAACAAAGCCTGCAGAATTAAGCTGGAATCAGGGGCCAGAGACTCCAAAAGCCCCAGTTCTGGCTGGGGGAGGATTCCCCCAGAGCAGGAACAGAAGTAGACAGTCACTGGGCTGCTTTCCAACGACCCCTTCGCATGCCCGGGTGCAGGGGTAAGGGCGGGCAGGGCATGTCGGAGGCTGAAGCATGCAGAGCTACAGAGCTTCTGATCAGTGCTGTCACACATAGGGCAGGCCAGGAAGACTGTCATCATAACGCAGAGAGCCCCTCGGGGTTGTCTGAATTACGCCATGGGTCCACTCCCGCTCCTGGAGCAGTGGAGTCAGGACAGTACAAAGATGACTTAAAGCCTCCGTAGTCAACCCTGGGCCTGGGCTGCGAGGTTTGTGCTGCACCTGGTGGAGACGCAGCGTCCAACACCCCTAGTGAGAAAGGTCCTGTGGAATTCGTGGCACTTCTGCGCCCGATCCTGCCAGAAGAGATGCGAACCTCCCTGAATATTTGAAGAACCAGTGGGGCGCACCCCCATTTGCAACTTGAGTCTGCAAACCACATGACCGTGTGCCACTGCAGTTAACGACATGCTAATTGGCTTGATCTCTCTTTCTTTCTTTTTCTTTTTTTTAAAGGGATGAATCTTTTAAGTGAAAATTTCGTCATGCCTGTGAGAAATTAATTGCTAGTAATTACATAATTAGCTTCTTCCAGACGGCAGTTCACAAAACAGAATCACCTGAGGGACCTTGGCAAATTCGAACTTTAAGTAAATAATTATTTCAGTCAAAGGTATTGATGAGATGAAATAATTCATCCCTGAGGGCCTATTCTGCAGACTGTGAGTCGTTAGTTGCTGGGGGGAACCTATGCAATTAGTAGAGCATTTGTCCTAATTTAGGGCTGGGTGGTGGTCTGGCCTGCACAGACAATCAGGAAGAGATGCAAACCCACCACTATGTCCTTTTGTGCTTCCTGAAATCCCTGCTTCAGGCCTGGACAGGGGGAATAGAGGTCAGGAGATGCACTCCTCCTATTCTTCCTGCTCCCATGCAGGTCATCAGGGTAAGTGCAAAACAGGGAAGCAAACATTCTGTTAGTGGTCAGGAGGGTTAGCGTCAGTCAATCGTCAGGGTAATAGCAGAATGCCATCCCTAGGAAAGGAACTTTGCCTCTCCAACTTACATACAGACCTGGAGCTCAGTGCAGTTCTCATAAATGTTCTGATCTAGACTGTGGCTTTACCACCAGCCCTTGCCACTCTGTAGGAAGGAGAGATTCCATGGAACCCTACAACAAGAGTGGGAGATCTTATGAAAGGCAGAACATCTGTGGGATGCGGGAGCAGCTTCCGCTAAAGGCAGCCTGTCATGCCCCAGCACTGGACCTAGACAGCCAGCCAGTGTAGGAGAGGGGCAGGGATACTTTGTGTATTAAATGATCCTATCCATGGGTCAGCAGCAGCATTTGAAACTTTAACCCCAAAGCTACCATGTGAGTGAAAAGAGTAACTCCATTAGCTGGCAACAGCAGTAGGCTCTTATCCTCCACGTGAACCAGCCACTACAGTACAATGCAACATGCATTGTGCAAGCACACTGTATGTGGTGCTCTGAAATCTATGGATAATAAGTGATTATTACTATTGGTTCATATATAGACACAGCTATAGTAGCAGACTGCAGTAGCATTATATATAAATAAACCCTACAACACTCTTCACTGCCAATCTGCCACGCTAAAGCTCCATATATTCAAGTTGTGATTGTGGTGGCTATGACTATGGTACATTCATCCCAGCAGATCGGCCCCGTCTGTATCTTTGAGTCACATCTGCTGCCTTTAAAGTTAATTCTCTTTTTAGCCCTGCGGAGCTGACACAGCTAGAGGAGAATGAGTGAGATACTGTTCTGCTGTGTGGCTCACCCCACCCCAAATTACCCCCTAATTTCTTCTGAGCACAGGGTAGAATTTTCAGAAGGAGTCTAAGGGCAGGTCTACACTTAACATGCTGCAGTGGCACAGCTGTAACGCGTCAGTGAAGACGCTACCTACGCCGTGGGGAGGGGTTTTCCCATCAGTGTAGGTATTCCACCTCCCCAAAAGGCGGTAGCTGGTTGATGGGAGAATTCTCCCATTGACCTGGCGCTGTCTAGACCAGGGTTAGGTCGGGAGAACGACATCATTCAGGGATGTGGATTTTTCACAACCCGGAGCGACATAGCTATCCCCAGCTAGCGTCAACCAGGCCTACGTGACGTAGGGGCTCTAGTGCTGTTGAATGAGTCTTGTGCTCTTCAATCACTTAGGCCCTTTTGAAAATCCCACCCATAAAAGATTTATTACCAGTAATGAAATCAGGGGCTTAAGGAGCGCGGCTTGGATTTCTAGATCCCAGAAGTGAATTTGTGGTATTGGCAATTAGAAAAATCCTCTTTTGACTTTGAAAAAATTGAGCACAATCTGCTCTGGAGCTATGGAGGGACAATGAATATAGAACCTTACAATGCCAAGTTTATGGTCACTTTTTCTGGCCGTAATCGCACCTGAATTTGAAAAGAAAACATATAGAGCTGCCTTGAATTATCTTTCTAAAGAGCTCAAAGTTAATGGACAAAGGGAAAAAAAGGTTTTCCAAAACTTCCCCGTGGTTCCTTTAATGCAGGGCTAGTCAATAGGCGGATCATGGGCCATATCCAGATGCTTTCAAGCAGACCCTGAAATCATCTGAAGTATTTATTATTGTTATCAGTGTTTTATTATTTTCCCTGGAGTCGTGGCCTTGACTATACCTTGACCAAGAAATTCGGATCTTGACAAAAAAATAACTGACTACCCGTACTTTAATGTATCCTGTACCCTATAAATATCGGTTTTCAGGACCATTAGACTGCCTTTCCATTCACAGCTAGGCATCGGCCTCCCCATTCTCAAGTAGGCTCCCCCTCTTCGTTCTCAGCATCTGTCAACAAAAGGCAAATTGCTGGTGCCAATTTGTGCCTTTCTTCTGGAAGCATGTGGGCTAATAATGCAGACGGAGATGTTTCTCTGCTGCGTATGCCATAAAGAATAAAGAGAAAACGAATGGTTATTGACAGACAGTCAGACAATGATTAGTTGCCGTGCAAGCAGATGCTCCAAATAAAAGATGCTTTGGCCTCCCTGATTTATAGTGGATGGGGAGGGACAAAGAGAAAACAGATTCCTAAACAGAAGACAGACAAGTTCCTACCCGAGTGTATGTGCCTGTGACTTGCATCCCACTGCGATAAATCACAGCTCTGCGAAAGAATGGACAGGGTCTAATATGACATGCTGCTTTATCAGCCCTAAGGAGAGGATGTGAGAAGAGGGGGATGGTCAAATCAGAGAATCCTGCTCCATTCAGAGATTTAATTTCATTATAAAAGTATAAAGAAAAGAAAAAAGACAGTGAGGACCCGGGGAGCTTTTTACGATGACATTGCCCGTGGAATAACACCATGGGGTTTTTATGTTAGCAGATGGGAAGAGATAACAATTTAGTTTATGAACGGGGAGGAACCGTCAGACACGGCCATTGTCACACTGAGAATGTGGACTGTTTATTTGATGCAGTGTATGATTAAACAACGAGACAGGGATATCTAGAAACAATCATCCATCTAGCTACCCATCCATCTTTGTGGTTGGGCTTAAAAGCAATACCCAGAGCTCTGTGTGTGTGTGTGTGTGTGTGTGTGAAAATTGTAAAAGTTGGGTGCTTAAAGTTATGCCTGATTTTAATACATGCTCAAAGCCCACATAGTCCAATAAAACGTGAGAGATGAGCAAGGCCAGTCAAGTCTGAGCTCTTGTCTATTCATTGAAAACTAACACCAAAAGGTCAGAAATCTGCATAAATCACTATTTGATTTTGGCTGTAGCCCTGTTGGAGACGCTATGTTTCCTGATCAAAACTGAATTTAGTATTCGGGGCTGAGGGCGGGGAACCAGACAAAACGGGAGATGAAAGCACAGAAGATTTGCTCTTCAGGGAAAAAAAAGAAAGTGGTGCTTATGTTGCTCACAGTTAGTGCTATCTGGGGGCCAGATCCAAAGCCTGTTTCAGCCATTGGGACTTTAAGGGATGCAGAATCAAGCTCTGCTAGAACATTGACTTATGCTAAGCAAACCGAGAGAGCCGTGGTTTTGCTTTTCTCCACTCTGCTTAGGCAGCTTTCCTTTTCTAACCATCTCTGTTACACTGCATGCTCCAGAACCTGGATGAATCAGGGGGACGAAGGGGAACATCCCCCATTTGCTCATCGTAATACTCGTAGACTTTGTCGTGCATATTTGAGAAAGTCTTTTTTTTTTTTTTAAATCTGTCTTTGGAGCTATTCGATGAAACTCGAAGGAATACCCAGGCATCTCACACAGGCACGTTCAAGTCCTCTATTAACTTTTCTACTTTTCCCCAACCTAATTGTTTCTGTCTATTTTAATTTCACCTGGGCTGAGAGGGACTAAGATGTTGCTGCAGATCTAGGCAGGAAGTTGCCACAGCCGCTCATGTGTGACAGATGGGAATTAACAGCACACCTTGGAACTCCTACACGGGGTCTAGTTTTCATTTGGCACCCCATACACCTTCCCCCAAAAGAGATGCAGGAATTGGAGGAGTACATTGTACTGAGTTACAAGTACATCTTGTTTTTAGCTTTTATTTGGAGGAATGTTGATCTTGTGGCTTAGGCATTGACTGGACATTTGGAAGCTAAGGGTTCAATTATTGGCTCTGCTACTAGCTCACTATGGTCTTGGGCAAGTCACTTAACCTTTCTGTGGCTCAGTTCCCTGTCTGTAAAATGGGGATAATATGTTTTATCCCAACCCAACATATCTATTTAAACTGTAAGTTCTTCAGGGCGGGGATTGTCGCTTACTTGGTGCTTATATGGCGCCTAGCTCATTGGGGCCCTGATCTCAGCTGAGGTTTCTGGGTGCTAACATAATGCAAATACTCGATAATAGCAATTATTATTTCAGGAGTGTTTAAAGAAGACCTGCAAAGTGCAAGTGTTATGCAAGAACACCACACGCTCTAAACAATAAGCCAATACTGAAGGACCCAGCCTCTTAAAATCTTTTTCTTTCTAACTGCAACGTATGGCCCTTAAATGACACAAGAGCTGGCTCACCGCTGTCTTCTCAATACCCCCAAAAAGGCAGACAGAGGTGGGACAGAAATTGTCAAGAGCTGAGCTTTGACTTCTTGAGCAAGAGCCATTCAGCCTAGCGAATAAAGTCTCGCAATATTGTTGTACACAGGGAAACTGAGGCAGCGAAAGGTGAAGGGACTTGTCCGAGGCCACTCAGAGAGTCAAGGGCAGTACTTTCAACAGAACACAAGAGATCTGATCATCCAGGGCAGATTCCGATTGTTGGTGTAAATCAGGACTGACTCTGGTGTCAGTGAAGTTCTACAGGGTAAAAGTGGTGTGACATCAGAATCTGCCCCTAGCTCCCTTCTTTAAGCACATTCCCTCCCTCATATTAGTGCTGCCTGTTCCAGAACTAGTTACAACAATGTACCTGAGGGGGTACCCTGCTGCACACTTACCGGGGGCAAATCTTCCCTTCACGTCCCTCCTTCAAACAGCACTTCTTATCTGAAGCTGATCAACTTCAGTGCACTAAATTACACAGCAGTGCCATACAGTAATTTACCTATAAGAAAACTTGTCCTGCTCTAGGCTAAATCTAACCTGGAGTTCAATCCTGCCAGGCCCTGAGCACTTCCCATGAAATGCTGGGGTTGTTGGGTGCCTGGTGGATAGACACCAGGTTTATCCTGTATTTGATCTGTATTTTTGTATGCAGATCCTAGGCTGCTGGTGGCAGGGACCACACATACCTTCCTTTTAGTTCTGTGAGCACCCATTCCTTGCCCCCCTCAACACTCAATATTCCCTATCATCATAATCATTGATTGTATTTGTGTAGTAATTAACTCATATAATTATATAGTAATGAATAATGACTGGCACTTAGACGCGAGAGCCCAGAGCCTCAAAAGTATTTAGGTACCTACCTTCCATTGAAATCAATGGAAATTAGGAAGCTAAATATTTTTGAGCATCTAGGCCTAGGTGCCTGATAGATAATTTCCCCTTAACCTTGACTAAAAAGATGGGTCTTAGCAGTCTTATATACCCCTGCATTTGAGGCAGAGTTAAGGGTATATATGGTGTATATAAACAAGCAGCCACTAGGAGGTGCTTGAGTTATTAGATTGTCATAACAGTCGGCTGTGTCTGTTTGAGGTACTCGAGTGGAATGTACCTTTGGTGCCCTGTGGGTTTCCTTTGAAGCACATTGGCAGTACCTGCTGTTGGTCGCTAACGAACCCCAGGAGAGAGAAACCTCATGCATCGCCTACCTCCCACCCACACAGCAGGTAGGCTCTGAACTCTCACCGACTGCAACAGGACGACTCGCATGCAGACTTGCAACTGAGCGTGAGCAAGCATTGCATACCCGGGCCCTTGTCCTGTCCGGTTAAGTGGAAGAGCGACAACGATCTGTGCGGAGTCAGGGTGTAGTGGTTGCAGCAGGAGTCTGCTGGTATTCTTTACTCCGTCCCAGCTCCCCCGGGCCTGATTCCAATATTGCCAGTCCCAAGGTTCAAAAATCATGGATCAGGCTCCAGAATTGTGAGATCAGGGGATTTTAAAAAATGGGTTCTTTTTATTTGCCTTCTCGTTTTTGAGCAGTTAGGATGCACTTGGTTCCCGTTTTTAAGCTTTTCTCCAAAACCATGAGGGCTAGAAATGTACTCCCCCCCCGCAAAAAAATGAAAGCTAAAATTCATGTAATCACAGGAGCTGCGGCTTTAAGAAAAACACCAAATATCGTGAGACTCCTGATAAAATCACGAGCATTGGCAACGCTGCGATTCTCCAGGGCGTAACTCCAGTGGAGCTACATCAGTGTAAGAGAAGAGAGACTCAGGCCTGTTTTATGTAGCATTGTGCAAGTCACCTCGCCGGTGTGCGCCTCGGTTTCTTCATTTTTAATGACAGCACAGGCATGTTCGGAAGGGAATAGAAGGTGCACCCCTAACTCCAGTTTGATCCTTTGCAAAGCTCCCTCTTAAATCATAAAAACAACCCAAAAAAACAGAGTGATCTCTCCAAGAATGGCAGCACAGCATCTTATTATTATCACCATTTCTCTCTTTTAAGTTCAGCTTCTCTGCAACAGAGCAGAAGACACTTTTTCCAACTAGCTTCTGACAATTTTCAGACACTGCAGACTTCCATGCCAAGCTATCTGATGGGTGTTTCTTTAACAAAAGACCTGATCCATTGTGTTCCTATTTTGCTGAGCTCCAGTTATGTGACAGCCTGAAGCTCTAATTGCTCTGTCGTTCTCTAACATAGATCCATAATAAAAGGCTTTATAACCTTATTAAAAGGACTCCCCTTTCTTATAACCTGTGTTCCAACCTTCTGTCAAATGTATTTTATTGTTCTCTGGCATTTCTCTCCTCCTTAACTGTGGGTCTCCCCTTTCCCTACCCCCCACCCCCATATAATGATGTAAAGAAAAAAATGAGAAATTTCACTAGCGTAACTACATCCCCTCTGCATTTAGATCATCATCCCAAATAGATTTCCCTCCATAAAATGTTATCTATTGCTCCTCTTCCCAATCAATGGTACTGCCCTCTTGCCCCCTAGAACCACTTACTGCCTGTCTTAGTCCTTGTCGTTGAAGCAAGGTCACTTGCAAGATACTAGTCTGGATTCTTCATGGGGTACATCTACATTGCAAAGAAACCCCCCTGGCAACGAGGTTCAGATCCCAGGTCAATTGACTCGGGCTTATGGGGCTCGGGCTATAGGGCTAAAATTAGCAGTGCAGATGTTTGGGTTCAGGCTGGAGCCTGGGTTCTGAAACCCGTTGAGGGGGGAGGGTCTTGGAGCCCATGCTCCAGCCTGAGTCCAAATGTCCACACTGCTACATTTAGCCCCACAGCTCCACGAGCCTGAGGCAATTGACCTAGGCTACCAGGCTCTGTGCTGCAGATGTGTCTTTGCGATGTAGATGTACCCACAGAGTCCAAGGCCAGAATAGACCATTGTGAGCTGACTGACCATGTCTGACTCCCTCTAGATCCCGGCCATCCAACTGCCCCAAAATAATTCCTACAGCAGATCTGTTAGAAAAACATCCTCTCCTTCCATCCCCATGTAGGATGATGATGATTTTTTATTTCTATTCTGGTAGCACCTAGGAGCCCGATCTGTGCCCAAGACCCACTGTCTTACGTGCTGTACAGACACAGAACAAAAAGAAAGACAGTCCCTACCTAAGCGTTAGATTCTGCTCCCATTAAAGTCAATGGCAAAATTCCTCAGCTTCAGGGGGGAGTAGGGTGACCAGACAGCAAGTGTGAAAAATCAGGACAGGGGGTGGGGTGTAATAGGTGCCCATGTAAGAAAAAGCTCCAAAAATCGGGACTGTCCCTATAAAATCAGGACATCTCGTCACCCAAGGGGGGAGCAGGAGAAGCACTATGATAGGAATTTGGCAGAGTTTCTGGGTGTGATCGTGCCCTATGACAAAGTTATTTGTGTGTGGGAAGAGAGCAAAAATAAACCTAGGAAGGCTAATAGAGACTGTGTACCCCACCAGCACCAAGGAAGTCCTGGTCCCTGACTAGGATTCCTAGGCATAACAGTAACACAAATAATAATAATAGTTATTATTGATGTCAATGGCAAAACTCCCACTGACTTCAATAGGGCCAGGATTTCACCCCAGCTGGGTAAGGATAGAGCCGGGGACTAACTCTCATTCGAAATAGCCCAACCTGGAGAAGTTCCACAGTACAGTACTGACTGAAAGAGACTGGCTTTAACGTCAGCCAAGTGCTTAGATGTTATGGTGATTGATGCTTTAGAAAGGTGAGACAGAAAGAAAGCTGGTTAAATGGCAAAATAAAAAAGACAATACGCGGACTCATGAATTTGATTTATGATTGAAAGAGCCTGTTCTCCTTAAAATGTGACAGTCGTCTAATCAGGGAGCAGAAACAACACCATGTGACTTAGATGACCAATCACATAACGCAAACAGAATAGTTGTGGTGAACAGTTCACAGAGTACGTAGAGGCGGGTAGGAAATGGTTCACCCAGACTATTATACGCCTGCTGACGCTAAGCAAATACATTAAGAAAAGATGAAGATCTGGTCTGGAAAAGTTCCCCAACTGAAAGGGGGCTGGGTATATTTGTAATAATTATTATTCAGGTGAATGGTTCAGCCCCAGCTAATAGACCTAGACTAGAAGAGCAAAAATGAGACCCATAATTCACTACTTGTGTTTCTTCTGGTAGACGCAATAGTGGAAGCTACAGTGAACACAGAAGTCAAGCGTTTTTACTAGAGGTGCTCAATGAATGATTCATTTGTCCTGTGAAAAACACTGACAAAAACATTTGGTTCACATTTTTGGATATCATTCATAGAAATGTTTAGAGCTTGGCAACCCAAAATCAAAATTTGTTGTAAATTATTTTTTTCAGTTTCCAAACACCAAAAAAATTGGTTTTTAGTTGCTGAAAACCAAACCAAACCCAAAAAAAAATTATAAATCAGTTTTTGATTTTTTATCAGTGAAACCCCCAACACTTTTGTCAAAATGGAAATTCTTCCATGAACGTTTTCATTTTGTTCCAAAATACAGGTTCCATACAAATAAAATGTTCTGATGGAAAATTATCGACCCATTTTAATTTTTACCACCCCGTCATCCTACAGACCAGGATGAGACTCAGAGGCAAAAAAGCAGAAGCCCCCTCTAGATCTTATGTAGCCCATTTTCACCAGGATAGACACATAGACACAGCCTCATGTAGCCTGAGAGATACAGACCGGGTGGCAGATTGCAGAGGTGACACATGGGTGGGTGGGTATATGGGGTCATGTGCTCCCCCCTCCCCTCCGATTTGCTGCTTGGCTTGTACTGAACATACTTACACAGACTGAGCATGCTCAGTAACACTGCTGAAGCCAGCTGCCCTCACTTGGCTCCCCGCCCCATTATCGGCAGGCACGCATCGTCTCTGGCAGACAGATGAAAGGAAAGAGGAACTGGCTCCCAGAAGCCCTCTAAATTCAATCACAGATTAAAGGGGGAAAAAAGCCAAGGAATTTTTAAAAACTTTTTATTAAGGTAAAGTTGCAATAAAATGTTAGCATACTACGTTGTACATTACTTATTATTTATTCAGGATCAGGTTAATATTCAAAGAACTTGGTTAAAGATTCTGACCTACTGTCTGGGGAGTCCTTATCCTCTTAATAAACTAAAAAGGATGACCAAATTTTGAAATACCTATCCTCTTTTCGGCACTTCTCTTATGTATGTCGTTGCTGTAAATTTTTAAAGGGTTCTTCAGGGAGAGAGGTTTTTTAACCTTAAAAAACCTGATTTTAAAAATGTATATATTTGTATTACAGCTGTGCCACGAAGTTCCAATCAAGTGTGGAATCCCATTGTGCTAGGCGCTGTACATGCGTACAGAGAGAGGGAGAGACTCCATCCCAAATTGTTTGCAATCTTAATAGACAAGGCAGACTCAGACAGGATTGGATGAATACTGCTATGCCTACTAATTAGTATGAATAGAATTGGGCAGGCATAGTGGGTTAGTAGTCCCAAAATAGCAACAGCTTCATGAAACCTGGGTTCTAATCCCTGTTCGACATGGGAACTCCTCCATGACCTTGGCCAAGTCAGGTCTCCTCAGTTTCCTTTTGTGTCTATTCAGATTGAAAGCCTTTCGGGGTAGGCACTGAGTCTCTGTGTACGGTCCTTGCATAGCTTGACTGTGGCTTCCAGGCTCTACCGTAATACAAATAAAACTTTCTGAAAAAGAATTATAACCTCCATTCTATGGATGGGGAGCTGAGGCCCAGAGAGGTCAAGGGCTAGATTTTCTAAAGAACTCAGCACATCGGATCATCTTGCCTCCAAGGTCCAATGTGTTTCACAAGCCATGCTGCTCATCATCTCCAATGAACAGGTCACACCCAAACCCTAGTCTCATCTGCATGCCATCAACAGCGTCTGCATGGCTCTGCCGTGTTAACCACACTGCCCCCCGCCTCCATGCGCTGGAATTTACACTTGCAGTGGTTACTCTTGATATGTCGAGCCAGTTGTCTTTCCTGCAGTTTCCATGGGAACCCAGGGTCTTCGAGAACCTGGCGACACTTGACCAAATTCCACAAATGCCGCTGAGTTCCATTTTTAATGACTGTGTTGTTGTTCCCTTCCTGCCCCTTGGCCCCTTGAAATCACTTGAAGTGGAATTTACTGCTTCATCCCTACTTGGCTTTCACAAGGTCTGATTCCACTGCTCTCCCCTGACCAAGTTGGCCTTCCTTCCTCGCTTCCTGCAGCTGAAACAAAACAAAACAAAAAGGGAGGGAGCAGAGCTGCTTCTAATTTTAATGAGGCTTCGCCTTCAAAGGAGCGATCCTTGCTGAGCGGTGAAGAATAGCTTGTGCCGTTTAGAGGCACTTTCACACGGCTGCACAAAGAATCCTGCCTCAGAACCTCTGACAGCTTTCAGTGCATGTGGCAGAGATCAGCTAAAGAGATTTATTAGCCAACTTCCAAGCCGAGATGAGCTCAGGAAGGTTTGACTTTTACTTTATTATCTGGAAGACTGTCCAGGTCAAAAACCTTTAACAGGATAGAAGGTTTTTTTTTGTTTTGTTCTGCAGCCTGTGGATGTGCCACTATAATGCTGGGACTTTACTTGCCAACTGAGAAAATACAGTTATAAGGGTCCATTGCTGTCAGGGTTCAAAGCCTCTTGAAATTAATGGGAGCAAGATTAGGGCCCTCGATGGCAACTATAGGGTCACATCATGCAAGGTGCTGAGCTCTTTCAACTCCTGTTGTCTTTGGTGGAGAAGTAGGAGTTGGTTCGTGCTGCTTCATCGGTGAAAGCCAACCAGACACCGAGCTGGAAATTCCAATTCAAGACCGTTCCAAGGTGGGGCAAAGGCAGGAAAGTTTATAGCAGGCAACTACAACAGAGGCATTAAAAATGAAACGCAGGGAAAGCGGTGGAAGTTGCAAAAGTTCACCAAGAGGACCTCAGCTTCAATGTGAGTTTAGAGAGCTACATCGGACCCCTCCAAAACATAGACAGTTTGCTTCCAAGCCATGCAGTCAGTGGGAAGCAACAGTAGCCACACAGGGTCATTAGCAATAGCCTGGGTCCCCACTGCAGAATATCCCACTCTTTGCATTTTTATTTTACTTTGGGTAAACTCTTAAATGTGACTCAGGCACCCAGAAGCCTATAAACTTTTCTGTTTTTGCCCACCTTGGAACTGTATTGAATTGGAATGTACTGCTTTGTATCTAGTCCGTTTTCACAGATGAAGCAGCATGAACCAACACCTAGGAGCCCGAATCCCATTGACTTTCCCTAACCATCTTAGGAACTTTTGAAAGTCCCACTGACCTACCACCGTTGAACTGCCCCCCCCCCCCAAAATCAATACTCCCTCATGCAAGCCCACTGCCACCCCAATCACAAAGCAACTCCTCAACCTCCCCCTTCAACAGACACTTATAGTAGAGAGATAGCACATATAGATAAGCTTGATAACAAATACTGGCCGGGTGGTAACCCTACACTGAGCACCTGTCTGCATCTTTAGATGCCTAAATACCTTTTGAAAATCTGGCCCTCGGTCTCTTTTGAAAATGGGATTTACACAGTTGCATCATTTTTTGGCATTTGAAGATTTTACCATTCATCTCTAAAGTAGAATAATCTTCTATCTCAACCCCCAGCATCTTTATAGCTTTATCATTGTGGTTAGTGGCTGCAATTGGGCTTCATCTCAGTTTTATCAGTCCCCCTTGGTAGCCCCGTTATTGTTTATTGAGACAAATGAGCAATATTAGAAGAAGGTTTATTCTGTAAACATGAAGTATGGGTTTATATTAGAAATGAGTCCAAATGTCTGGATGATGCACTGCTGCTACTGACGTGTCATGAAATAATGTAAACAGAATACAAATTATATATATATACACATACATACATACACACACACACACACACACACACCAATAAAAATCTAAATGAAAATTTTGTTTTGAAAGGATTTTTTTTTCCCAAACAAAATTTTCAAAAAAACATTTTTCGGAATTTCCATTTAATGGGAAATTTAAAAAATATTTGTTTTTTTTTTCTGATTTGGAACAAAAACAGATTTGGAAATGTCAAAATTTTCCTCAAAACAGAAATTCTGAATTCACTAGGGCTTAAGTGGGACTTCAGTGGTGCATAAAATTTTAGGCTGGCCCTTTGCAGAGGGGTGAAATTTTGCCCTACAATTTTTAAAAGAGTTTGTAACCAATTAGTGACATTGATCAGTTCTAAACTTGCTTTGCATTCTGCACAACATAGTTCAAACGCTGTTTGTAGTCATGGCAGCTAACAGTTTTTCACCCCTGCCACAGGACCAGGCTAGCCCATAGTTCTCTTCATGCATCCAGGCTATGATTTGGAAATGTAGACAGGACTTCCTAGCCATGTGTATTGGTTTTGGCTGGTTTACCTTTCTTTTAGTTCTGTGCAAAGGGCACTTTGCCCCATGTTGCTGACGATGCCGCTCTGTCTCCCAGGCTCCCTATCCCTGCTGAGGCAGGATAGGATTGCTGCTACATAGTTTTTTCCTGCATGCACTGATGCAAATAGAGATAGGCAGCATGGGAGATATGGCTGCACAGACAGGAGTCACCTGCAGGTATGATGTAGATGTTGATCTTCATTGGTTCTAACCAGGACCGATGGCAGTGTCACAATCGGACTATAAGCCCACAGTTGTGGTTGTAGTGTGCACACTGCAGTGCCACAGAGAGAGAGGCCCTCTCTCTGGGTGAAATCTGGGGTAGGATTCTGAATGCCCCTCAAACTTCAAAGGTATTACACTGCTTTACATCTTCCTCTACTTCAGATAGGAACGTTGATCTCCAGTGTTTAGTGTTAAGCCAGGATGTCATGGGAAAAGCTGTTGTAACACACACACCTCCTGGGTGTGGTGTTCTGTCCCATCTAGTGGCACCGAGACCACTTAGAGAGAGAAAGAGATTAATTAGTCTACTCTACAGCCTTAGCTGAGAGCCACGGGGCTTTTAGCTCATGCAGTAGAGGCTCATGCCCTAAGCTTCAGAGGTTCCAGATTCGATGCTGACAACCAGGATCTGTTGGTGTTACACTGTGCTGGACCCAGAAAGAAAAGGGTCATTTAACTGTCAACAAAATACTCTCTGAGCCCTAAGTTTTCATAAGTGACCAGTGATTTTGGGTGCCCAACTGAAAGGACCCACACACAAAAATTGAGGGCTGGAGAAAACGCCTCGCAGTGAGACTTAAAGAGCTCAAACTGTTTAGTTTATCAAAAAGATTGAGATGTGACTTGATTACAGTGTATAAGAATCTTCCTGGGGAGAAACTATCGGGTGCTTTATAATCTAGCATGGAAAGGCAGACAAAGAACCAATGTCTGGAAGCTAAACCAGACAACTTCAAATGAGAAATTAGGCACAAATTTCTAAGCATGGGGGTGGTTAACAATTGGAACAAACTCCTAGGGGAAGTGATGGATTCTCCACCTTTTGATGTCTTCAAATCAGGATTGGATGGATGCCTTTCTGGAAGATGCTTTAGCCAAACCCAAGTGATTGGGCTCAATATAGGGATAGCTGGGTGAAATGTAATGGCCTGTGATACACAGGACGTCAAGTTGAGGATCTAATGGTCCCTTCTGGCCTTAAGTTCTATGACTATGAAACCTGGAGACATCTTAAAAGGAGCCTGGTTTTCAGAGGCAAGTTCTCAGAATTTCCTAAGAATCAGGCCCTTTTAAAGTGTTTCAAGTTGAGTCTCCAAAATCTCCTGTCACTTTTGTAAATTTAAGCCTGAAACGTCTTTTTCTATGGCTGAGGGTGAGACGGACGATAGTCTCCTTCTGTGAAAGTGATTCTCAGAAAGGCTCCTGGATGCTGATTCAAAAGCACAAACCCATCGTCTCGTCTGTTTCCCTTCTTTAGTTCTTTTGATGCAGTACAAGGCTGCACCAGGTCCTGTACTGATAGACCAACAAAGAAGCTGAAAAGACTATCAAAGGGAGTGTGTTTAGACTGAGATTTTCAAAGGAAGATATGGGAGTTAGATGCCCAAATCCCAGTGGTCAGATCAGGGGACAAGGATACAGGAACCGCAGCAAGAGAGGTGTGGGACAGTTGTTAGAATACAGGACTGGGAATTCCTGATTCTGCTCCCCTGGGCTCCGTTCGTAGCCTCAGGCAACTCACTTATCCATCCGCTCAGGGTCCGAGTCTCTCCATCTGTGAAACGCAGATAATAATATTTACCTACCAAGCGAGGGAGTTAGGAAGCTGAATTTGTTAATGTCTGTGAAGTGCTTGGAAGATGAAAAACCCTGTATAAGGCTAGGTCCACACTACCCGCTATCTGGTTTTAATGCTATCTAAGGTAGAGTGGATTTTCTTATTATTCATACAATCCTTTTTGAAAGCCAACTAAGCTTTTGGCCTTAGTGATACATGGTGCCAACGTATGAATATTTTTATTTCCTTGTATCTATTAGGTCAGAACAGAAGGAAACAGAAGAGTTGTAGCATCCTGCTGACTAAAATCCAATACCAAACCATCATAGTTTCCCAACTGTGGCTTCTTTGCTTTTCTCCAACCAAGGCAGCAAGATAAGTTCACAAAACTTTCCAGGACCCTCAAATTGCATCTTGAGCTCTGGGCTCCTCTGACTATAGCATGGACCTTCTGAGCATCATTGGTTAAATGGAATAAATTTGACCAGATCACTCAATTCTCCCCTCCCCAAGAAGCCTGGGATTTCTCTCTGACTTTTAGTTGTCCTCTGTGGGAGAGCCTATGTACGTTCACTCCCCTTCCAGAACCTCCAGAAGGTAGCGAAGGGACAAAATCCACCTGCTGTTGATGTTTTGGGGAGCCGGTAACCTGCTTCCACCACCATATTAGAGAGACAAGGTGCGGGAGGGAATATTTTTATTGGACTGACTTCTGTTGGAGAGAGAGACAAGCTTTCAAGCTACGCAGAGCTCTTCTTTTGGCAGCAGTGGGACAAAGGGAAATTCCTCAAGTTCCACTGCTCCTAATCTTCCAACGCCCTGGGGCTGACATATGTTCTATTACTCTGGATTATACCTCTCTCTCCCACAAGTCTGCTTAGAGGCCATCTTTCTTCTCCCTTCCAAGGCTCGTTTGAAGATTGGAAGTGTTTCACCCAGTTCAACGTGCATGGAAGGTTACTCACAACAGGCATTGTCAAACTGAGGCCAAGCAAAGACTATACTCTCGCTCTGACACAATCACTCGGGTAACAAGTTTTCAGAGAGAGCAGTTAGACTCAGCGAAAGATTTCTAAGCGGACGTATCTTGGTGCCTATCCCCCGACAAGTATCAGAGGGGTAGCCATGTTAGTCTGGATCTGTAAAAAGCAACAGAGGGTCCTGTGGCACCTTTAAGACTAACAGATGTATTGGAGCATAAGCTTTCGTGGGTGAATGCCCACTTTGTCAGACGCATGTAATGGAAATTTCCAGAGGCAGATCCTGTTGGGTGATGTAGAAGGAGAGAGAGACATTTCATTTGCAAAGAGTGAAGCTGAATGCAAGTTAAGTTGAACAAGTGGAATTTTATTAAACCCTGTGCACAGCTCTGTCCAGGTGGCTGCATTGCTTCCAGCCCAACTCCTCAAATTCCCTGTTTTCCTGGTGTCTCCCCAATAACAGTCTCTCCAGAACATGGGCCCTCTCACTTCAGTTCCACTGATTGGGATACAAGAGACCCATCATGTCCTAACTTTATGTGCACGAGGAATTTATCAGAGGCGATAAGTGGGGATTTGAATCCAGAGATGGAACTTATTTCTAACTACATATCTTCCTGTTTAGCTGCATTTGCATATGCCCATATATTGTGGATGGTCCTGTGTCTTACTGTATATCACCACATACCTTTGAAGTGCTGAAAGACTGTTTATTCTGGTGATGAGGAACTCGAGGTAATAATTGACTTCACTGAGCTGGCTTTCCTGTGCTGACGTTTTGCTGCTGAGTTCCCTTTTGACTCTCTTTCATTTATTGTATTTAATAAATGGTAGTTGACTGGAGTCCAAGAGTTCAAAGCTACTGTTCTTGGCAATGAACACAAGGAGAAGAGACTTTCATACGTAATGAGAGCTAGAGACAGAGATGGGAGTAGTTTTCCAAAGGCTGTCTCATGCGCATGTGTTTATCCTGGGCCAGACGCAATGGTCTTCATGGAAGAGTCGACATTTCCAAACAGATACAGATGCAGTTATCAAGTTTATTTACTATGAACTAGTGCAGTATCTCAAATACCATGAGGTGCTATCTGTGGGGTCTTCTTAATCGTGACCACTGTAGAATTAGGATGGGGTTTTTCAAAGGTGCCTCAGAGCATTAGAAATCAAGGGAAGTTGGGTGCCATAAGTCCCATGGGTGCCTTTGAAAATCCCATCCTTAGCCCTTATTCAACTTACGTCTATACCTGCGTTGGTGTGTAGAGTACAGACACTGCACACCCCGCTGGCATGGATATAAATAGCAGAGTAGACAGTGAGGCATAGCTTAGGAGTAGTGTAGACTGCCCTATATGACTGAATCCCCAGGGTATATACCCTCCACTGGCTGTCTACATGCCCAAGCAGCGCCTCCCATGTCTACAAGGCCGTTTTTAGCAGTGTACTGTCCCTCTGCCTCCCCACTGCCTGAGCCTTTCCCCACTGCTGGAATCTTTCACTGCAGTGACATAGCTACATGTGTAGCACCTGTACTTTACATGCTGCCATAGGTGTAGACATAGCCTGAGATGGCTGCAGTTGGAGATGGGAATGAAACAGGACACCAGAGTAGAGCTGGGCAGGGGAATAGTTTTTCCATTCCATTAGAATTTTTGAGATTTTGGACATTTTTTTCCTCTCCCAAATCGGGATGAAAAGTTGAAATTTCAACGATTTTTTTTGAGAACCACTCACGTTCATCTTGGAAAAGAGATGACTAAGGGGGGACATGATAGATGTCTATACAATTATGACTGGTATGGAGAAGGTAAATAAGGAAGTGTCATTTACTCCTTCTCATAGCACAAGAGCGAGGGGTCACCCCATGACATTAATAGGCAGCAGGTTTAAAACAAACAAAAGGAAGTATTTCTTCAGATAACACACAGTCAGTCTGTGGAACTCTTTGCCAGAGGATGTTGTGAAGGCCAAGACTATAGCAGGGTTCAGAAAAGAACTAGATAAGTTCATGGAGGATAGGTCCATCAATGGCTATTAGCCAAGATGGGCAGGGATGGCGTCCCTAGCCTCTGTTTGCCAGAAGCTGGGAATGAGTGGCATGGAATGGATCACTTGATGATTACCTGTTCATTCCCTCTCGGGCACCTGGCATTGGCCGCTGTCAGAAGACAGGATACTGGGCTAGATGGACTTCGGTCTGGTCCATTATTGCTGTTATGTTCTTTTGTACTTTCTGCCATGAGTAATCCCACTGAAATCATTATAGAGATAGGGCCTGACAGTGTAATTTAGATCCAGATTTAACCTCACAGTAGGGTGACCAGAAAGCAAGTGTGAAAAATTGTACATAGGAGCCTATATAAGAAAAAGACCCAAAAATCGGGACTGTCCCTATAAAATCGGGACATCTGGTCACCCGACCTCACAGTGTTTGGGGGGAGGGGGGATAGATCTAGTGTTTGGGGCAACCCCAACCAAACAGATAGACAGGATACGCATGTATTGAGAGAGAGAGAGTGAGAGAGAAGACAAGTATATGTATGGAGACAGATGGATATTTTTCCACATACCCCTATTAACTTATATTGTAAATTCTTTCCAGGAGAAATAACACAATCTGTGCATTTAAATACAAAAAAAAAGAGAGGGAGCTAAGAAATTAGTGCTGGCTTCTGAGTTCATCGTGTTTGTGCTCATGCACCAAGAACATTGTCTATCTATTCTAGTTTCCAGTGACTTCAGATTACTGCCTCAAAGCACAAAAGCATTAACTCGGCAAGGCTCCTTCTTAATAACTCTGCAGAATTGTTCTACAAATGAACAAAGATAATGTCGGCCTGACAGGTTGAGATTGGGCTGTTGATGAAGGTGCAGGCTGGGAAGAGTGATTTCTCCGATACGTTCCAGCATCAATCTGAGAGAGCAGCTGGGGAACAGTAATAAATATATTCTCTCCTTTTCGATGTCACCAGTTATAAATATGAAGCTTCAGACTCATTCCATTACAGCCTGAATTGAGTCACTTATACTAAAACTATCTTGTTTTAAGCTTCCGTCTGCTCCCGTTTATTCAGTTGCATATCATCGTCCTGGTGAGATCCAAATGTCGGCCTAAGCCTGAGTTGAACCACTGAATGCATTTAATTTCGTTATTATGGTAATGACTACGAGCAGGAGCGGCGCCAGGGTTTTGGGCGCCCTAGGCGGGGGTCCTTCCGCGCTCCCGGTCGTCGGCGGTAATTCTGCGGTGGGGAGGGTCCTTCCGCGCTCCTGGTCTTCGGGGCACTTCGGCGGCGGGTCCCGGAGCGAGTGAAGGACCCGCTGCAGAATTGCCGCCGAAGACCCGGAGCGTGGAAGGACCCCCCGCCTCCGAATTGCCACCAAGGGCAGCAAAATGCCGCCCCCCCAAATCCTGGCGCCCTAGGTGACCGCCTAGGTCACCTAAATGGAAGCGCCGGCCCTGACTACTACCAGATGTTGACTTGGGCTAGATTCCTGCTGCGACACAGCAAACTGTCACAAGGAGAAAGAAGAAGGAGGAAGAAAAGAAAACCTCATGCTCTGTAAGTAGCTGAAGATAGTCTCCCTCTTCTTTATCCCACTGATTTTCTTTAAGAGAAAAAAAAATCAGGAAATAGACCATGCACCCTTTGTTCCTACCTTGGAATTAGACATAAGCCAGTTTCACCCCGGCAGTAGAGTAGGGAAGGGAGGCGTGGCTAGTGTCATTTTAGCAAAGCATGCTGGGAATGGGAGGAGTCTGGGGCCCTGGATAAATACAGACTCATCTAATGTTCAGTCAGTGGTAGGAGAGTTAAGGCCAGAGGAAAGTGTGTTGGAAGGAGAGTGCTAACCAAGGCAGCCCATGGGAAGGAGATACATAGGACAATACAGGTAGAGGCTTTCCTGCTTAAAGAGCCTCTGACTCTTCAGTGGAAAAGTCTGTGGGCATGCAGAGCACCAATATTCACCGAGAACTAGAAATGGCTGTAATTTAGGGGGTCTGCTGGTATAAAAGACCAATGTGTTTTTAAAACTGCTCCATCTCTGTCTTCCTTTTCCCCGCCACTTCAGTGGTGGACAGGACAGGGCATCCTGATCTACCTGGGAGTACGTGGTCAGACCGGCCCATGGATGTGAGAGGAGTAAGAATAAGCATTTTCAGGAAAAGTGTCAGATTTCCTCAAATAAATTCTATTTTTTAGGAGGACACGTGAAAA
>NW_020664587.1:5936819-5944236 GCF_002925995.2 Terrapene triunguis
GTCTCTGAGAATTCACGCCCTGCTAAATAACTAAATAAATCTGGCTCTTTGTTCTTAGATACACAGTGATGGGTGTTCTGCAAATGCCACAGATAAATCAATAGATATTCCAGTAATAATGACCACTTCTGCACAATCTTGTCTGCCACATTCACAAATCTCAGCATTCAAGGTTCTCCTGCTTCACTGCACATTTGTTTTAAAAAAAGAACTTCCTATTTTGTGCCAAACCTGTTACATTTTGCCATTTGCTGCTTAAAAGAAAAAAAAAAAAAGACCATTTACCAGGGAAAAATCTTGTCGCTTTCAAAATTTTGTTCTGAGAGGGATCAATTTTCACCTTGAAAAATGCCAATGTGACAATTCATGTTTCACCATGAATGCTGTTGGAAAGACAATGTCCAGGGTCCTGAACAATCCCCATTAATTTCTCATAACAAAACATGCTCTAGTTTTATGAGGTGCACAACTAGAAACCTCCAAACTCATATACACTTGTACCCGACACCCCTTGCCTTAAGGCCCTTCTCCTAACTAAATACTCAGGGCCTGATTCTCCCTGACCCTGTACCTTGTGTGGTCCCGTATGCCTGTCCACAGTGGGTCTAAAATCACCATGGTGATGTTCACCCTCATTTTGCCCAGCTGTATGCGATACACAAGGTGAGAGTGTAACAACGGCTGCTACCATCAGCAGGTTTTTAACCTGAGGCTTCAGCACCAAAGTACAGACCCCTACCAATGGGGCTAAAAGAGTTAATCCATTACCTGGCAGCAACATTAGGCTGTTATCCTGTTTGTGGGTTAGCCATGAGCATTTTACACAAGAAGAATCAGGCCCAGTGTATTGTGGATCAGAGATTTGGTTTTGTAGACTTATGACTCCACACAGCTGAAGGCAATGCCCTATGGGGCAGATGAAAAACAAGATGCAGGTAATGAACCATGTAAATTCTGAAGGAACTGATGATCTTGCATGAGAGAAGGGGGCTCAGCGTGCCAAATTCTGCTGTTGGGGTTTGGTTCTCCTCTGCTTTGCACTGCATGTGATCATTTATCCCTGTGCAAAGTTTGTGAAAAACATGATCCTTCTGGTTAGGTGGCATTCTGCATCTGCCGTGCACCCATTTTGCAGAGGTGTAGATAATAATAATAATTAATTATTATTAGATCTTACATAGATAGCCACGCGAGCTGCAAAGCAGTGGAGAGGAGAGTCCAACACTCGGTTACACAGTACTGCCAACGCTTGCAAATTTATTGTGAGTCTCATGATACACCTCTACCTTGATATAACGCCACCTGATATAACACGAATTCGGATATAACGCGGTAAAGCAGCGCTCTGGGGGGCGGGGTTGCGTGCTCTGGCGGATTAAATCAAGTTCGATATAACGCGGTTTCACCTGTAACGCAGTAAAATTTTTTGGCTCCCGAGGACAGCGTTATATCGAGGTAGAGGTGTATTTGTCTCACCCTAGCTCCTGGAGGCATGTGACTAGGTAAGAATCTCCTCTTTCATTTTTTTTTAAAGTAACTTTTTAGCCTGCATGGTTGCAAAGAAAACCTTGAGAACATGATTCATGTTCACCCAACCAGTTCAGAACCAAAAGACAAATATAAACCCACCCAAAATGTATTATTATTGTAAAGGTCACATGATTTTTAAGCCAAATCTTATGATTTTCTGAAGCCTGACTCATGATTTTCAAATTTGAGGTAAAAACTGCATTAACCCCAGTATAATTCTCAAAATTTGGGCTAGATTCCCCAATATCGGTTTAGACCTGAAGTCCAGCAGAAAAGCAAAAGTGTCTTTGTCGTTGCACTGTTCCTTTATAAAACAGAAGATTTGAGCCACAGTTAAGAGCAAGTAATTACAGGCAGATATATAGCGACACAATTCAAACCAGCAATATAAAGGCTCCATAAAATTGCCTAGGTTTAGCTATACACCAACTCATTTTTCACAGTGCAAATGAGTACTTTTTAAAAGAGCTATAATTTTCCAGGAGTTCATGAATTTCCTGGATTCATAGCCCTTTACTAGATAGCAGAAGGAGCAAGAGATCCCGCAGTAACAAAAGAAGGGAGAGTGAGGCAAAGGTGTGCCATAAATCTTTAGAGCTGGGATTTCCAAAAGCTGCTGGGATAAACACATGACCTGGCCTATAAACATCATTTTGCTTTATTACCCCTCCTGCTTTCCAGGCCTATCCTGGGGATGCGGGAGGCTGATTTGAAACAGAAGGGCACTAAGGGGGAGGAGGGATAGCTCAGTGGTTTGAGCATTGGCCTGCTAAACCCGGGGTTGTGAGTTCAATCCTTGAGGGGGCCATATAGGGATCTGGGGAAAAAATCTGTCTGGGGATCGGTCCTGCGTTGAGAAGGAGGTTGGACTAGATGACCTCCTGAGGTCCCTTCCAACCCTGATATTCTATGATAAGGGCTACTCATGGCCTGCAATTGTATCACTCTGGGCCATGGACTCATCCATGCTAAAGCAGGCCTGTTTGGCCCCTGGCATGGAAACCTCTCACTGAAATCCAGGTGCAAAAAGAAAGTGGGGTTGGTGAAATGTTAGGTAGTGCTCTTCAATCTGACCCACTGGCTAGGGAAGCACTCTGCTAGAGATTTCAGAGAGGTAGCTGTGTTAGTCTGTATCAGCAAAAAGAATGAGGAATACTTGTGGCACCTTAAGAGACTAACAAATTTATTTGAGCATAAGCTTTTGTGGGCTAAAGCCCACTTCATCAGATGCATGCAGTGGAAAATACAGTAGGAAGATATATACACACACACACACACACACACACACAAAGAACATGAAAAATAATGGGTGTTGCCCTACCAACTCTAATGAGACTAATTGATTAAGATGGGCTATTATCAGCAGGAGAAAAAAAAACTTTTATAGTGATAATCAGGATGGCCCAGTTGACAAGAAGGTGTGAGTAACAGTAGGGGGAAAATTAACATGGGGAAATAGTTTTTAGTTTGTGTGATGACCCATCCACTCCCAGTCTTTATTCAAGCCTAATTTAATGGTGTCCCATTTGAAAATTAATTCCAGTTCTGCAGTTTCCCATTGGAGTCTGTTTTTGAAGTGTTGTTGTTGAATATTTGCGACTTTTAGGTCTGTAATTGAGTGACCAGGGAGGTTGACGTGTTCTCCGACTGGTTTTTGAATGTTATAATTCTTGACATCTGATTTGTGTCCATTTATTCTTTTACAATGTTGGCTAAATTGAAGCTTGGATGATTTACACTCTGCCTGCCTGTATCTCCCCAGCTGGACAAGGGAGTCATCTTCATTTTTTGCCGTAGACTGCTCTATGACATTGTGACAGTGGCGTTAAACAGCTGTCTTGCTCCACCCCAGTAGTGGGTGAAATTATTCCTGTAAAGCACTCTGGAATCAGCCTATCATTTTGACACTGTGAAAAAGAAAGGCTGATCTATATTTTTTTATTAGTATTGTAATTTTCATTCCCAAAGAGCATTTGCAATCTGGGAAGTTTTGGAGATTAAGGAAAAGAACAAAGAAAGAACAAATATAAGTCTCCATGAGACAGAGAGAGAGCACAGAGTGTGTGACTCATGCTGAAACAGCCATCTTGAATTGACTGTCAGTGTTGATAATGCAGCAGACAGACAGAGAAGCTTCTACAGTTGAAGACATAGTACACAGGCACGAAGGTCACAGCGCCACGTGCACCCCGAGTAGTTTGGCTATTACTAATGGGCATGCACCCAATCCTGTAATATTTACTCAGGCAAGAAGTCCGAAGGAATATGGGTTGTAAGATTGTTCTTTCTCCCCAATGCACAAGGAACCGACCGCTTCATCCAGTCTCTTTCCAGGTAGTTTTTTTTTCCCCAACATAGGCAAAAGTAATAAAACCAGTTCCTCAGCCCACCCCGGCAACAGCTCCCAGGGATTCTCCCCTTTTTCCTTTCAGTCCTTCTTGCTTCAGAACTTCCTGCAGGAATCTCCCATGCTCAGTTCACTAAGCATCACAACCTGGGCTTTATCCATGGAGACCCGTTTTTTCCCCAGCAGGTTCCCACTGCCCTCTCTCCCAGAGAACTTCTTGCTGTTCTTATTTCTTATTTCTTGCTGGCTCTGGCTCTGACTCTGAGTCTCCCTTTAAGTGAGGCACGTCTGACTTTTATAATCACTTACTCCCTTTCCAGCTGGAGCTGGTAATTGACCAGGGCTGCCACCCACCCCTGACCCCAGGCCTCTGGCTCTTAAAGGGACCATATTGTTACAGTGCCCTGATTTGGCGTTAGGAACCTGCCTTACACAACCTCCGTGAATGTGCCTTTTTGTAACTATATTAAATTCTCCTGTTCCCCACGGTCCTAGACTAGCTAATATCTTTTTCTCACATGGTTAATTTAAGGCAGGGGGCCCTGATCAGTAATTATTTTTTAATACTTTTGGCTGTTTGCTTTTTGAATTACCGATATATGTCTAACTATGCTCGTCCTCTCTCCACAGCTGTAAGATAAGCAATGCCTGCTTCATGAAAGCCACTACTCCATTAAAAACACATGCCCAGGAACCCTACAGAGTGCTCCAGGGGATGCCGCTGAGGCTTCTGACTGCTGATGAGAACTTGGATTTTTCTAAACTCTCCAATTTGTCTGTCTGAGAATAATATCACATTTTACCAGTTTTAGAGGCAGCCATCTCCCCCTGAGGTTTATCAATAGATTACTTGCATAATTTGGGCTATTTTCTCCTGTCAACAGACATATTATATAGAGAGAAAAGCACACAGGTGCATGTGTATATAACTAAGATAATAGGTGAGTGGGGGTAAATATATATTGATGTGTATAAGCATATGCCTGTGTATCTCTCTTGATAGATAGATTCACCGATAATAATCCCTAGCCCTTTTCATCAGTAGATCTCAAAGTGCTTTACAAAGGCAGTTGATGTCATTTCCCCCATTTTACAGATGGGGAAACTGAGGCACGGGATGGCAAAGTGACTTGCCCAAGGTCACCCAGCAGCAAAGTCAGGAAAAGAACGCAGGTATCCTGAGTCCCAGTCTGGTGCGCTGTCTGGTAGGCAGGGCCGGCTCCAGGCACCAGCCCACCAAGCATGTGCTTGGGGCGGCACCTGGAGGGGGGCGGCGCGGCGCTCTGGCCCGAGAGTGGGGCCGCGACTGGGCTTGCCGCCCTCCCCCGGCGCTCCGGCCGGTCGGGGAGAGCGGAGCCGCGGCCGGGCTCGCCGCCCTCCTCCCGGCGCTCTGGCCGCCGGGGAGAGTGGAGCCATGGCCGGGCTCGCCGCCCTCCTCCCGGCGCTCTGGCCGCCGGGGAGAGCGGAGCTGCGGCAGGCTCGCCGCCCTCCCCCCGGTGCTCCGGCCAGTCGGGGAGAGCGGGCCCGCGGCCGGGCTCGGCGCCCTCCCCTGCCACGCTCCCCGCCGGGGGTGGGGGGCGGCGGGAGGCTTTTTTGCCTGGGGCGGCAAAAAAGCCAGAGCCGGCCCTGCTGGTAGGTCACACTCCTTACTCAGACAAACCGCCTTTATCAGAACCTTTAAAAGAGCTGGCCGAGGAGCTCACTGGAACATTAATAAAAAAACCGAGGAGTCCTTGTGGCACCTTAGAGACTAAAATTTATTTGGGCATAAGCCTTCGTGGGCTAGAACCCACTTCATCAGATGTATGAAGTAGACGATACAAGGACGCCTCCGTTTTTTTGCTGATACAGACTAACACGACTACCACTGAAACCTGGAACATTAATGCTGATTTTCAATAAGTCCTGGAGCACTGAGGAAGTTCCAGAAGACTGGAAGAAAGCTAACATTGTGCCTATATTTTAACAAGGTAAACAGGATGACCGAGATAATTATAAGCCTGTCAGTCTGACATCGATCCGGGGTAAGATAATGGAGTGGCTGATACAGGACTCTATTAATAAAGAATTAAAGGAGTGTAATGTAAGTAATGTCAATCAAGCTGGGTTTATGGAAAATAGTTCCTGTCAAACAAACCTGGTATCTTTTTTTTGGATGAGATCACAAGTTTGGATGAAAAGATAATAGTGTCGATGTAATGTACTTGGATTTCTATAAGGCATCTGTCTTGTTATGCCATCACACTTTGATTAAAAACAAGAATGATATAAAATTAACATGACATACTTTACATGGATTAAAAGCTGGCTGACTGACAGGTCTCAAAATGTAATTTTAAACAGGGAATCATCATCAAACAGGTGTGTTTCTAGTGGGTTCCTGCAGGGATCAGGTGTTGGCCCTACACTATTTAACATTGTTATCAATGACCTGGAATAAAACATAAAATCATCACTGATAAAGTTTGCAGATGATGGAAAAATTGGGCCGCTGATAAATACTGAAAAGGACAGGTCACTGATACAGAACGAACTGGATTGTTTTGTAAACTGGTTGAAAGCAAACAGGATGCCTTTTATTCTGGCTCAATGTAAATGTATACGTATAGGAACACAGAGTGCAGGCCATACTTACAGGATGGGGGCATGGGTGTCGGTATAACAGGCCGTGCCCGCCGGACCCTCCGGTTGCAGGGTTTGGTGGTGAAGTTTTTCTTTTATGATGTCCTATGCAGGTTCTGGGGTGGCTGAGGAGGCACATACCACCTCCTGAGCCACCTGGGAACCTGAACGGGGCACATCAAAAGTGTCTTAACAGATGCTTTCATGACACGGTTTCGGTCAGCTGAGGGAGGGGGTGCTCAGGCTGCAGCCAGCCCAGGAGGGGAGCACTCAGGGCTTTGGCCAGCCCCGGGCTCCTGCGGCTGGGGGAAAGGGCTTGTGGTTCTGGCTGCGGGGTGGGCAGGGGGGTCTCATGGCTCCAGCCATGGGGAGGGTGTGGGCAGAAGGGGCAGAGCCGGGGGCTAGCCTGCCCAGAGGGGGGCTCCACCCACCACCCATGGGTGGGGGACTCTTTTGTGGGAAGCAGTGACTTTGAAAAAGGTTTGGAGGTCACGGTGGATAATCAGCTGAGCATGAGCTCCCAGTGCGACGCTGTGGCCAAAAGGACTAATGCAGTCCTCAGAGGAGTCGTCGTCGAGAGGTAATTTGACTGGAATCCTGTGTCCAGTTCTGGTGCCCGCAATTCAAGAAGGATGTTGGTAAATTGGAGAGGAGTCAGAGAAGAGCCAGGAGAATGATTAAAGGATTAGAAAACCTGCCGTATAGTGATAGACTTAAAATGCTTAGTCTACTTAGCTTAACAAAGAGAACGTTAAGGGGAGACTTGACCACCGTCTATAAGTACCTACATGGTACATATTGGGTAATGGGCTCCTCCATCGAGCAGAGAAAGGTCTAACATGAGCCAAAGGCTAGAAGCTGAAGCTAGACAAATTCAGACTGGAAGAAAGGTGTACATTTTTAACCACTGGAGCAATT
>NW_020664587.1:5944246-5948749 GCF_002925995.2 Terrapene triunguis
AATTCAGACTGGAAGAAAGGTGTACATTTTTAACCACTGGAGCAATTTACCAAAGGTCATGGTAGATTTTTCATCACTGGCAAATTTAAAATCAGGATTGGCTGGTTTTTTCCCCATACGGGCTGTAGCAATTTGAGGATGGAAGTTCTCTGGCCTGTGCTACACAGGAGGTCTGAC
Organism: Terrapene triunguis; assembly: GCF_002925995.2. Lineage (NCBI taxonomy): Eukaryota > Metazoa > Chordata > Testudines > Emydidae > Terrapene > Terrapene triunguis. Next base: position 5,944,424 of record NW_020664587.1, read on the forward strand.
TAGATGATCACACTGGTCCCCGCTGGCCTTGAAATGTCTGAGTCTATGAATTTTCCAAAATGCTTCGAGCCATCCCTTGTACAATTTAATTTTACCATTCACAAATACACTCCCGTGTCCAGGGAACAACAGCAGTAAAACTGCCTTTCAGAGGAGGGGATGTAATGAAATGTGCTAGTTCTGTTTTAATCAATTTTGAATGTGGAAAAGATTATCATGATTGGAGAAGGGCAGTGTTTCGCTAGGAGATGAATTATGTGATACTGTAGTTTCATTAACTTGCTTTACAGTCTTATCTTTATTCATACTGGCAAATTGAATTAGTGCTGTCTTTCAAATCTCTGTCTTTCTCCCCCCCCCCCCCCCAAGCCCGACATGTTGAAACAACCACCAGCAGCAAAAACTAAGTGACAAGAAGAGACGTGTGTTGCTTTGCACTTGACTCTGTTCCCTGGATCTTAAACATCCATCCTCTAAGAACCATATTAATTCTTGTTCCAGGAGTTGGGCTGCATTATACTGTGCTTGTTACCATTACAGAGCATTGTGTATTGGCAGGTAATGGAGTTCCATGACTAGGGCCTTAGCCCGTCAATCAGGAATGCTCTTCCCATCTCTGTTACTGATTTGCTAAGTGTTCTTAGGCCTGGGCCTTCTCCTTTCAGTTTCTCAATCTGCAGCAAAAGTAATAATTCTGGGGCTCTCAAAATTAATCACGCTGTTAAACAATAATAGAATAACATTTATATAAATATTTTGGGATGTTTTCCACATTTTCAAATATATTGATTTCAATTACAGCACAGAATACAAAAGTGTACAGTGCTCATTTTATATCTATTTTTATTATAAATATTGGCACTGTAAAAATAAAAGAAATAGTATTTTTCAATCCACTTAATACAAGCACAGTAGTGCAATCTCTTTATCATGAAAGTTGAACTTATAAATGTAGAGTTATGTACAAAAAATAACTGTATTCAAAAATAAAACAATATAAAATGTTAGCACCTACAAGTCCACTCAGTCCTACTTCTTGTTCAACCAATCGCTCAGACAAACAAGTTTGGTTACAATTTGCAGGAGATAATGCTGCCTGCTTCTTGTTTACAATGTCACCTGAAAGTGAGAACAGGCATTCACATGGCACTGTTGTAGCCGGCGTCGCAAGATATTTACATGCCAGATGTGCTAATGATTCATATGTCCCTTCAACCACCATTCCAGAGGACATGAGTCCATGCTGATGATGTGTTCTGCTCGATAATGATCCAAAGCAGTACGGACTGACACATGTTCATTTTCATCATCTGAGTCAGAATTGTCGGAGAAAAACTGAGTTCTCACTTTTTGTTTGGGTACAGCAAGTCAGATGCTTTATTAACTCTCACAATTGTGCAGAGGGAGAGAGCTAAGCAGGTCTCTCTCAACTGTAAACAATTACAGCAAGCATTTATATCTTTTGTTACAGACAATAATGAGCAACAACTGCATTTTGTTTATACATAGGTCATTCTGATATCTTGTTTTGCTCACTAATGTAGACTCTTCTCACACAGTTCTTTCTCACCCACCTCACACAATCCTCGCTTCTACAAATCTCGCGTTATCAGGCTACAGTTAGCCTGACTCTTGCTAACAAACTGTCATGCATTGCAGTTCTTTTCTGACAGTTCTGTTTCTGCTTCCACAGAAGCCACCAGCAGAAGGTTGATTTTCTTTTTTGGTGGTTCGGGTTCTGTAGTTTCCGCATCAAAATGTTGCTCTTTTAAGACTTCTGAAAGCATGCTCCACACCTCGTCCCTCTCAGATTTTGGAAGACACTTCAGAGTCTTAAACCTTGGGTCAAGTGCTGTAGCTACCTTTAGAAAGCTCACATTGGTACCTTCTTTGCGTTTTGTCAAATCTGCCGTGAATGTGTTCTTAAAATGAACAATATGTGCTGGGTCATCATCTGAGACTGAACTTCTTGAGGGAGAATTGCATGTCTTCTGCTCTGTGTTTTATCCGCATTCTGCCATGTATTTCATGTTATAGCAGTCACAAATTTAATTAACACTTTTTTTTAAAATGAGCGTCATCAGCGTGGAAGCATGTCCTCTGGAATGGTGGCCAAAGCATGAAGGGGCGTACAAATCTTTAGCATATCTGACATGTAAATACCTTGCAATGCCAGCTACAAAAGTGCTATGCAAATGTCTGTTCTCACTTTCAGGAGACGTAAATAAGAAGCGGCCAGCATTATCTCCTGTAAATGTAAACAAACTTGTTTCTCTTAGCGACTGGCTGCACAAGAAGTAAGACTGAGTGGACTTGTAGGCTCTAAAGTTTTACATTGTTTTGTTAGTGAGTGCAGTTATGTAACAAAAAAAAAATCTACATTTGTAAGTTGCACTTTCAAGATAAAGAGATTGCACTACAGTACTTGTATGCGGTGAATTGAAAAATACTCTTTTTTATCATTTTTACAGTGCAAATAAATATTTGCAATAAAAATAACATACAGTGAGCACTTTACACTTTGTATTCTGTGTTGTAATTGAAATCAATATATTTGAAAATGTAGAAAAACATCCAAAATATTTAATAAATTTCAATTGGTATTCTATTGTTTAACAGTGTGACTAAAACTGCGATAAAACGTGATTAATTGTTTTTGAGTTAATCACGTGAGTTAACTGATTAATCGACAGCCCTACTAGTTACATTTATCTGCGTGAAAAGAGATCAGTGTGAGTGTGATACAGCACTACAGGGCTGGAATGTGGTGTACAGAGGTCAACTTTGCTGTCCAGGGGTTGATTTCACTGCGGGTAGCAAATCCTCCCATTGCACCCCCAGTTGCAGAGGGTAGCCTGGTATGTGCTGTACAAGGGGAGAGAGAGCAGGATTTGGAGACATGTGAGTAAAATGGGCATGTGGAGGGCCTAGAGAATCTTTAAATTAAGCCCCTCTTCTTCCTTCCCCACCATGAGAGGGGCTATAGCGGTAGCAGCCGAAGGATTGCTTGGTGGTATGGAAGAGAGGGATGGCCCTTTTCCTATGCACGTTCTCCCCAGTGCAGCTGGTTGAACTGAGCGCTGGGGAGCGGATATGCCCCCCATCAGATCTGCAGCCAGGCAGATATGGAGTTTCCTAGTTTTCCGACTGCTATACTTTAGGAGTAAGTGACTTTCCATTAAACACTAACCACTGCAGTTATTAAAGAGCATTTATCTTCCCCACAAGGTTCCTGAACAGAAATGAGCTGTAGCATCTCCTACAACATTGACTGGACGCACAGTAAGAAAATACCATCATGCGGTCACTCATTTCCATCTTGAAGGTAGGGGACCTGCCAGTAGGATTAACACCGTCCCGTTGTCATTAGCACTATGTTGTGGAGGCCCCCCCAAATCCCAGCTAAGAGGGCCAGGCCAGAAATGGACAGCTATACACCCTGCCTTTTGATACCTCCTATCTTTTGATATCCCTCCCTCCATGGCTAGCTGGATCCAACTGCAGCGGGATGTCCAAAGCACATGGCCAGTTTATACCGTCCAAGACCAGGTGAGAGCAGGAAGAGCGTGGAAGTAAAGCGCTAGATGATTGGACTCCCGGTCTGTGCAGGGGAGTGATGATCCCTAAGCAGGCAAATTGCTGAGTAGTTAAAAAAAAAATCAAGTTACAGCTTCCTCTTTAGAATCTAATATGAGCAACCAGAAACAAGCTACTTCTTAGGGGCTCAAGCCAGTTTCTGCTGAAGTCACTGGATCTATAGTGCTATAAATCTGCTGAGGATCTTCCCGACAGCAGGAACACTCCACTGAGGAAGGAACAATCAGTTTCACACATACAGAATGGGAAGAGACTGTCTAGGAAGGAGTACGGCAGAAAGGGATCTAGGGGTTATAGGGGACCACAAGCTAAATATGAGTCAACAGTGTGATGCTGTTGCAAAAAAAGCAAACCTGATTCTGGGATGTATTAACAGGTTTGTTGTGAGCAAGACACGAGAAGTCATTCTTCCGCTCTACTCTGCGCTGGTTAGGCCTCAACTGGAGTAGTGTGTCCAGTTCTGGGCACCGCATTTCAAGAAAGATGTGGAGAAATTGGAGAGGGTCCAGAGAAGAGCAACAAGAATGATTAAAGGTCTTGAGAACATGACCTATGAAGGAAGGCTGAAAGAATTGGGTTTGTTTAGTTTGAAAAAGAGAAGACTGAGAGGGGACATGATAGCAGTTTTCAGGTATCTAAAAGGGTGTCATAAGGAGGAGGGAGAAAACTTGTTCACCTTAGTCTCTAAGGATAGAACAAGAAGCAATGGGCTTAAACTGCAGCAAGGGA
>NW_020664587.1:5949149-5961650 GCF_002925995.2 Terrapene triunguis
GGCCCAGTGAAATGGGTTGATCTGGCCCTACCTGCCCTGTCCAATGAGAAAAGAACAATGGCTTTGAGGATAGGGCCCTAATGTAGTTGAATCCTCTTCAATGGGTAGAGAATCAGATGGTCCCGTATCTTGGGCACTAGCCAAGGCCTGGGTTCAGGTCCCTGCTTTACCCCAACTTCCTGTGTGAGCTTGTCTTCTGCCTCACTTCTCCGCCTGTAAGACTGGAGCTAATAATGCTGCCCTACCTCAATAGGGGTGTCGTGTGGATCAATATATTACAGATGTTGAAGTGCTTAGAGATCCAGCGGTGAAAAATGCTTTATAGATATTATTATTCTAAAAAAAAGTGACTTAAAATATCACCAGATGCTGGAGTGAATAAAGCTGATCAGTGTATCATCTGGACTCAGGGCATGGCTACACTTGTAGATGTAGAGCACTTCGAGTTAAACCAGCCTTCGGAGAGCGCAGTAGGGAAAGCGCTGCAGTCTGGCCACACTGACAGCTGCCAGCGCACTGGCGTGGCCACATTAGCAGCTCTTGCAACGGCCACAGAGAGCAGTGCATTGTGGTAGCTATCCCAGCATGCAAGTGGCTGCAACGTGCTTTTCAAATGGGGTAGGGGGGGTAGGGTGGAGTGTGATAGGGAGTGTGTTGTGTGTATGTGGGGGGAGAGAGAGTGGGTTTTGGGGGGGCTGAGAGCATGTCAGTATGCTGACCTCCCCCCCACCACACACACCTCTCTCTCTCTCTCTCTCTCACACAGCATTCCATTGTAATGGTTGATTTGTCTCAGAGCAGATAAGCAGCCGGCTGTCAAACGGAGCTTTCAAAGGGCATATCCAAAACAATGACAAGAGTGGCCCCTTGATTTAAGGGGATTATGGGACATTTCCGGAGGCTGATCAGAGCGCAGTAATGCAACACCTCGTTCACACTGACACTGGGGCACTCCGGGGGGCGCATCAAACGTTATTCTACTCGCCGAGGTGGAGTACCAGCAGCGCTGTAGCCGCAGAGTCAGAGCGCTCTACGTGCCTTGCCAGTGTGGATGGGGAGTGAGCTAGGGCGGCTGGGGCTGCTTTAATGCGCTGTACCTCTCAAGTGTAGCTAAGCCCTCAGCATCCATTTATTCTTTTTTCTTTGGGATTCAGAAGTTTGAGCTTAGAATTTGTCAGCTCACTAACACCTTGTCAGCCACCAGTTAACTACTCGGCACGAGCTAACTGCGTCCCTGTTAAGCAGATGTTCTGCCAGGACTGTCCTGATAAAGCAGCAGTCATTGCCCTCTGCTAGCGTTAGGCTCTGTCCATTCTCCGGACGGTGTCCCCTGGAAGTGACGGACGTGAGCATTCTAATTTGTTCTAGTTCTAACGTCTAATCCTTTGAGACGATCATTGTTTGTTTGGTTTTTAGAAAAAAAACCCGATGCTATTGTCAAGCTTTCCAGTGGTGTGTTGTGAGCCAAGCACAGGGTTGGGGGCTGGGGGAGTGTGAGCAAACAGACCCCAGGCTGCTCAGAAAAAGAGAGCAGGCCATTGTACTGTTTATATCCCCACTCAAGGAGACCTGCTGCAGCAGGTAAGAAGGGGAGGAAGTTGGGGGATTATTGTGTGTAGATGAAGGGTGAGACTCCCACCCTGGGAGGGGTGCATGGAGGAGGGTGTCTTTGCTGCACGAAGATGGGGTCAGTGCAGGTATGTGTGGGGGGGTGGGCAATCAAGAGGGTAGTTACAACTCCCCGATTTCATAAGCCAATCTGTACCAACCCTGGTATGCTTCAGAGCAGCCTAGGGGCTGCTGTCACTTACCCATCTTTATCTAGCTGCCTTAGGTACTTATATGCCCCCTTTTCACAGTATCTGAACACCTCCCAATCTTCAATGTATTTCTCCTCACAACTCTCCTGTGAGGCAAAGCAGGGCTGTTATCCCCATTGTACAGATGGGGAACTGAGGCACAGAGAGGCTAAGGGACTTGCCCAAGGTCACTCATGGAGTCTGTGGCAGAGTAGGGAATTGAATGTGGGTCCAAGGCTAGTGCCTCAACCACTGCAACATTTGTCCCTAAAGCATCATATGCCAGCTGAGCATTGCACTGCAGCGTTTTAAGTGTAGACCTGCCCTGAGTCTTTGGATCCCTCTGCATCTTGAGTCAGAAAGGCAACAGCTGCCTCTGTGTTGTGCAGGTCTGAACTGAAGCACGCTCCGGTCTGTTCTCCCTTGGACATGCACGTACAGCTCCAGTTAAGATCCCTGGGTGGGGAGGGTTCAAAGCAAGAAGACGGCGGCTGATGTTTATTCCATAGTGTAGACATTTCTGCCCTTTACGTTTTGGAGGTCAGCTTAGTCCTTGTCTGTCCTCCTCGAGTGCTTTGAAAAGCTGGATTCCTCCCCTCACCAGCATTAAGGGGAGATTAGGGGTGTTCAAAAAGGGCCATTTACATTTCAGAAAGCAGTCAGAGGCGGATGTCTCAGATCAAAGCGAAGGAGGGTTTTAGGGCTATCGATCAGACACCGCAGACCCTGACGTTTTCTGCCTTCAGGACAAAGGAAAGGATCAACTAGGAGGTTTGAAATGTGGGAAATGTCAGTGCGGGTATTTTTTCCTAGGCAAGAAATTCCTCTAATCCCAGGTGTTTGGAGAGGCTCCACTCAAAGAGAAATTGAGCCCTTAGGGCCTTCCTTGGATGAATGATGATGTGATACACACCAAGTGCTGGCCACTTAGGGGCACCCTCTGCCGGTGATGCTGTCCCCGGCACATTCCTGCCAGGGCCCACGTACAGCTGAAACACTCTGCTTGTCTTTTGTTTTAATACAGGTGAATTTAGGGCTTCATCCAAAATCCATTGAAGTCAATGGGAAGATTTCATTGAAATGGACTCCAGTGGCCTTTGGGTCAGGATCTTAGCGCTCATGAAACTGAAAATGGTGAAAATGGCCATATACAAGGATAGCTAGTTAGAGTGGCAGAGCTCCAACCTTGTCCTCGTGGGTCCTGCGCTTCTAGGCGGTATATGCTAGCCTCAGTGGCTCACTGCGACCCTCCACGTAGCCCTTCTCTCTCTAGGGCCAGGGTTACAGTCTACTGAGCCCTTTTCATCATAAACCAGCAAGGAGGTTGGTGAGAGAACTCCCACAGTCTCTGTTGTCCCTGTGGGCTTATTTCAGGACAGTTTAGCCTCCTGTCCTGACAGGGGCCTGACTTCCCGTCCCAGGAGGTGTTTCTGTAATGGCAGGTTTGGGGGAACCCAGGCCCGCCCTCTACTCCGGGTTCCGGCCCAGGGACCCTAATGGCAACAGCTGTTGGCAGCCGACCTTTCACTGCCAGAGTTGCTACATTTCCCTGGGCCACTTCCCCACAGCTCTCCTGCTTCTCCCTTCTTCACCCTTGCCTTAGGGCTCCCTTACTGATGGTTTGACGGTGTCTTCATTAACCAGCCCTTCAGCCGCACTTCCTCTCCTCTGACTCCCTTCAGCCTGACTGGAGTGAGCCCTTTTATAGTATCAAAAAGGGCCTTAATTAGAGTCAGGTGTTCACATTACCTTAATGGCCTCACCTGACTCTTTGCAGGTTAATTGGAGTCAGGTGTTCTCATTAGCCTGGCGCACCCTTGCTCTGGTCAGTCAGGGAACAGAAAACTGCTAATCCAGTGGCCAGTATATCTGCCTTCTACTACTTTGGTGTACACAACTGGCCTGGGTCTATCACGATAGATAGATAGATAGATTAGATGAGGATAGCATTGGCTAGAGCAGGCATAATGTGGACAGATGCCCTGCAAGTTTCCCCCAGTTGATTCCCCGATAATAGTTATAAGAATCAAAGAAAACAGAAATGGAAGACCCCTCCTAGAACAGCTAGACTACCTTTGACAATGCATGACTGTGCTCTACAATATATTCTCCAGTGCACTGGATCAATATTTTTCCTATGAAATGTTTTCTATTAGAAAATTCTGTTTAATCAAAATCAAAAGTTTCCATGGGGACCTGTTGATTTTGATGAAATTTCAATTCGGGAAAAAATCAAAACAAAGCATTTTGACAAGGAATGCTTCAACCTTGCTGGAATGCACCGTTTTGATTTTTTAGCTTCAAAAAGACTTTTTGTTTCCAATTTTATCTTATTTGATATTATACGTTTTCATGTAATATAAAATTCAGAAATTCAGAACCGGAACAACAGGTTTAGATATTATCAAAATGGAATGTTTTGATTGGTCCAAAACAATTACAAATTTTTTTTGCAGGAAATGTTGAAATTCCTTGTTTTCAGCCCCATTCAGAGTGAAAACAGATGTCAAAATAACGGAAAGCCCCCTGAAATGGACATGTCAGTTCCCACACAGCTCTCATCTCAAGCAGTGGAACGTCCGCCTTCCACTCTCCTCCATACAAGACTATTCCCCTGTCCCATACATCTCACCATTAGGATATTTTTCAGCCTGAGTTTTCTTTTTCCATAATTTCCTCCCATTGCTCGTTGTTCCTAGTTACACCCCATGTATCACTCAGAAAGATTCCTCAGCATTCCTGCCTTTCAAATCCTTCTTGGTGGGTGTCTTGCTTCCTTAATCAAGCTCTTTGAATCTAGAGGCAGATCATACGTGCCTGATGGAAGTGTCAAGCTTCAGGGCATAAGCTGGTTGCTCAGTGGGGGGGTCAGGAAGGAATCTCCTCTCCAGCATTACAGAAATGACCAGGCACATTAGAAAAAGCTTTCCCTCATTCTGAAACATCAGGTTCCGCCTGCTCCCAGCGCTATGATCTGCTTCTGAATGCTGGTGTCTCATTTTGCCGTTACAATTTTATGTCCCCAATGAATTGCACCTACAACTTGTTCCTACAACAAATGGCAGCTGCACACCATAGCGCTGACTCACCTGACTATCCGATTGCACCAACAGGAAGATGGCTAAATGCTATCATTTATGCTTTGGTGTTCATTGCAATTGCAGAAAGACAGGAATAATAAATTGCAGGTATAAATGCAACATAAAAGTGAGAGCCAGTATTTGAGGCCAGGCGCTGAACAATGCCACATAGCTGGTCACTGAGGGCTGGAAGTGCCGAGGGACCTTTGAAAATCAGGGCATTCAGCCTTTGTGTCAATGGTCTGATCCAGTCTTTATGGGCTGTTTCAGTTCCTATGTCCTTATGAAAATGCAGCCCGTGTCTCAGCTAAATAGAACACTGCTGATGTGAATGAAGAAGACATTTATTTGGCACAAGCAGAAAGTTCACTCTGTTCTGGAGAGCGTTCATTGTCACTAAGCCCCTCCTGGGGATTTGAAATTAAACTGCTGTATCGGTCTCTCGCCGCCTAGGTGAGAGTTGCCAATGAAGCATGGAAGAGGACAGTGCTCCCGCAACGGACAAGTGGTCTTTTGTCTCTGAGATTTGTTTCCCAGCGAAAGGGTCAGGTTGCCTGCTCTGCAGGTGCTGTTGTCCCTGCGTCGCTTCCGCAGTACGTGGACAAACACAGTCTCAGACAAACACCACGAGTCCCTTCTTAGAAGGAGCCAGGCTTGCATCAGACAGGATGGCTCAAAGGGATTGACTGGAAAAGGCCCCAACCTTTTGCTGCTGGGACAAACCCAGCCCAGGCTGGGGTCCCAACTCACAGGTGCAGGTCTACACTACAAATGCTGCATGTAGACCAGGGCTAAGTTAGTACTAGACTTGTTAGAACTATTTACCGTGAGCTAGACCTTCCAAGCTGCGCTGAGGAACAATCAGTGGGTAGTTGCAGCTCCCAGAGAACAGAGCAGCGACTGAATTATTAATCCCATCTTGCTCTGGGGACAGAGTAAAGAACTTTGTCCCCTGTTGTGGACCAGGTTACACTGTACCCCTTCTCCCAGGAGTGCCTGGTCCTGGAGTAGGAGGTGGAGCCAAAGTTCTTCCCATATACTCCCCACTTACTTGCATGCCGTGGAGTGGGTGCATGGCCCCTGCTCTCCTCCCTACTGCCAGAGTCACAATCTGACCTTGCTAAGCAAGGGATAAGGGGAGGCATCCCCCACATGGCCAGTTAAGAGAGGTGACAGTCTAGCCCTAAAGAGTGGGCTGCTTTGGGGGGTTTGTGAATCCTTCACAGACCAGTCCCCATCCTTGCTAATAGGCAGCAGGTTTAAAACAAACAAAAGGAAGTATTTTTTCACAAAACGCACAGTCAACCTGTGGAACTCCTTGCCACAGGATGTGGTGAAGGCCAAGACAATAACAGGGTTCAAAAAAGAACTAGATATGTTCATGAAGGATTGGTCCATCAATGGCTATTAGCCAGGATGGACAGGAATGGTATCCCTAGCCTTTGTTTGCCAGAAGCTGGGAATGGGTGACAGGGAATGGATCACTTGATGATTACCTGTTCTGTTCATTCCTTCTGGGGCACCTGGCATTGGCTACTGTCGGAAGACAGGATACTGGGCTAGATAGACCTTTGGTCTGACCCAGTATGGCCTTTCTTATGTTCTTACGTTCTTATCTGTTATTCCTAAGTATTCACCAAGTGATACTCAGCCAATGGGGTGTTTGCAAACTCGTGTCCTTGACTTTTCAGTATTCTTTCTTATGCGATTGGTCACCTGAGCCAAACATTATTGTTTCTTCCTGATTACTGAGACTTTTGAATCAGGAGAACGATGAATTTTCAGATGGATAAACATTTTTGCTCCAAACTTTGGACCTTTTGAATCCTTGAGACTTTGATTTCCTTTCCTGGTCACCAGTTTTAGCTGTTACCATAAGACCCTTCATTGCTGGTTTGCTATCCATGTGAGAGGAGCTGGAAGCCTCAGGGCAGCATTTAGCCAACAGGCACATGATGTGCAAAATAACCCCACCACAGCTGGTTCAGCTGGGTCTCCTGCTGCTGTTCACAGCAAAGATACCAAGGACCAACTGGGCCATGGAGCCTGAACTCATCTTTCCCCCGGGAGATGTCTGCCGCGGCTTTGTGCTGTATCTAAGCTGTCTATCATCACCAAAGTCACTTGGTTGGTGGCTTTTTTTTTTATAAAGTAACAAGGATGGCAGGCTGTGTTTGAATAATTGATCAAATCCATTCGAACTTCAGAGGTTTAAACAGAACTTTTTGGAAAGTTTCAAATTCCAAGAGAAGGATTTAAAATGTAGCGAGATCTAAGTCACATCACACCTGAATATTCGGGTATTATGTGATGTCACCAGAGCCCTGGAGAACTGTATATCCCTGTTGTCACGATGTCCTTTGTTATGTTTTATATGTTTGAAGGATGTGCATACATTTAACAAGAAAAGTTGTTTTCTTAAAAAAGGAAAGTCTTGAAATTCCACTCTGCCTTCCTACACAATTTTCTTTTGTAAGGTTTGTCAGAGAGTCAAGAGGTTGAATGCTCTGCAATGTATGGTTTCGTTTCACTGGAAGAGAGTTATGGAATGTTCATTGCAGTGGCACAGATAACAAAGAGAGCCAGCTATCCCAAGCTCAAAGTCAACTTTTGTTTGGATGCGTGCTCTCCCAATATGAACTGGAGTGAGTCAATGTAATACACACGTCTGGTCACTAGAGGGAGCTCAGGAAAGAAGTCAGAGGAAAAGAAAGTGTAACCGACTGGGTTACAGTTTTCCACTCTGTGCCTCAGCAGCAGAGCATATGAGTGAGCGAGTCTGTGAAGAATACTTAGCCTGCAGATCATTCCATCAGTTTGTTGTGAGGATTTGATATTCCGAATTCACGCTGCTTTGATTGGTCCTGTAGATCACATGGCTTAGCTTCTGTTCTGTTCCTAGACAAGAGTCACTCCTACACTCACGTTTCTGCTGTGAAGGCTCATAATTTCAAGTTCAGAACTGATTTTCTCCATCAATGGTCTCTAGTGTTTGGTTATCGTTCACTGTTTCTGCCAACAAACTTGTATGTGGGAATATTCACAGAAAGGAATTCACCATGGTGCAAATGTAACCAACCCTGGGAGACTGGGAGGTCTCCTTGCTCCTCTATTGTCTGGCGTGCATAGAAAAAAGGATGAGTAGACCTCTAGCTATAGCTAGAAGAGTAGGTCCTTTAGCTCAAGTGGCAATAACTCATGTTTTTAGTAATGTGTTGCCAATGTTTTGGTTTTGTAACGGTTTTGAAATGTGTTGGTTTTGGCAAATATTTCATCGGGAAGATTTCTCAGGTCCAGAATGAAACTTCTGGTCAGAACCAGAGAGAGAGAGTGACCCATCCCAAAATGGCCAACAGCCTGCTGGTTAGAGAACTTGACTGGGCCGTGTGCTCATTCAGAGCAGGTACCCAAGGATGGCTCTCCCACGTTGCAGGTGAGTGCCTTAACTACTGCGCTATAGAGTCAGTTCCTTACCGGGTGGAGCTGTATAAATAATTAACTATCCATTGGGCAAGCGAGGAAGACTGGGATGTGGAAGACACAAGTGCACATGGTCCAAATGTGGCAGAGCAGGGAGTTGAAGGGGGTTGGCTACATCTCAGCCAAGCGCCCTCACCACTGGGTTATTGGCTGTGCTAAGGTAGTGCACGCTCTCTCTCTCTCTCATGTTATTTCCCAAAACATTTTGAACAGCCTCATTTTCGTTCTGCACTGTAATGGAACCGAATGTCGAAACCTTGAAATTTTGCACACAATGGAATTCTTGTCTGCGTGGCAGCCCTAGGAGTGAAGGGCATGAGAGTCAAACTGTGCTGTCAGCTCAAGCAGGTGAGTTAAACAAACACAGACAGAGCGAGTTGATGTCGGATTTTGGAAAGATATTTGCTGAATTCTTTTCTTCCTTATTTGCCCAACTCCCAAACCTAATCACTCTATTTGTCCTTGTGTATATGAGTATCTGGCTGTATACAGGCACACATACACACGTGTATATATACACATGTATTATAGTCACACACACAGATACACAGTGTATGCCCGATTAGCTGAATAGCATGGGAGACAGGGATTTTATTCGGATAATGGGGAGTTTGGATAACCAAGAGGGCAGGAGCCTTTCAGCCATTCACAGCTGGGTGGCTTCCTCTGCAGCTGGGGGCATCTCCTCTTCCTCCTCACAGTCCTGGCCAGGGGTCTCTGCTCTGTCACTGGAAGTTTTTAAGAACAAGGTCGGGATTTGGATACTGCAGAGGTTCGGATAATAGGGTTTCATATAAACGGGAGTAGTGTATACACACACTCCCCCCCAAGGCCTCACATACAGACATGCACATATGCGCAATGTAGACACACACACACACACACAGCTGTTTCATTCAAAGCCGTGTAAGCTGAGCAGTATTTCAGCAGAAATGGGATTTTCTTGAAGCGCGCACACAGTGAAACTGACAAGCTGCAGTTCACACTGTGGCTTTTCCCTTTGTCTGTGTCAGATAAGAGACGGCGGTGTCTGACGCGCTCCCTCGCAGTATCTGAACCTGTTCTGCCACTGCGGGACACGCTTGGCTGCACCAAAGCAGCTCCGGAGAACGAAAGGCAGTGCTGAAGCTTCCTTGATTCCATTTTCTTGCCCTGTTATCCCACTGCTGCCCCGGGATGAACGTGCAGCTTTATATAGACGCCAGAGCTAACCCACTCTTTATGCCATTAGGACGTTACAGGCCTGGGCATTAAGTCACGTAGGATGTAAAAGGAAATATTCTGCACCCCTCTTGCTGGCTGAGAAACGTGCTGTAAAGTGAAACAAATTGAAGGAAAAAATAGTTTTGTCTTGTTTTTCGTTGCCTGCAGAGAAGCCGGTTGAGCTCTAGTAGAAAAGTCAGATTGGCAGCATTGCATGATGCTGTCGCGCTGGGGAAGCTGAATTTGAGTGCCGAGTGTGGCACTCTGTACCTCAAAGCAGCCCCCTGGAACTCCCATATCCATCCGTCATATAATTATGATATATTTCATCCAAAGCATGCCATGTAAGACATCATATGAAAGGCCATGATCTGCTGAAACTCACTGCTCTGTCCAAATACGTATCTTGTTAGTGGGTATGAGGTTTTGCTGTATGGTTGTTATTGAAATATGTCGTAAGTTTGAAAGTCATGCACGGCTAGTTCTCCAGTGACAACAAAGGAGGTGATCCACTCCCAGGAGGGTGTTAAACGACCATTAATCAGCAGGGGAGTTGTAAACAAGGGTTTACAAGGCTATAAGTGAGCTGCATAAGCATCATATAGTGGGGGATTGCTCAACACTGTGACTCAGCAAAGCACACCAGGACATGTCCGGGCTAGTGTTTCCAGGCACATGGACTGAGGCTATAAAATAGCGGACAGTGGCATCATGCTTTTGGCCTTTCTCCTCCCCACCTACGCTGGAAGCAGCAAGAATGCTGGGAAGACAAAGACTTGGACAGGCTTCCTCTTTAAGCCTGGGACCAGTCTCCTCAGTTCATCAGGGCTGGCTCCAGGCACCAGCTTGGCAAGCAGGTGCTTGGGGTGGCCACTCCGGAGAGGGGCGGCATGTCCAGCTATTCGGCGGCCGGTCCCTCACTCCCACTCGGAGCGAAGGACCTCCCGCCAAATTGCCACCTCAGATTGCGATCGCGGCTTTATTTATTTTTTTGGCTGCTTGGGGCGGCAAAAACCCTGGAGCCGGCCCTGCTGTCTATTAAGAACTGTAACCTACCTGCAACATCCAAAGGGTGAGAAACTGCTTGATCCAAATACTGCCTAGTCTAATAAGGTTTAAGATTTACACTGTGCGCTTACCTTTCATTTTCTTTGGTAACTAGCTCTGACCTTTTGTGCCTACCACATATAATCACTCAAATCTTTTTGTAGTTAATGAATCTGTTTTATATTTTACCTAAAACAGTGTATTTTGGTTGAAGTGCTTGGGAAATCTCAGCTCAGTTCACAAAGGCTAGTGTGTGTCCTCTCCACATCGAGGGAGGGGTGGACGGGATAATAAGCTTATACTAGTCAGGCTTCTGACCAGGGAAAGACGATACAGTTTTGGGGTGCAAGGCTGGGGGCTTGTAAGATTTGCCAGTGCCTTTTTCTGTGAGATTTGTGAGTGGCTCAAGAAGCATTCATGCAATTTACCTGGGTGTGTTACTCCACATGCTGTTGTGGTAAATGCACCTGGAGGGGTTTGCTGCTTGTCACTAGCAAAGCATTGTGAGAGACAGTCCAAGCTGGAGAGTTAAGGGGGCACAGCGGTACTCCAGTTCGAGGTTGTACCCCAGGGATCCCATCACACTGAGCAGTAAGAGATTAAGGGTTCTGGGCAGCTACATATCTTATGTATTTATCAGGCCCCTGTTACTGTAGTATCTAATCACCTCAAAATACCACGCTGAGGTAGGTAAGTGCTGTTATCCTCACTTTTCAGATGGGGAACCAAGTCACAGGGAGTCACGGGGTACGTCTACACTAGCAGCGCAGCTGTGATGCTGCACAGACGCTTCCTACATTGACGGAAGGGTTTTTTCCATGACATAGTTCATCACCTCTCCAAGAGGCCGTAACTAGGAAGGAATGTTTCCGTCGACCTAGCTATGTCCACACTGGAGGTTTGGTCAACCTAACTACAGAACGTAGGATGCAAAATTTTTCACAGCCCTGAGCGACAGCAAGGCCCATTTAATTTTTAAGCACAGACCAGGTCTATGTTACCTATCCAAGGTCACAGAGGAAGTCTGGGGTAGAGCAGGATCTAGGTCTCACAACGCAGGCTTGTCCCCTAATTGCTGGACTGTCCTTCCTCTCTCAACAGCAGGAAACACCTGCTTCCTTGCCGTGGTAGGGGAACGTCATGATCAGTAACCACGCAATAGGTTGGCTGGTGAGAGAGAAGGCCCAGTTCTTTTATTTACCATGCCAGCACTCCACTGGTTCTCACTCTGCTCAGACCTCTGAAGAAAGCTAGCTCCCCCTGTGACGAGTTGGCTCACAAAACCCCCCTTGGGAGCTGCCACCTGATGTACCAAGACGACCCCTGCTCCTGTTTTCCCTGCCAGCTCAGGACTCCGGCACCCTGTCTTGCTGAGCCAGACACTCCCATCTGCTCCAACACAGACCCAGGGTCTGAATTACTTGCCCCAAAGCTGCAAGTTTACCTGAAAGCAGCTCACAGAAGTGTGCTTGTCTTTAGCACTCAGATGCCCAACTCCCAATGGGGTCTAAACCCAAATAAATCCGTTTTACCCTGTATAAAGCTTATGCAGGGTAAACTCATAAATTGTTCGCCCTCTAACACTGATAGAGAGATATGCACAGTTGTTTGCTCCCCCAGGTATTAATACATACTCTGAGTTAATTACTAAGTAAAAAGTGATTTTATTAAATACAGAAAGTAGGATTTAAGTGGTTCCAAGTAGTAACAGACAGAACAAAGTAAGTTACCAAGCAAAATAAAATAAAATGCGCAAATCTATGTCTAATCAAACTAAATACAGATAATCTCACCCTCAGAGATGCTTCAGTAAGTTTTTTCCTCAGACTGGACACCTTCCAGGCCTGAGCACAATTCTTTCCCCTGGTACAGCTCTGGTTCCAGATCAGGTG
>NW_020664587.1:5961660-6013087 GCF_002925995.2 Terrapene triunguis
TACATTTATACAAATAGGATGATCACACTCAGTAGATTATAAGCTTTGTAATGATACCTTACAAGAAACCTTTTGCATGAAGCATATCCCAGATACATTATATTCACTTATTATATTTTTATAAAACCATATAGATTGCACCGTCACATCCCTATTTGCACTTAGCCTAGTCATTTAGGGCTGTGTGCCCAGTGTTTAGAATCTGTTGGTCTGAAACCACTAGAGAATGACCTTCAATCGAAAGTCCCTCCCTTTATTAAGTTGCTCCTACAACATATCCTGGTCCTCTCTAGTAACTGGAGGATCAAGAGTCTATCAGTTCCACAGCACTCACAACTGGGCCTAGATTTTCAAGAGACCAACACTAGAGTTGGGCAGGAAATGGTTTCCCATCCTGCAAGAACTTTTCAGATTGTGAACAATGTTCCCGGCTTGAATCGGGACCAAAGAGTCAAAATCTCAAAATATTTCATGAATGAAAAATCCAGTCAGATCAGGTCAACTGAAATGTTTCAGTTTAATGATTTCAAAATGTTTCAATTTTGAGTTTTTACATTTTTTTGTTTACTATGAATTCACTTAAATTTCTAAAAGAAAAGTCATTTTAAACCCCAAAGTGGAATCTGTTCATTCAATGAGCATTGGGCACCTAACTTGCTTAGGCTCCTTTGAATATCCCAATGGCCTGTTTCAAAGCTCCCTGAAACCAATGGGAGACTTTCCATTCATTTCAACGAGCATTGGATCAGGCTCCAAATGAAAGCATCTGTTTAACACACACGAATGTGCCTTTTCAGTGCTGAGTGCTTTTGAAAATCAGGTCATTTCCCTTAGTTGCCTACTTGAGAACTGAGCTCTCTTGAAAATCTGTGCTTTTTTTCTCCATCTGTAACACGGGGATAACAATACTCCCTTTCTCACACCCTTTGTCTGTCCTGTCAGCAGGCCTTAAGCATGTGCATAAATATTTTGCTGAATAAAGAAGGACTTGTGCATGTGTTTAAGTTAGGCACATGTTAAGTGCTTTGCTGAATCAGGGTCTCTATGTAGTGCTCTCGCATTGACATTTAGTGGAAGACAGTGCACAGGATTGGGATTGAGGTGACCTGGGTTCTCTTCCCAGCACTCTCTGTGTGACAACGGGCAGGTGATTTCATTTCCCTGTGCACCACTGTCCCTGTGTGTAAGATAGGGATCAGTGATACTGGGCCATCTGGCTTTGAGATCTCTGGATGAAAACCATGATGTAAGATCTTGTATTGCTGTTGTTCTCTAAAAAACTATAGACTTGAATAGACAATGAGATCCTTTTAATAGAATTCTTTAAGCAACTTCTAGTATTTAATAGAGAATTATATCCTTGCTATAAACTGGTTTAAATATTCTGTAGGTAGTTTATCATTCTCTATTACATAAAGTCCATATGGCTTATAATAATAATAATTACAACTATAAACATGTACTTGATCAAGTTCCTTTTCCAGTCACAGTGAATTTATTTTTCTTCTCGTCAGCAGCCTCTGCCTTTAATCTTGACTGTATCAGGAATGAGCGCTCCTATTTAAAGATGGCTGCCAATTTTAGTTACTGCTCTGCAATATGCAGAGCTACTGATTTTTGGCAGCCATCTTGAATTCTGGCAGCTGTTCATTCAGGGCATTTTGGTAAAGGCAATTTGGTGTAACGTTCAAGTTCCTGTTAGAGAGAAAGGGGTGGGGGCAGATGGAGAGACAGCTTTTCCCCTGTGCTAGTGCAGAGCCAATGCGGGGGTAACTAGGACCTCCCCTATTCAGAGGGTGCTGGGGGCCAGTTTGGCCCCTGGCACAGGCTGTACCCTTGTTGCAATGGCCGCATAGGACAGTGCTGAGGACGTAGAATCATTTGGGCTCAGGTCAGCCCCCATCCCGTGCACCCCAGACCTGGCTACAAAGCTGGCAGAGTCTGCTCTGCACGTAGCATGGGGTCCCCTGTGCCTGCACTCACAGAGGCAGGATTTACGCTGATGCTATGGCCCGGGGTGCAAAAGGACTCTAACGCATGAGCTGGGGCCTGGAACATGTATGGCACACCTAGGGTACCCTTTGGTGGTTTCTCTTCTGGTCTCACAGCCCAGGGCACAGTCTGTCTCTGGCCAGTTTAGCTCCAGGTTCATTAAAAATATGGAGCCACTAACAGGGAAGTGGCTTTTTTGTTTATGAAACCCCTTGGCTATAAGCAGTCATTCACCCGTCAGAGGAGGGGAGCTGTGAGGCTTCCTGGGCGTACCCACGGCTGTGAGGCACCTCGCTACCACCTGCCCTTAGTGTGAGGAAGCTCCCCATCTCCCCCAGCCATGAACAACACAAGCTCTCCCCTCTAGGCCTCACAGGCCCTGCTGCTGCTCTACAGGCGAGCAATCGGCACACCCACCAGGGGCACTGGAGCCCTCCCCAAAGTGCCCCGTCCCCCCAAACCCCACTCCTGGCCAAGCCAGAAGCCAGAGCAGGGACGGGGAGCTGGCCCTCCCCACTTTGGGGGGGAGTGAAAGCAGCCCCCTGCCTGTGTCCTAGCTCCCCCGCCCAGGGCAGGTGGAGGGACCCAGGCTCCCCACAGCTGCCTGCATGGCTCTCCCCGACCCAGCTCCGGCCAAGGGGGAAGGAGGGACTCGGAGCCACAGCATGGCCATGATAAGAGCCGGGTGGGCAGCAGTGGGAAGCTGCAGCGGACCCTCCACCTGCCCTGGGCAGGGGGCCTGAGCAACCCCTAGCCCATTTCCCCAGCCCCCCAGTCCGGGGCAGATGGAGGGTCCACGACTCCGCAGCTCCTCACAGCTTCCCACGTGGTTCTTACCATTGACACAAAGTGAAACCGCTCCAATATGAGCGCTTGAGAGAGACAGACTGACTCTGTATGATGCCCCAGACAGTGGTAGCTTAGTGGGCTATAACTTAGTGGGCTCAAAAAATTTTATGGGACGGGAAAGCCATTTCCCACACAGCATGACTGCTCAAATGGAGCAGCTTCTCCAAGATGCCTTGTCTACATTCCACACAACGTCACATAAATACTCTATCATAAAACCTGCAGCAATGTCTCTTTTTCTCCTCTGCTCAGTCACGGTGGAGGGGGAAGAGCTCATTACTGAAGAGCATACGTTAAAGCAGAGTTTAAGACCTGTCTGCTTGTCTAATTGTCTGTATGCCCATATCCTTGGTATTAGGCAGCGAAGTAAATGATAATAGCTGCTGCATTACCAGGGGACTTGCACTGTCTGGGGTGAAATTTATGCATTGCTATGTACTGAAGCAATCCAAGGTTTTCAATTCATTTCACTATAAGCTGACTCACTATATCTGATTTAATAATAGCGATGATCATCCTTATTATTGTTTGTATTGCAGGAGTGCCTCGTAGATCCAGTCACGGACCAGGATCCCATTGTGCTAGGTGCTGTACAAACCCAGAACAAAAAGATAGTCCCTGTCTCAAAGAGCTTACAATCCATGAGAAATTCCTAGGTTGGATACTTAAGGTCTCTCTTCGCCCACTAACTTCAATGGCAGCAGAGTTAGGCCAATATTTATCTATCCTACCATAGTTACCTCCATTACCACAGTATCTGAACACCTCACATTCTTTACTGTATTTATCCCCACAACACCCCTGGGATGAAGGGCAGAGTCATTTTTCCATTGCACAGATGGAGAACTGCAGCATAGATAGATTAAGTCACTCACCTAAGGCCATACAGGAAGCTTGTGGCAGAGTAGGGAATTGCTCCTACATCTCCAGCTAGAACTCTAAGAACAGGGCCATCCTTCTCTTAGTGCTATTAGATTAGTGTAATAAACAGCTACAGGTCTGAACCTGCTCTCACTGAAGTCAGTGGAAAAGCTCCCATTGGTGATTCCGATTCCAGTGCTGTAGTATCAAGTCCTAGTATCTTTTACCCCCCACCTCCTCCCCCAAAACACCTCTTCCTGCCTCTAAGTTGTAATGTGCAGGAGTCTGGTAATCGGATAAGAATTAGAGCTGCCTCCAAAAAAGCTTCCTGCCTCGCCTTATTGATCTACCCCAACAGCAGGCATTGTGGGTTAGCCGCTAAGACGTTGAGCAGAAGATGTGGAAGACTACAATTATGCCCTCCAGAGGACTGAAGGGCTACACAGGTAATCTCTTGACTGCACTGGGGCTCCATGCAAACTTCATGAAGTTGTTATGGCGGCAATAAATCTCTGTCTTGTCCTCCGCTCTGTGCTGCTTTCTCTTCTACCTCCCTTGCAGTACTACTCATGCTATAGTCCATTGACCACTTGTGGCCAGCTGGTCCACAGAACTGCTTCTGTGACACTGGGGAGCTGCCAGGCCTGAGTCTCCATTGCCCTCCAACTTGCATAGTCATTTAACCTAGTGAAAGGTGATGTAAAATTCTGCTAAATCAGAACCGTAGGGCTGGCAACTTATGGGTGGCAGACCTGGGAATGCTTTGCTCTGAAAGCCCATCTTAGAAAAAGGGCTGACTTCTTATGCACAGTGGCTTATATTTATGGATGAGCAGGAGAGGGAGAAATTCATCCCCTTGCAGAGGATGAGGAGAGGCCAGTGCATATTTTAATCTCATATAAACCCTCACAGTAGTGCTGCCCTGCTGCACAACCAGGACTTTCACCGAGCTGGTGTAGAGGTGCCCTGTGTTATAGGAACCCCCCCCAGAGTGTGAGCAGAAGTGGGGGAATATTCCCACAGGTCACTGGATCCATCCAGCCCAGAGTTTAACACTAGGTGACTCGGTGGCAGAGAAAACGTAGAGCTGAAATGAAAGTAACCCCATCTCATTAACATATCCAGTATCTGACTGGATATTAAGAGGCAGGAGAAAGGCATTTATGACTAAAATAGATTCCTGTATATTACTTCAAGATGCCAAGAACCGGGCCTCCTTGAAATAATGCTCAGCAAGCTCCTCGCCTGCCCCTGAAGGATCTGCTTGATGAGAAAGAGCCACTTCCTGCATTCTGCAGGGCCCCTATCAAAATCGGCACGTGATTAACACCTATGCCTTGCCAGAGCTGACAGGAAAGCCTTAAGAGTGGGGCAAACTGCCGCCCTAGCAGATGGGCACTGGTACAGGGAGGCCAGACCAGGCTATGCAGCAGGTTAGCACATCAGAGGCCCAGAGCCCGTCCAAAAATGTCAAACAATCCACACAGTAGCTTCCATGTCTCTGGTAAAGTGGAGAGATGCTGCCCCTCCTCCACTGCAGGACTGACTTCACGTCAGCAATAGAATGAGTTTCTGTGATTGAGCGGGGCCCAGGCTTGCCTGTGGTGAATCAAATGGCCATGTCGCAGTGGAGGGAAAGACACATTACAATGAAATTTCGTCTCCCCCAAACGCATCACTTCCCTGCTTCCCAATGGGAGCTGCAGATGATCAGACCTTTTCCAAAAGGGCTCTCACACTCTCTGGGTTTCACTGTCTGAAAGCTCTGGCTCTGCCCCATCGGGTACCCAAAACCAAGGCACCTCAAATCAATGGCCTCTTTGGAAACGGTTACCCTCAGCGCCGTCCCTGGGAAGGGAGCCAGCTCTCCTAGCCCCCACTCCCGCGCCTTCACCACACCGTGTGGAAACGAAACGCTTGGTTCAACCTGAAACCGTTTGTTTTCCGCTTTTTGATTTGCCCCAAACTCTGAAAATGGTGGTTTTCGGTCCGACCCAAAATGAGTTTTCGAAATGGCCGTGAAATGAAAAATCCCTTATTCGCCCAGTTCTTGTCACAGGTCTGCTCCTGTCCCACCTCCACCAGCCCATGCTCTGGGGGGGGTGGGGGGGGAAGTGAGTTGCATTAGCCCTATATTGGCACTAGTTACTTCCCTCTCCACCCCCAGCTCAGCTGCACTGGTTGGCACCCTGGAGTGAGTGATGGTGCCAAGCGTCAGCCTGTTGCCTGCCTTCCTGCATGAGATGGGGAGTAACAGCCGCAAAGCAGCTGCTGTCTCCCCCGTGCACAGACTGGTGGTGCAGGTAGCCCTGGAAGGGTGGGCACCTGGCAACTTTTCACTCCCCGGTGCAAGCACCTCCTAATGGAGCCTGCTGTGATTAGTGTACTGTCAGCACCGGCGGTGGGCGGTAGATGGTTTTCCGGTGCCATAAATATTTTTGAGATTTCAGACAAACCTGAGACCTTTCGAAGTTTTTCAATGAAAAACCAGAGAGACCGCCAGCTCCCGCATAGCCAAGAGTCCAGCGGTTAGGGCTCTGCGTGAGATCTCGGTGCAAGTGCCCATCCTCGAGCAGGGCCTTGAGCCCAGGTCGGGCTCCCATATCCAGGTGAATACCCTAGCACCAGGCTATTGGTGGGTGTGAGTTGACTCTTGTTTTGACCAGAAATTCCATCCCAGACCCAATAAATGTTTCTTGACTAAACTTTCATCCAACCTGGTACCTTCCCCACAAACTGTTTCAGCTTCAACTAATCAGCATTTTCCGCCCCAAAAAAAAGTTTCATTGAAAAATTCCCTGACAGCCCTAGCCAGCAACTCCTGGAGCTCAATGTTTCACCAGGGGAAGGGTTCCTTTTAGCCCTGCCAGTTTTTGCACCAGCCTCCTTCTGTGGCATTCCACCCCCAGCGTCTTAATGACCTTTAGCGAGGTCCATCCCCATTTAACCGAAGAACAATGGGCCTGGTAACAATGAAGCTGCTGCTGAAATATGTGGGCATAAAAGGCTGCAAGCAGAAGATGCCACAGGCAGTGCTGTAATTTGTGATTACAATGAGCCCAATGGGAGATATAATGTACCCTAATATAAACATGTTTGCACACACTTCCATCCAGAGCAGCTGATGCATTGTCTGAATGAATAGGAAACATCTCCAGTCTTTCAAGTTTCAAATGTGCTGCATTTGGTAACTTCAGCTGTAGGCGTGTTTGGAGAAGGGGTTGTGACTGAAAGTGATTGTGACTGAAATGCAAACCCAGCCACAAACCACCAAGAGATTTGGCCCAAAGAAAGCTGACAGGCCCTAATTTTTAAGGCCATATATCCAAGACCCACATCCCGCAAAGCACATGGAAATTAGCTTAGTTAGCTTGGAAGGGATGAGTAGACTCTGATAACAGTTGTACCTTTGGTTCCAGAAAGTCTACAGGCCAGCTTCAGAGCTGGGAAAAATTGGAATAGTTCCACTCAAGTCAATGCTTAATGAGTGCTTTTTCTTTGGGCTTCTCTACATGGAAATGTTGCACCACTTACACTATACTGGTAGAGTTAAAGCTATACTACCCCTCAGTGTGGATGCAGTTCTACCAGTATGGTAGGTCCTCATACCAATATCATGTATTCCTGTAGGGGAAGGGGAAGAAGCTATACCAGTGTAAGGCATCTTTATAACTGTGTCCACACTAGGGCAAGGTCTACATGACAGATTTCTGCCAGCCCAGCTATGTGGGCGACGAAGTAAGATTTGTGATTGATGTAGCTGTGCTAGCAAAAGGCCCTACTGCAGATGCAGTTATACTGGCAAAAATGCAGTTTTGCCAGCATAGTTTGTTTCACTTGGGTGGTTGGGGGGAGAACTGGAATAAACTATATTGGCAGAACCACAGTTTTGCTGGTATAAGCTGCATCCACACTAGGAGCACTGTGCCAGTATAGTGCACTCCTAGTGTAGGCCTGGCTTAGGAATTGTGCCGATTTAATAAATTCATTAGAAAAATCACACCCCTAAGCAAACTAGTCTAACCAGTACAAAAACAGTGCATAGATCAGGCCTTGGTGGCACTCTAACCGTTGATATCAGTGGAGCAACACCAGAGGAAAATTTGGCCCCTGGGTTGAATTTTTGTGTATGGACAAAACAGCTTTTTTCAGAATAAGAAAATTATCATAATTTTAGTGTTTGGGGTTTTTTTGCCAAAGCTGGAAAATGAAAAAAATCATTTTTTTTTTCAGTTTGTTTTTCCTTTTTTTCCCCTCTTTCTGTCTGTCGCCTCCTCCCTTTCAGCAGCAAAGAGGAATAGGGGAAAAGGAGGGGGAAATGGAGGGAAAGGGAAAACAAAAGTAATGGAAAAACAAAATATTGTCGTTTAAAATTTTCTATAAACATTTTCATAAAAAAATGGAATAAGCCAAACACCATTGTATTTTTAGAAACCTTCCAATCAAAAATGACTTGACATGTCAGTGAAAGGCTCTGGTAGTGGAGAGGAAAATTCTGGTAGAAGGGAGCTCACAACTGCTGGAGTCTTTCCTTGAAAAAGTAGCATAAACGTGGGTGGCACTGCTTGGGCATGTAGAGATCTATGTAGGGTATAGACCCTAAGGGCCTGGCATGTCTGTACTCTTCTCATCTAAGCAGTTCCTCACTGGCTACACTGGTATTTTTACCTGTGCTAGCTGGGCGTATAGTGTCTATATTCGTCATGCCGCCCTAAGTGTAGACACAGCCTAAGTCCCACTGACTTTCAGTGATTAGCTCCAGATTCCCAAAGATATCAATGGGAGTTAGGCACCTAAATAACTTTGAAGATTTGGACTTGATCACTTTTGAAAATGGGATGTGTGCTCCTAAGTCATTTAGGGTCTGTCTACACTGCAATGTAAGCCTAGAGTTAGTAGAACTCAACTTAGCAGACCCTGGGTTTGTTAACCTAGGGCTTGAGCATCTACACTCATTTATAACGCCACGTTCGGAACTGTTGGGTCCCAACCTGGGGCTCCGGTGTCTACACTGACTTCTGCAGGACCATGCCCAATCACCCATATCCCAGTCTTCCTAGCGCACTCCCTAAATGCAGCTGCTCTAGCTCTTTGTTCATGGTGCAGTGTGGGGAAACTTGACTGTCCACCAAACTTGTCTGCCCAGAGGACAAAGAAAATCACCGTATGGGATTGTGGGATACTTTTGGCAGACTCCCAGAGCATGAATCCAGTGGGGTTGCATCTACACTGCAAACTAATAGGGTTTGAACCCTGAGTCCTGGCTTGACTCAGGCTCAGACTCTCCACCCTGCCTGGGGTCCTGGGACCCTGGGTCTGAGCCCTGCATTAGCAAGAGTTGTGTGTAGATAGAAGTGGGGATTAGGCTTGAGTCTGAGTTTGAACCCTAGGCTTACATTGCAGTGTAGACATACCCTAAGGGCCTGTTTGAAAATTTTACCCTTAAAACCCAGACTCATTCCCTTCCTTTGATTTTTAACTTGACAGCGTGGGGCAGACAGTGAAGCTATGACAACTTATACCAGCTGAGAATCTGCCCCTTTACCCCTAAGAAATGTTAATCGGTGCTCCCAGGCAGAGTTCACCTGGATACCATCACTAAAAGTGCATAAGGAAAGTTCACAGAGTTGGAGGGATACAAGCATTTGCTGTGATGAAGGTATCAAGTCTAGAGCATTCCTGGCATGCGCCCACGCTGAAATGCTGTATTGAATCCAAGGGGAAAATTGTTCAACACCTCAGGAACCAAAATCCATTAATTATTTCAGTTTTACTTACAGGTCAGCATAATGCATGTGATACCCCATCAACATCTTGGCTGCAGTCAACCCGTATCAAGATGTCATTAATCGATTGTCAAGCAGAAGACATCTTGATAAAGGTGAGTTATAACGAAGCACTTTGCCATTTGCATTCAATAGTGAAAAGAAAGGAGTGAATTTCCATCCCTGAGCCACTGAATGAGCCGAGTTTAACCCTTTCACCCCTGAATCCCTGTCTGCCACCTGAACAGGACAGAATATTTTATTGTTCATGATCAACAGATACTCCTGATTTGCCGGAATACAGCACAGGCTCTGATATACTTCTCACTTATACTAATTTTACATTTGACTTCAATGGAGTTACTAGAAAAGCTGGTTGAAAATGGCATTTATTTTTCATGGAATTTCTTTTTTTTTAAAATGTTTCTTTTTGTCCATAACTGAACTGAAACCACAAAACTTTCCGTTTTTGATAACTGTTTTCAGGTAATAAACACTTGTAACCATTTTTGATTAAAAAAATAGTTTTTTTATGCCAAAACTGGAAGATTTTTTTACCAAAAGCCAAAACTTTTACCAATTTTTGTTTCCTTTTTTTGGTTAAAAAAACAGAAAATATAGTAAGAAATTAATTTTTTCCATGAAAAGCCTTGCTTTTGGGGAAAAAAAAACTATTTTTCTTCAAAATTATGTTTTGATGAAAGCATTTTGACTAGCTCTTGTTGCTGGTAATTTACAGCCATGAAGGTGAGTGAAGAATCAGGCCTGTTGATGGAGATTTTCAAAATAGGTGGGAAAAGTCAGGCTTCTAAATCCATAGTTCGCCACCTAAATAAGTGGTCTGATTTAAAAATGCTGAGCACCCAGTGGCTCTCTTTGAAGTTGATGAGATTACTTGTGGAGCAAGTGCTCAGTGAAATGAATATGGATTGCACAATCTCACCCGTAAGCAGTGTCATTGACTCCAATGGAGTTACTCTCAGGAGTAGGGCCCTACCAAATTCTTGGCCATGAAAAAACACATCAAGGACCGTGAAATCTGGTCTCCTGCCGTGAAATCCGGTCTTTTGTGTGCTTTTACCCTATACCATACAGATTTCACGGGGGAGACCAGTGTTTCTCAAATTGGGGGTCCTGACCCACTAGGGAGATGCAGGGGGTTACAAGGTTATTTTGGGGGGTTCATGGTAGTGCCACCCTTACTTCTGCGCTGCTGCCTTCAGAGCTAGGCAGCCAGAGAGCGGTGGCTGATGACTGAGGGCCGTGTTCTGCAGGCAGCAGCACAGAAGTAAGCGTGGCAAAACCATTCCATGCCATCCTTAATTCTGCGCTGCTGCTGGTGGCGGCTCTGCCCTCAGAGCTGGGCTCCCGGCCAGCAGCCGCCGCTCTCCAGCTGCCCAGCTCTGAAGGCAGTGCCGCTGCCAGCAGCAGCGCAGAAGTAATGACAGCAGTACCGCAACCCCCCCTGCAATAACCTCGGGACACCCCCACTACCCCATTTTGCGTCAGGACCCCTACAATTACAACACCGTGAAAGTTTAGATTTAAATAGCTGGAATCATGAACTGTATTATTTTTAAAATCCTATGACTCTGACATTAAGCAAAATGGACCATGCATTTGGTAGGGCCCTACTCCTGAGTAAGCGTTTGCAGAATCAAGCATTAAGCGCAGACGTCACTTTAAACTTTATCTATCACTCACTCACTCATGCCCGTCACCCCAATCGGGGTATGGGCCGCCAACCACAGATCTCCAGAGTCCTCTATCCTGGGCCATTTGCTCTAGCTGGTTCCAGGTAGAAAACTTTAGAGGAAGAAACTTTATCTATGCATGACAATTAATCCAGAATAAAGGCCGTGTGTGAGTTTAAAGAAGAATTTGGAAGTGGATTAAAGCTAACTCAGAATAAGGCATTTTACTCTGGAAGCAGAGCATGCACACAGGGAACTAATCAGAATTGAGTCCCAAACCCTTAGCCGCCACTCAATGCAACCCCCTCTGGGAAGCAGCAGCCATTTAACACACGTTGCACAAAAGCTTGACCGAGGAAGAATATTTTAGCCTCTGTAAAACTACTGGGGGAATTTTAGGTAGGAAGAATGTAATTAATTCCCCAGGCTCTTTGTGGGGGCGGAAACCCCTGTGTCATGCTATACTATATGGGTGAAATCCTGGCCCCATTGAAATCAGTGGGAAGCCAAAATTTCAATCTATGTCTGTACAGCACCTAACATAATGGGGGCCTGGATCTCATCATGGCTTCTAGGCACTGCTGTAATGAGAATAATAAACTGGAGTGTCTGAAATGTTGGTTCTAACCCACCTCAATTAAAAATCCTGCTTCTGGTCTCACTCACACATCTATTGATTTCATTGGAGTTACTCCTGATTTCCACCAGTGCCCTTGAGAGAAGCCTGACATCCAAATATTTTCTTGAAAACTTAGTTAAAAAAAAAATCACTGTTATTATAACTGGCTTGATTTTGGTGCATGGGAGAGAGCTTGCTATTTGTTTGCATGAAATCAAAGTGCTTTGACACTGTTCCCGGGTAGAAATAAAGCAGCAGAAATGATCCAACATATCAGAGGCATATGGCTTCCCATTCCACTGCTGAAAACAACTTTTATATTTTTATGCCAAGGTCAGACATTTACAACAACTATCTACTGAGAAGCTTGTGTTTGACTCTAAGCGACAGGAGAATGAATATAAACGACTTCACAAACATCAGCTGGGTTCTCACTTAGGCAGATTTCCCCGAAGAATGGTTTCTGTGAGCTGCCTGGTAACACATATTTTCTGACATTAGAGCAAAACTTATTTGATCATGAGAATTCATAACCGTGTTCATAAATCATGTCTCACAATGTGTTGCAAGGAGAACAAGAGGCACAGAGGCACCAGAAGAGCTGAGACAGAGTGGATGGCAGTGTCCATTGGCTACCCACACCAGAGTGCAGCATGGCCATGCGGCCTCACAGGGGTTTGTGAGCACTCTTTCGGGGGGCTCCTTTTTACCTTGTCCTCAAGCATTGATCAATGTAAAGATATTGGGTGGGTTTTTCAAATGTGTCTAAGGCCCAGATCTTCAAAGGTATTTAGGCACCTAATTCCCTTTATTATGATTATTACTGACGAATGGGAGTCAGGTCCAGATCTTCAAAGGTATTTAGGCACCTAAGTGATTTGGCATTTGGATTGCTAGTCCTATTGAAAGACCATGGTACTTGTTCTCCTAAGGCACTTAGGCAGGGGCACCAGAATAGGGGGAGCCAGGAGGCCATGGCCCCATCACTTTTTAAAGCTGGGATGGCCACGCCCTCCCACTTTTTATCTGACTTAAGGGCGAGCGATGGGGCTGGAGAGGAGTGAGCGGAGGGCAGGGCCTGAGGAGGAAGAGGCGTGGGGGGGGGGCTGGGCCTTGAGGGAAGAGGTGGGGTGAGGCAGGGCCTTGGAGGGAAAGGGGGGAGGGGGACCATGTTTCGGGCTCCGGTGGCCCCCTCCCCACTTCCAGGTAGCTTCCAGCGCTCCTGCACTTAGGACATGTCTACACCACATAAATTTCCATCTTATATAGACGTACATGTGCTAGCATGCCAAAAACAGCACTTGGCGGCATTGGGGGTGGAGTCAAAGAATCATAGAATATCAGGGTTGGAAGGGACCTCAGGAGGTATCTAGTCCAACCCCCTGCTCAAAGCAAGACCAATTCCCAACTAAATCTTCCCAGCCAGGGCTTTGTCAAGCCTGGACCTTAAAAACCTCTAAGGAAGGAGATTCCACCACCTCCCTAGGTAACCCATTCCAGTGCTTCACCACCCTCCCAGTGAAACAGTTTTTCCTAATATCCAACCTAAACACTGCCACAGAATTCAAGGTTTATTTCACAGGCAAGCGATGGGAATCTACGTACCAGCTGTGTGTTGGGTCCTGTAAGGTGGATTCCACTGACCTCCCACAAACATGTCACTCCTTTCCTGGAGATTAGATGGAATGTGATCTGGGCCCGATTCCCTACTGTGTCCTATCACTGGGTGTCGTCACGAGCATCTTGTGCAAAGTGCAAAATGCAAAGCTTCTGACTGAATACCCTCTTGCGCCGACTTTGCACAATGAAAATGATGACACAAGCAATAGGAGGCTGTGGGAAACCAGCCCCTAGGGCTGTAAAGGCACATTCACTAACACCACATGCAGACAGCAAAGCACTTGCACAAGTGTTTAACTTTAAGCCTATGCTTGAGATGAAACATGTGCTCCAATGCTTTGCTGAATCAGGACCAGAGATGTTATTGGACTTCACGCAAGCAAGAGTTAACTCCTATGTTAGGTCTCACAGGGGAGTGAGTAATAATCAACATCATCCCAAGCTTTCATGGAGTACTTTTCATCAATAGACCCACCGCCCTTTACAAGAGAGATCGGTATCATTATCCTCATTGTATAGCTGGGGAAACTGAGGCATAGAGTTGAACTGA
The DNA here is from genome assembly GCF_002925995.2 of Terrapene triunguis. Lineage (NCBI taxonomy): Eukaryota > Metazoa > Chordata > Testudines > Emydidae > Terrapene > Terrapene triunguis. The sequence continues at coordinate 5,975,611 of NW_020664587.1, forward strand.
CTTGCCCAAGGTCACCCAGCAGTACCGCGTCCAGCATTGTATATCCACTAGGCCACACTGCTCTCACATTGGCACAACAGTGGCAAGTGATGGGGCCTGAAAGACCCTCAGGAAACTCTACCAAAACAGCTACCAGGTAGTAAGGAGGACAGAGAAGGCCTCAGATGTGGTGAATGACATCCAGCTGAAGGAGGGCAGACAGTGGCCTCAGATGAGGCCTTTTCCTGTTTGTTTCTAAGAGTTTGTTTCAAGGGCTTGTCTATATTAGAAAGTTGCACTGATTTAACTATATGGATTTCAAATCAATCTAATTACCCCAATTGTAGCCCCGCTTAAACTGGTTTAAACTTTGCTTAAATTAGTTGACTTTAATTCAGCTCCCACAGGGTCAACTGTGCCTAGCTACCATGTTTTTCAAGGTGTTACATTGTGGGTAGATCTACACTGGAGCCAGAGGTGTAATTTCCAGTTTAGATCATACCTGTGCTAGCTATGACCAAGTGAGCCTGATGAAAATAGAAGTGGTGGGACAGGCTAGCCATTCTCACTATGGGTATGTCTACACTACCTAGAATTGCATGCAGCTCATCATAGAACCGGCATGTATGGGGTTCTGACCCGGAGCGACCGTTTGCATCCTTTATTTTTTGGTAGGCTTGCCTCAGCTCCTTAACTTTCATGCAGCACTACTGTGCGTCCCTGTTGTAGCTTCTGTCCATCATGTCCTTGGAGATTTTGGCAAATATATTGGCATTTCGACTTTTGGAACGGAGTTCTACCTGCACAGATTCTTCTCCCCATACAGTGATCAGATCCAGTACCTCCCGTTCGGTCCATGCTAGAGCTCTTTTGCAATTCTGGGTCTCCATGATCACCTGTGCTGATCAGCTCGCCACGCTGGCCAAACAGGAAATGAAATTCAAAAATTCCCGGGGCTTTTCCTGTCCACTTGGCCAGTGCATCTGAGTTGGGAGTGCTGTCCAGAGCGGTCACAATGGAGCACTCTGGGATAGCTCCCGGAGGCCAATACCGTCAAATTGCGTCCACACTACCCCAAATTCGACCCAGCGAGGTCGATTTTAGCACTAAACCCCTCACCGGGGAGAAGCACAGAAATCGATTTTAAGAGCCCTTTAAATCAACAAAACAGGCTTGGTCGTGTGGACGGGTGCAGGGTTAAATCGACCAAATGCTGCTAAATTCAACCTAAATTCATAGTGTAGACCAGTGCTATGATCCCATTGGAAATCCTAGCTATTTACTTATCGCCTCTGTGTCTTCCCAAGCTGGAAATTACACATCCAGCTCCAGTGTAGACATACCCAGTGCCTACATGTAGGTGCACTTGCACCGGCGTGTTTAAAATCAGGCTCGTTAGTACGTTTCCAAACATAACCCACTTTCCGAGTTTAGACAAGGCCTAAAAGGGCAGTCCCCACTAGGAGTGAAATTCGCCTCTGCACAGAAAATCAGTGTGAAGCCTAGGTACTAATTAAGTCCCATGAAAGCCCTTGAAATAAGGATTAAGAGACTTAACTGGTACATAGGCCTGTGATGTTCCTCTGCACTGGGTAGCCCAGCTGGACCCTTCCTGTTTCTTTAGCCATATGCTCAAACTACCATGAGCATCTCCTTCCATTTGACAGTTATTGATTCTTTATTATAGATTCACCAGTTAAATACTGGTGTGAATTGCTTTTCTCTGCAGTTAGATGCAGTGACCAGAATATTTTCTATCACACTGATTCTACCATCATGATCATCTAGTCTGATCATCTAATTGCCTTCTATGATGAGATAACTGGCTCTGTGGAATATATATATATATATATATATATATATATATATATATATATATTCCTTTACAATTGAGATTTCCCTGTTCTTTTCTCTTTTTCCTTTTCAAGAGTGGATTAAAAAGACTCGTTTTCAAACAGCTAGAATATGTTTCTAGCCTAGCCCAGCCCCAACCAACTTTTGCTTTCATGAAAGTGATTCAATCAGTTCAGTATCCCTTCTGCTTATTCTGTCTATGTGATCTCCTGGGGGGATATTTCAGATGAGCAAGAGAGAGGGGAGGGAACCCCTTATTAAGCAGTCTAGGAACGTATTTGATTTAATTTCAATTCTGTTTAAGTTCTTCCTTTCTTTTTTTCTTTTCCTAAAAAAAAAAAAAAATATCGATTTCGAGCTGATCTACAGAAGTTTTTTTTTTTTAACCTCGCAAAGCACTTGTGACTTTAAAAGATAAAATGAGGCCTTACTAATCTGCACACCTGATCATTGTAACACACACAAAAAACGCTGGCCTCTTTCTCTCCCACTCCACAGCAAAGCTGCAAGAGCACAGAACTAATCATGTGTCCTATTACTAAGGTTTCATTACTTTTGCAAGCTGTAGCACAGTACATTGGCTCGTATGCGACTAATCATTAGCATAAATATTGAAACTAAATTATACTTGTCAAATAAATGAGCAAAGTACATTGCAGGATGCAGTAGCCTCGCTTTTTTTTATTGTGGGATATATACAATTAATTTGGCAGACTCACTCCTTTCCCAATGGGCTTTCCAATCATTAGGCCGAACTGGTGAGATTCTACTTTATAATCTTTTATAATTAAAGAGGACCAAACACGCTGTTTTTTTTTTTTTAGAATCTGCTGGTTAATCCATTCATCCAACCACCCACCTATCTGCTTTTACCACAACCTACCCTGATAGGACTTGCCGTGCAAGGCACAAGCGTGGCTCACACACGTCTATGGCTTGTGCAGTATGGTGGGTGCACTGGTATTCCCCATTATGCGCTAGACCTGTTGCATGTAGTAAGGGTGGTATACAGGCGCACTAATCCCAAGGGGCACCCCAGACAGCCGTATCTCAGAGAGGCAAAATACCCCCGGCCCTTTAATTGCACGCATGCAATGTGCTGATAGGGTGCAGCATACCTCTCCCTCCACAGCGTTGGCACCTCTGAGGTATAAAAAACACGGGATGCAGACTCAAAGACTTTAAGCCAGAAGGGACCATCATGATCATCTAGTCTGATCATCTAATTGCCTTCTATGACGAGATAACTGGCTCTGTGGATGAGGGGAAAGCAGTGGACATGTTATTCCTTGGCTTTAGCAAAGCTTTCGATATGGTCTCCCACAGTATTCTTGCCAGCAAGTTAAAGAAGTATGGGCTGGATGAACAGACTATAAGGTGGATAGAAAGCTGGCTAGATCGTCGTGCTCAATGGGTAGTGATCAATGGCTCTACGTCTAGTTGGCAGCCGGTATCAAGCGGAGTGCCTCAAGGGTTGGTCCTGGGGCCGGTTTTGTTCAATATCTTCATTAATGATCTGGAGGATGGCGTGGACTGCACTCTCAGCAAGTTTGCAGATGACACTAAACTGGGAGGAGTGGTAGATAGGCTGGAGGGTAGGGATAGGATACAGAGGGACCTAGACAAATTAGAGGATTGGGCCAAAAGAAACCTGATGAGGTTCGACAAGGACAAGGACAAGTGCAGAGTCCTGCACTTAGGACGGAAGAATCCCATGCACTGCTACAGACTAGGGACCGAATGGCTAGGTAGCAGTTCTGCAGAAAAGGACCTAGGGGTTACAGTGGACGAGAAGCTGGATATGAGTCAGCAGTGTGCCCTTGTTGCCAAGAAGGCTAATAGCATTTTGGGCTGTATAAGTAGGAGCATTGCCAGCAGATCGAGGGATGTGATCATTCCCCTCTATTCGGCAATGGTGAGGCCTCATCTGGAGTACTGTGTCCAGTTTTGGGCCCCACACTACAAGAAGGATGTGGAAAAATTGGAGAGTCCAGCGGAGGGCATCAAAAATGCTTAGGGGGCTGGAGCACATGACTTATGAGGAGAGGCTGAGGGAACTGGGATTGTTTAGTCTGCAGAAGAGGAGAATAAGGGGGGATTTGATAGCTGCTTTCAACTACCTGAAACGGGGTTCCAAAGAGGATGGATCTAGACTGTTCTCAGTGGCAGCAGATGACAGAACAAGGAGTAATGGTCTCAAGTTGCAGTGGGGGAGGTTTAGGTTGGATATTAGGAAAAACTTTTTCACTAGGAGGGTGGTGAAGCACTGGAATTGGTTACCTAGGGAGGTGATGGAATCTCCTTCCTTAGATGTTTTTAAGGTCAGGCTTGACAAAGCCCTGGCTGGGATGATTTAGTTAGGGTTGGTCCTGCTTTGAGTAGGGGGTTAGACTAGATGACCTCCTGAGGTCCCTTCAAATCCTGAGATTCTATGACCTCCTGGACATCGCAGGCCCAGAACCTCTGGCTGAGCTACTGAAGTCCTCATATCATGATTTAAAGATTTCAAGTTACAGAGAATCCACCATTTACACTAGTTCAAACCAGCAAGTGACCCATGCCCCACGCTGCTGTGGAAGGAACAAAAAAAAAAAAAAAAAAAAAAAAACCCTTGGGTCGCTGCTAGTCTGACTGTGGGGGAAATTCCTTCTTCACCCCAAATATAATGATCAGTTAGACCCTGAGTATCCATCAGCCGGACACCTGGGAAAATATCTCTATAGTAACTCAGAGCCCTCCCCATCTAGTGTCTCTTCTCTGGCTATTGGAGACATTTGCTAATCGCAAATGTGGGTGGGCCGTGTGCCACTGTTGGCAATCACAACATACCAACTCCTCATAAACTGATCAAGCTCAGTCTTAAAACAAGTTAGTTTTTTTGCCTTCACTCTTCCCCTTGGAAGGTTGTTCCAGAACTTCACTCCTCTGATAGTTTGAGCAAGGGGTTGGACTGGATGACCTCGTGAGGTCCCTTCCAACCCTAATCTTCTATGATTCTAAGCAGGACCAACACCAACTAAATCATCCTAGCCAGAGCTTTGTCAAGCCAGGCCTTAAAAACCTCTAAGGAAGGAGATTCCACCACCTCCCTAGGGAACCCATTCCAGTGCTTCACCACCCTCCTAGAGAAATAGTTTTTCCGAATACCCAACCTAGATCTCCCCCACTGCAACTTGAGACCATTGCTCCTTGTTCTGTCATCTGCCACCACTGAGAACAGCCGAGCTTCGTCCTCTTTGGAACCCCCCTTCAGGTAGTTGAAGGCTGCTATCAAATCCCCCCTCACCCTTCTCTTCTGCAGACTAAATAAGCCCAGTTCCCTCAGCCTCTCCTCATAAATCATGTGCCCTTAGTAACCCTCATCTAATTTCAAGCCTAAACTTATTGATGACCAGTTTATATCCATTTATTCTTGTGCCAACATTGGCCCTTAACTTAAATAAGTCCTCTCTCTCTCCCTGATTCTTATTCCTCTGATGTAATTATAGAGAGACATCCTATCTCCCCTCATACTTCATTTTGTTAGGCTAAGCATGCCAAACTCATTAAGTCTCTCCTCGTAAGGTAGGTTCTCCATTCCACTGATCAACCTAATAGTCCTTCTCTGCACCTATTCCAGTTTGAATTCATCTCTCTTAAACATGGGAGACCAGAATTGCACACAGTATTCCAGATGAGGTCTCAACCGTGCCCTGTATAATGGTAATAGCACTTCCTTATCTCTACTGGAAATACCTCACCTCATGCATCCTAGGATTGCACTAGCCTTTTTCATGGCTACATCACATTGGCGGCTCACGGTCATCCTGTGATTGACCAGCACCTCAAGGTGTTCCTCCTCCTCTGTGGCTTCGAACTGATAAGTCCCAAGCTTGTAGCAAAAATTCTTGTTGTTAGTCCCTAAGTGCATGACCTTGCACTTTGCACTAGTAAATTTCATCCCATTTTTATTTCTCCAGTTTTCAAGATCATGCAAATTTTCTTGTACGAGATTCTGGTCCTCCTCTGTATTGGCAATACCTCCCAACTTTGTGTCATCTGCAAATTTTATTAGCACACTATCACTATTTTTGTGTCAAGGTCATTAATAAAGAGGTTAAATAAGATTGGTCCCAATATCAGTCCCTGAGGAACGCCACTAGTAACCTCTCTCTAGTCTGACAATTCACCTTTCAGCATAAGCCATTGTAGTCTCCCCTTTAACCTGTTCCTAACCCACCTTCTAATTCTTGTATGAACTCCAATCTAACTAATAATTTCCCATGTGGAATTGTATCAAATGCTTTACTGAAATCCAAGTAGATGAGATCTTCTTCATTTCCTATGTCTGGAAAATCAGTTATCTTCTCAAAGAAAGAGATAAGGATGTTCCGGCATAATCTACCTTTTGTAAACCATATTGTGGTTTATCCCAGTTACTGTTTACCTTTCTGTCCTTAACTACTCTCTCTTTCAAAATTTGTTCTAAGACCTTGCATATGAATGAAGTCATACTAGCAGGCCTGTCGTTTCCCAGATCACTATTTTCCTTTCTTAAATATCAGTGCTATATTTGCAAGTCATACGGTACGACGCCGGATTTTATGGAGTCATTAAAAATACTTGCTACTGGGCTTGCAATTTCATGTGCCAGTTCCTTTAATATTCTTGGATGGAGATTATCTAGGCCCCATGGACAGCTGGGATGATCCTGAGCCCATAGCGTGGGCCAGCATTGTGCACTGAGCACCCTTACAGATTTCCCAAGACAGCTACCTCAGAAAAGGAACAATCCTCAGAAAAACCTGAACCGTATCCCTCCATATGGCCCAGTCAGTGCTGCTGGCCAGTGTGGAGGTGGATGGAGTCACAGCACTGCCTACTCTAAGGCCCTCCCGACCCAGTTGTTCCCAGCCGGGAGTATCTGATATAGAGCTCCTGCATATCTCTTGGTGCCCAGCGTCATGGACCCATGCAAGAGGGGATAGGAAACGTTACTCCCTCCTGCTATTCTGTGCAGCCACGTAAAGCCTGCACACAATCTAATCCTATGGGGATAGGAAATCAGTACAGAATCTGTAAACCTGCAGAAGCATTTAAGTGTTGCCACTGTATATATGTGATCTATGTTGTGAGCTTGTTCTCCTGTAGGAACCTGAGAAGTGACATACACAGGGACCAGATTCTCCAGTCCCCTGCACCTTGCCTAGTCATTTCTGCCAAGGCAAAGTGGATATAAACTGATACTAAACCATAGCAGGGATGATTAATACCCCCTGTGCACCGGTGAGGACCCAAGATGTGGAGCAATGGCAAATCAGGTACCAGGGACACTATGGTTGTATGGCTTTTAGAGCTTCAATATGGAATGCAAGGGCCGCGTTTGACATCTGTCAATGGGAATATACTGCAGCCTCTTGTCTGAATCGGCCCTGAATATCCATTTGAACACCAAAGTGGTTCAGCTGAATTCTGCAGCCCGCTGAGGCTCATCTACACTGCATGCAAATCAGCACAAGTACCTTTCCAGCTCTGTTTAAAAGCCTCTCTCCCTCTCAGACACACACACAGTAGATTCTTGGTAGAGTTAGATGCCATGTAAACGTGGACATGAGTTTTGAAAGTCCATGAGGCAACTGAAGAACGAAAGGCACATCCAAAAGCAAGATATGTTAGAAGATGAGAATGGCCGTAATGGGTCAGAGCAATGGTCTATCTAGCCCAGTATCCTGTCTTCCAACAGTGGATAGTGCCAGATGCTTCAGAGGGAGTGAACACATGATGAATACAACCTGGCCCTGGTGACCTATTGCTGTTTAATTTATCAATCTGGTCCTCTACTGACACCTCAATCTTGGACAGTTCTTCTAATTTGTCACCTAAAAAGAATGGCGCAGGTATGGGAACCTCTCTCACATCCTCTGCAGTCAAGACCGATGCAAAGAATTCATTTAGCTTCTCCGCAATGACCTTATCTTCCTTGAGTGCGCCTTTAGCACCTTAATTGTCCAGTGACCCCACTGGTTGTTTGGCAGTGCCAATGTGCTACAGCCACCTTGGAAGCAATGTGTTAGGTCAGCCTTCATGGCCCATTTTGCCAGAAGACATGATGCGTAGCAATGGTGCTCTTTTCCATTCTAGTTGAGCCAAGTGTAAATGCCTTGTGGTGTAGTGTGTGCCTTATCACACACTTAGCTGCTGTGAAACTCCAGGAATAACAAACAAATCCATCCAATAGTTTCAGAAGAGGGGGTGGATTTCATAATAGAGTCTTTTCAAGCTGCATAACCCATAACTAGTAAAAATCTCACCTACATAAAATAAAAATCCTGGATAAAAATCTCTGGGCTGGCTTTGCAAAGGTTTAGTTAGCTATTTGCAGAGGCACAAAGGTGCTCTAATCAGCATATGGTTTGCTGGGTTTGTTAACAGCTGAAACGCTACCTCTTATAAGACCTGAAATTTGAGTCTAGTGGATAGGCACTGGACTGGGAGTCAGGAGACACGGACTCTATTCCTGGTTCAGTTACCTATCTGCTGTGTGGCCTTTAGCATGTCACTTTCCCGCTCTGTGCCTCTGCTTACCTGTCCATCTTTCTCTATTTCAACTGTTACATGTTTGAGTTGGGGACTGTCTCTCACTATGCGTTTGTACAGTGCCAAGCGCAACACAGTCCTGATTTTGGTTCGGGTCTGTGGGCAGTTCTGTAATACGTACAATAAAAATTTGGATCAAGCGTCTAATTTCAAGAGTCAGGAATGCAGGATCTGGGAGTTTGGGCCCATCTCTAAAACAAACATTTCAAATATCTGCATCTCTCTACATAGCCAGAGTATGTGTATTTATGGGGGTTCTGACTCTCCTTGTTCGGGCTGGCTATTTTCAATTATTTTCTCCCCGCGTTGCTGTTTACAGTTTGCCCTCGCATACTCTGCGGTGTTTCCAGTCACCTTCCAGCAGCCTGATCCCCTCCTAAACGGACATATATTTCAACCTTATCTCTATCAGAGCAGGAGGGCAATGAGTCACTCGGTCTCACTGCTCTTCATAGCCCTGATCCATAAGGAGGCGGGAGCCATCATCTCTACATCTCGGCTTTCAGTGGAATTTGAGTGAGTTGCAGATGAGACTTCTGTCAAGAGCACCGAGGATGAAGTGAAATTTCCCCTTTGAGGACCACGCGTTAATCTCTTCCCGCTGCACTTGGAAACGATTGTGTCTCACTTCATTTTTGGCTGTCACTGGGTTTACACAATCCACTTGCAAAGGATTTTTTATGGCAATGCAGTAGCTCTTGCATGGGATACACCGAAGAAAGACCAAGGCAGAGACAATGGACCCGGTTCTGATCGTGTTTACGCCAGTGTAGATATGGCATTGCTCAGCTGAAGTCAATGGGATTACTCTGCATTTACATTGGTGTCAAGTGAGATCTGTCTCTGGGCCAGGTTCTGAGGGAGAAATTACCTCTGCCTCTTGATTGCTTGGATTCTAAATTGGAGGGAACCGTTGAGCAGTCGCTGCCAATGCTGATAAAACGGACTCGTGGCTGAGGGACAGGGATGGAAACAATAAAAGAAGGTTGGGATTTCCGGAAATTGTCTGCTACTCGGGCTATTTCACATTAGATTGCGTGTGGAAGTGAATTCTGACCTGCTGTAAATTGCATTGCCAGCCTGTTACTGCTCCCTGCAATCTACAGCATCATCCCTAGGCTGCTCCATCTCTTTGCTCAAATCTTGATTCTCAAAACTTGTGTCATCATTCGAATACCTCGTTTGCTGCGACAAAGTGAGAATGGGAAAACTGAAATTAACATACTAAGCCTGGATCTCTATCATCACCATACATATCTGTCTATCTATTTGGCCTTATGCTTCGTTGGTGATCTGAGTCTACATCAACACTGTGAGCTAGGGTGTACTTCCCAGGCTGCATAGACACATTTGCAGAAGCTCTCATCTGAGCTAGCATGCTAAAAATATTAGCATAGCCATGGTACCACGGACAGCAGCAGTGGGGGACAGGCTAGCTGCCCAGAGTACAAACCCACCTGAACCCCGTGGGTACATACTCAGCAACTAGCCTGTGCCGCTGCTTGCCTTTGCCTATGTTAACTTGGCTACACTACTATTTTTAGCATGCTGGCTCAGATGACAGCTAGTGCACATCTTTCTACACACGCTGGGAATCACACCCCTAGCTCGTAGTGTAGATGTAGCCTTAAGGGTTGTACAAAGCCTCAAGGCTGAGGAAGTGAATACACTCACTTTCATCTCAGGAGACCTGGTTTTTAATGTGGTTTAGGTCATCAGTGAACTGAATTTGGGGGGGAGAGGGGGGTCATAGCCCCAGGCCTGAGCACCACAGCTCCGTCTGAAGTCAGTCAAGCTGAGAGTCATAAAAGGACATTGGGCCACATTAAACCAACAAAATCCCACCACTGTATATCTTGGCCAAGCGCCTGGGAGCAGAGATGGGCAAACGAGTGTGGATAAACAATACCTGATTCAAACCTTTACTTAACCTTGATATGGCATCGGTGAATTCAGTTGATTGTGTCATAACAGAAAAGAGTCGCTGTGCTGCCATAGCTACACATACCCTACCTCCCAAACCCGTATTATCGTTTTCACAAATAGACTGCAAAGTGAGCCAATGTATTGCTTTCCCGCTCAGTTTGGCTCTGTACCATCACATTTGCAATGCCCCTTTTTTACTGTGCAGCAACTACATAATCCTAGAGTCAGACCTGCAAAGTGCGCTTTGTGAGGAAGACTGCAACAGAGCGTATGAAACACTACACCCCTGCCTGGGTCATTGGCGGTGGGGACTCAACCTCGGATTTTAAAACGTGAACTTCCCTTGCCTTAGGTGAAAGTCCCACCTCTGTTAGTCACAGCTGCAGCAGGTGCATCAGCTCCTAAACGTGGCCCAACTACCACCACTCGAGGGGGACAGAGCGCCATGCTGATTGGATGTGGGTTACACGATGGGACCACTGCCGTCTTGGCCAACACACGTGGGATTGAACTGGGAACCTCCAGCTGCTCTAGCCTACGCCAAAGGGCCAGGCTTTCTAACAGACTCATACCCCCTGTGGAGTGTCACAGAGAGGGGCCTGTAACACAGATTCACCAGTGGGTTGTACCCGGTCACATACATCTGTGTCTCCAGTGCAATAATGGGAAAAGAGACACCTTAATGTCTACAATATTAAATATACAATATTAAAATCTAAGTGTTGTAAACTCTCATGCCTCAAGTCAAGAGCCAGCCACTAACCTATGGGTGTCTGGAAAAAGTATTCCCGTGGGGAGAGTAATCCATATTTTTTTATTACAGGGTTTCTTGCACTTTCCACTGAACCATCAGGTACTAGTCACTATCCGAGGCAGGATATTGGACCTGAAAGATCACTGGTTTGATCCAGTCTGGTAATGCCTGTATCCTGTAATTCTGCTATCTGTAGTTAATGGGACTACTTGAGTGAATAAATGCTATTCAGTGGGAGTAAGGTTGGCAGAATCAGGCCTTAGGCAAAATCTGTTTACCTGTCATCCTCTTCTTGTTCACATGTTTAATGTGGTTAGTGAAAGGTGAGAACCCTGGAGAAAAAATCCCACCGATTAGGTAAAGAAGCAATCAGGGCCTCCCCTCAGGGCATGCCGACCAGCAGAACCAGCTCTGAGAGGAGATTGAAGTTTGTAGGCTACTCCGTTTATGACCTCTTTTACTCCTGAGGAAATTCTGCACCAACAATTTAAAAATTCTGCGCACAATATTTAAAAATTCTGAAAAATTCTGCCAATTTTGTCAATAAATATATGTGGCTCCAGCATGGGAGTGGGGAGCACAGGCCACTGGCTGCACTGAGGTGGGAGATCACCCTGAAGCCCCAACTTCCCCAGATACAGGGGCGTGGCAGTGAGGCTTCACCTGACCCTGACACAGTGCAAGGGCTGGGCCTGCCCCAGAAACGCCCTGGGGCCCTGCCCCTGTTACCCGGGGTTCTTTCAACCTAAAGCTCTTGGTAACTTTTACTCTGTGCAAGGTGATGTCAGGAAATAAATCAGGGGAGACACGGCCGTCCGACCAATTGATGGCTGGCACAAACAGGACAACACAAGAGTGTTTTCACTTAAAGCTAAACTTTACTTAGACTCAAGAACTTACTAATCTTGTTGTGGACATGTGTAAAACACCCCCAACCCTCGATAATTACCAACGCTGAGTGTGGCTTTCGAGTGGCACAGTGGCAGCCCGTCTGCCGGTGGGGAACACAAGCTGCATCCAGAGGGAAAGACCAGTCCCGAAGAGTCCCCCAAACGAGTCCTACTATCTCAAGCTTGTTCCCCTTATTTATACATTAGTAATAGAATGACATGTCCCTTAAAGAAACCGTGTCAAGCAAGCAGTTCCAATGGGCGAGCAAGAGGCTCCTTCTGATTATTGATTAACCAGGTGTGGGTTTTTCCAGAACTTGCAGCCTTGAGACCTCAATAGACATTCCTGGTCTTTTAAAATGCACGTATCAGCAACTTCAACACAATTCTTATCGGGAAGGAAGCGGGGTCAAGCTGCCCTTTCTGTGGCATCCTAACCCCTCCTCCCCTCCTGCCTTGGTCAAGCTGCATGGCCGCTTTACAGCCTGCTGACTAGGTTGCTTTTTAACAATAAGCCATAGTAGTTTTAGGCACTTTACTGGTTTGCCAAAGTCTCCCCGTACACCTCTCTGCACCAGGTGTGGGTGGGCAGGCTCAGCCCAGCAGGACCCAAGTGTGGAGGGGCTTAGTGTGGGGGGGATAGGTTTGTGTGTGTGGCAATCTGGGTGCAGCCAGCTCAGTGGGAGATCTGGATACACAGGGGTTCATTGGGGGGTTCCAGGTGCAGGGGCAATGGGATCTCTGCAGGTGAAGGTGATTGGAGCTCAGCACGGATGTCCAGGTGCTGGGGCTTGATGGGGTGGAGGTCCAGGTGCAGCTGATTGGGGATCAGTGGGTTGGGGGTCAGTGTATGTGTATGGGGGGCTTGTCAGAAGGGTCCAGGTGTAGGGGGGTAGGGCTACTCAGGGTGAGGCCTGCTTAATGGGAGAGCCCCAGCTGCTGCCAAGGGATACTGCATGATGGACTCCTGCTTCTCCCCATGATCCCCCTCCCCTCACTCGCACATTCTCCTCCCCTGCCGTATTCCACCCCCTTCCTTCCCCACTGTCTCTTCCGCCCACCCCCTCCCCCATTTCCCCACTTCCCCCTTACCCAGCCCCACCGCGGGCACTCACTGTTGCACAGAAAACGGGAAGGCTCCCAGCACACAGAAGGCTCCCAGCACACGACTGGCACTAGGACCCAGCGTTCAGCTGCAGAGTCAACACAGCCTGCTTCAGCTGGGCAGCTCTGCACTTGCAGAAATGATGGGGGGCAGCGGCATTTAACCCATGTGCACCCCCATGCCTCACCTCTGTTTGGAGGGGGGCAATCCCCCCCCCCCCCCAGAACCTGCCCCCATGGTCCCCCCCCCCCCCACTCCCCCATCCCGTATGGCTTCCCTTTGCTTCCTTGCCATTTTCTGCAGGGAAGCACAGGAATTCTGCCGGGGGAGGGGAAGGGGGGGCATTTTCTGCAGTCACACAGAATCCCCCCAGGAGTACTCTTTGTTCACAACTCAGGGCCAACAGTGGGTGATGACACCATGGGTATTAGTGGTACCATTGATGCCATCACATTCGCTTAAACAGCGAACTAGCGCTAGGAAGCATTCCCGCTACACAGCCATCCAGTCCATTTCTAGGAGGCACCTTTTGGGGCATTTAATAATTCCTCATGTAGGTCGAGTGCAGCCCAGGATAATGCCGGACGCAGCTCCTCAGTCACGTAATTGCAAAAACATGTAACACACTCAAACTCTCCATTAAGAATATTACCGGAGGGTTGCACACTTTGTTGCTTCTGTCAGTCGAGTGCGTTGCACACCCCCAAGGCTCCTTGCATCCCTCCATCGCCCCGGGGTGCCACCCTCACATCCCCCTCCATCTCAGAGACTTCTTGGAAGCCACAACAGTCCCTTCTGCATGCCAGGGGCTTTGCGTGCCTCCCCTTTCCCTACTTCTCCACCATGGCAGAGGCTCTGTGTGTTCCCCTATCCCTCCAATTCCTCCTTCTCCCCCACACTGGGGTCTTTTACTATTCCTCACATGCCAGGGGCTCTGAGAGTTCTCCCATCCACCGCCTTGCCCCTTCCCATTCTTGTTCCATTTCTTTCTGTCTGGGAGATAAGTCATTCAGGGTGTCAACATTTTTAAACCATATTGGGAGGAAGGGCAGGGCTGAGAACGGGGAGGTTACGTTGGAAGGAGTTAATGGCTTCCATCAAGTAGTTCTTTGCTCTCCAGGTAATTGCAGAGGTGGTTGAAACTGCTGGGTGTGCTAACCAGCTCCTATGGGCTCTATTTCCCCCTTCTGGTTTTTCACATTTCACCCAAATCCAGGGAGTTCTTCCTATTGAGGCCTACAACATCCCCTGAAACTTTGGAAAGGAGCGGATGTGGTGATTGAAAAGTGCTCATGTTATATCCAAACAGACGAAGAGAGAAAAGCCATCAAGTTGATTGTTAAACCTTGCTTCGCTGAGCCAAAATTAAAAAAGAGGCAACAGAGAGATAAGCAGGACACAGACTATATATACACATATCCACACACACAACTGTGTAATTACTAATAACTTTGAAATTATAAGTATAGAGACCTAGTTAGCAATGAAGCAGGATCATCAGTCTCAAAACTGGGAGTACAAATGCACTGAAATGACAAACACAATAGAGCAGTATGAGATTTGCATCAAATTAGTGCCTGTGTGTGATGCCATTCAAATGGCAGGTGAGTAGAAAATTTCTTTCCCTCTTAGTTTAAGAGGTTTCAATGTTCATTTTCATGGTAAATAGTCACTAAAAATTCTTGCTAGCTGGAAATCTTCTCTGCAGATATTTCCCACGGTAACGGAAGAGTGGGGGTAGGGGGGTTACCGTAAGTAGAGGAACAGCATGACCTACATAGTCAACCTGAACTAACCAACACAGCTTGAATTTCGAACATCATATGCTTGTTTCAAATGGGGGGCGGGGGGGGAATCTACAGACCCAAAATTATTCACCAAAATGAGCCGGTGAATAATTTTGAACCACAAATCCATCTGAGAAAAATCAGTGGGTTGTAGGTTAGTTGCAAAGAGGAAAATGTGCTGAACGAATGATTTGCTGCAATTTATTTGCTCTTCTTTGCCTCTGAGCATCCTGCATCCCCACAAAAGAGAAGAAACATCACGACTAACGTTGAAAAGCTGTTGCACTGAAACTTCCCTTTGGGAACTTACTGATTTAGGATCCATTTTTTCAAAAGCACCTAATTGGGAGCCTAAATGCCATTTTTAAAAGAGACTCAGGCACTTAGAAACCTGGAGTTAGATTTACCAAAGGAGTTACATGCTTAACTGCCATTTTGTCGACCTAAATCCCAGAATCAGGCCCACTGGGTTTCACAAAGGCCCTGCTCAGCTGTACCCAAACTCTGGAGGTGCCTAAAGTCACTTGTCTCCTACCTTTATGCAGTAAAAGTTCCCCAGGTGCCCACATTTCTGCCTTTGGGCACGAGCACTGCAGTCCCATGCCAGGTGTCCAGATGCCTAAGCCCCAGAGCGATGCACAAACAAGGAGAACAATGGCATTCATCCACTCAACTGGACTGCAGCACCCAACCAGTAAGCATGCTCAGAGCTCACCTAGCTGATCTGGCCCTTATAGAGAAGCTTGCACAAAACACCAGCAGGGGAAGGAGGAGACCCTCCCTCATAACTTTTAGCCTAGTTATTAAGGTGCTCACCAGGGAGGCCCATAATTCAAGTCCCCTCTCCATCTGAGGGAGAGAAGGAATTTGAACAGGGCTTTGTCATCTCCTAAATGAGTGTGCTAGCCAATGGGCTAGGGGATAATGCAATGGTGTGACCGTCTCTCTTCTTATATTCACCCTCTTTACAAGTCTATGATAAATTTTGTACAAAGTACGGCCTATGAGGTATCATTTGAAAACTCATAATCTGCTGAACATTATTGTCCTGGTAAATGTGTGTGGCAACATTGTATGTAAAGTTATGCAATTCTGCTGTATAAGGCATGTTCCAAGTCTGGGTAAACAGCTTCTGACCAGTTCCCCAGAGACGAAAGGCTAGCCAATACTTCAGCCAGGTGTCAACATAAATCAAATGAACTGTCACCTGGTTAAGCAGCCATTCTTTAGCAGGAAGAAGGGTGGGAGTGAAAATTTACATCTTGGCAAAGGAACTGACTTGCTGTCACCTGCACCCCAGCTGCAGATGATTCTCAAAGAGGATGAAAATATATAAAACTGAGGAACAGAGGCCCCAAATCACCTCTCCCCTGATTTCTACTCACAGCATCAACAACATTTGAAAGACAAAGATAGCATCAGTGAACTGGGGGAGTGGTCCTGGCTGAAGGAATCCAGCCAGACTGCTCAGAGGTCTATGGTGAGAAAAACCCTTTGCTTTAAATTCACTTAGCTTGTTAAGCTAGCTATTAATTTACGTTTACCTTTTATTTCTTCATAACCGATTCTGACTTTTATGCCTCATTACCTGTAATCACTTAAAAGCTATCTTTCTGTAATGAATCAACCTGTCTTATTGTTTTACCAGTGTGTTTGGATTGAAGTGTTTGGAAACCTCCATTTGAGTTAACATGGTTTGTGCATATCATTTTCTGTTTCTGAAATGACAGACTTGCTATGAGCTTGTATTGTCCAGAAGGAAAGAGCTGAGCAGTACAAGACGCATATTCTGGGGACAGGTCTGGGATTAGGAATTTGCCGGTGTCACTCTGCAATGCAATTCAGGAGTGGCTGGCTAGGAAAACTCATAATGCAGCTGGGACAGATTTTGCACACTAGAGACTGTGTGGGCCGACCAGGAGTGGTTGTTCTCACAGCGAAGCCATCTAAAAGGCACCCCAGGTTCAAGAGTTGAGGGGACACAGCTGTCCGTCACTCCAGATTGTACCCTGGGGAACGTCTCAGATGGAGGGCTTCCTCAGCCTCTCCTGTTGAAGCTGTGACACTGTGGAACAATAATTTTTAAAAGTCATAGTGCAACGGGGTCAGCACCCATCTCTCGTGCGTGCCCCCTTTTCTCTGGCTGATAGTGCCTGCAAACAGTTCTTTTCAGGGGGATGCACCCACCTCTCATGGATGGCCCCCTTTCTCTCAGTTAGGTGTGATCCCACTTTTATTTTTTGGTCTTACATCAGGGTGGCACCTTCCTCTCGCGAGCACCCCCTGGCCGCTGAGTCTCTCAGCTGGTCTTTAGCAACTCAGCCCTCCGGCCAAGCCGCACACACTGTCCCCACTTTCGGGGTATACAGTCCAAGTTCTTTCTCGGCCCTGGCATGGGGATGTAGCTCTGAGGCTTCTTCCCCGAGGCACTGCCTTCTTCAACCACCCAGCCAGGGCCCCATCTTGGTACCCTCATCTGGTGTCTTTTTCAGCAGCCTTACCTGGGCTCCATCTCCAAGCAGACCAGCAGGGCCCATCTTGGCACCCTTGCCTGGTCTGGCCAGGTCGTAGGCTCAGTCCCCTGGGCTCAGCCTGCCCACACTGACGTTTTCATGATCCTGCTGCTATTCTACCCAGCCAGCCAGGCACCTGGTCTTTGGCAGCCTTCCCTGGGCTCAGTTCTGCCTGTGAGCCGTCCATGGCCTACAGCTCATCTAGCCAGCCAGGCACCCGGTCCTCCCTTCTCAAACTCCACACAGCAACTCAAGGCTCCGCTCTGCTGCTTGCCTTTTATCCAGCCCCTCTGGTCCCTTATTGGTCGCTCTAGCAGCCTCTCTGATTGGCCACTTTTCTGCAGCCACTCTAGGCTGCCTGGAGGACTTCTCGCTGCTCTATTTTGGGATAGGGTGATGCAGGGCCATGAGGCCTCCAGCAGGGGGCCTCCAGACCTAGTCCACTCTGCCACACATAGGAATAGAGGGACTGCATCCTCGGTCTCCCACCACCTAGGTGAGTACTTGAACCACCAGGCTACAGCGCCATTCTCACACCTGTGCTTGCTCTTTCTCTGTCTGACCCAACGAGTCTCATTATTTATCAACAGCAGAACAATTTAGACAGGAGAGACTGCAGTGACTCCCACACATCAGACTATCCCACAGCCCAGTGGCTTGGACGCTCACCTGTAGGGTGACCAGATGTCCCAATTTTATAGGGACAGTCCCGATATTTGGAGCTTTGTCTTATATAGGCACCTATTACCCCCCACCCCCATCCCGATTTTTCACACTTGCTGTCTGGTCAACTGAAAGGTAGCAGATTTCTATTCAAATCCTTTCACACACCCCTTCAGGTGGAGGGGGGAACTTTAAGTGTGGGTTTCCCAGATCTCTGGTGAGTGCCATACTGGGCGAATGGTTAGGAGGGTGGGTCTAATCCTTCCCGCAGCTTCTTGCTGAAATGGCACAGGCACCTCACCCCAGGAGAGGGCTTACAGCTGAGAACCCCAAGCCGAAGGAGGCGCCTCCCTGCAGCCCAGACTTAGAGCTTGTCTACCGTTGAAACACTACAGTGGGGGATGAATTGCCGACAGCGATGAGAGAACTCCTCCCATCCCTGTAATCAGTGTGTCGCTGTAGTGTTACATGTTGCCGTAGCCTCAGTCGGTTTTGAAAATATGAGCCTTACGCCATGTCTACACTAGGAGCAGGACCGGCTCCAGGGTTTTTGCTGCCCCAAGCGGCGGGGGGGGGGGGGGGGGGGGGGGGGGGGGAAGCCGCGATCGCAATTGCGATCGGCGGCAGCTCCACCGTGCCGCTTTCTTCTTCGACGGGAATTCGGCGGCAGGTGCTTCCCTCCGAGAGGGACCTGCCGCCGAATTGCCACCGAACAGCCCGACGTGCCGCCCCTTCCCCTTGGCCGCCCCAAGCACCTGCTTGCTGGGCTGGTGCCGGCCCTGACTAGGAGCACTTTCCCAGTATTGAAATTCCAGTGTATTATACCCACAAAGCACTCCCATTGTGGGCCCAACTGATACCAGCAAAGCTACACGTTTACCTGCATAGCTGCTTCTTACACATACACCCCTGAGCAAAACAAGCTCCACCAGTAACTAGTATAGCTACACCTACACTGGAGACTTCTGCCAGCACAGCTAGGCTGGTCACAGATCACACCTCGTCACATCCCGATCACCTACCTATATTGGCAGAAGTCAGAAGAGCAGACACAGCCTTAAGCTTGGTCTCTGCTTGGAGGTTTTTGCCAGGATAGTTCAACCTCTGTAGCCATACTAGTAAAATCCCTTAGTGTGGATGCAGGTATGCCAGTATAATAGCGTTTATACTGGTATCACTTATGCCAGTTTGGGAAGCCAGTATAAATACATTTATACTGTTATAACTGCATCTACCCCAACATCAGCTATACCATATAAACACTGTTATATCAGTATAACTGCATCTACACCAGGGCTTTACCAGCATAGCTATGTCAGGAAAGAAAAGAAAAAAATCACCCTTCTAACTGACTGGCTTCTGAACCTACTCACTGGACAATTATACAATAAAGGGAAAGTGTATTATTTCAACCAGTTTAGCTGGTGATCTGTACCATTATATTGTTTGAGTTTGGGGGTTACATAATTTGCAAAGAACTGTTTGGTTGATTTAAGATATTGAAAGAACTTGTATTCTTGGGAATTAAGATGTAATTTGCAGTTCTTTCCCTCCCCTGTAAGTTTATTTTCTAAGAAAGCAAGGGTAACTAATGATCCCTCAATACTATGTACAATGTACCCATTTCTTCACGCTCACACGTGCAAAACACATTTGTATACACAATTTTGGCTTTGTGTGTGCACAAATATAGTCATTTGCAAGTACTTCGGGGTGAATATACAGAGTGCCTTTGAAAATTTGGCCCAAGAAATGAGAAGGAAAAAAAAGTGAGCTGTTGCTATATAAAATTCATTGCAGCTCTTTTATGACACCTTTTTTCTGAACATCTCCAAGTCCTTTACAAACATTAATTAAGCCTCAGAACAGCCCGGAGAGATAGGGGAAGCACTGTGAACCATTTTACAAATGGGGAAACTAAGGTACGGAGTGGCAAAGTCACTTGGCCCATGAGCAGAAAATAGAAACTAGAACTTGCTCTCAGTCCAATGTGCTAAACCACTCAGAGATTGAATTATTCAGGAGGTGTGTGTCTGCTGTACAATTGACCGTACCTATGCCTGTATTTATTTACTCAGGCTCCGTAGCTCCAGCCTGCCAAACTGAGCATCTGTTTGGGCTGCTGTCAATCACATGTCAATTTTTATTTCACTTGGCTCAAATCAAAGTAGGTGTTTTGACAAAAAGGGGGGGGAAATAGCTGTCAGAGCTGAAGAGCAAAAAGAAAGAGGAATCCAAGGGCTGGATATGTGTGTGTGTGGGGGGGGGGGGGGGGTGTGTGGGGGGGGGGGGCATTTAGCAACCCTGAAAATGATACATAATTACACAGGAGATGCAATGATCAGAGGACAGCATCGCAGAATTGTTTTGATAGCTGAGCCCTGCATGTTAAGTGTTGCTTTCTCCTGTCAGTCTCAGCTGTAGTGGGGTGGAAGAGGACAGGGAGTCAGGTTACGGACAGAGGCAGAAGATGAAAGGGGTGGGGGTCACAGGCAGAGCAGGGTGAATTTTTTCAGATGAATAGTTTACTTACTGAAAAATGCAGTTCGGAGTCAACTAAAACTATTAAAAAAAGGTGAGGGTTTTTTTTAAAGAAAGTTGATTTGATACACAGCTGTAATGGCCAAGAGTTTAAGGTGTTGGCTTTAAAACCCAGTGCGGTTTCCCTGCAGAAATTCAAACGATGCTCAGAACAAGGCAGTTGTTTCAAGGGAAGTTGTAGAATCCCCATCACGGAGGTTTTTAAGTACAGGTTGGAGAAACACCTGTCAGGGATGGTCTAGGTTTACTTGGCCCTGCCTCAGCAGAGGGCTTTACTGGATGACTCCTTGAGGTGCCTTCCGCCTTTATGTTGGCGAGATTCTGGGAAGTGCGGCGTTTTGACATTTTCTAATAGAAATATTTTGGCTTTGTATTTTGAAATGAGGCTTCGTTTAGAAATGTCGCTAGATTTAATTAAACTAACAAATCAACAACAACAACAAAAGAGGTGGGGAGACACCTGAAAATGAAATAAATAAATAAATACATACATTTAAAAAATGGAAAAAACCATTTCATTTCAAATGAAACATCAAATGACCTAAAATATTTTTCCCTGGTTTGGCCACCAAATTGAAAAGTCAATAGCTTAGCTCAAAGAGGGGTATCTTTTAGGAGAACATCACTGGATCATGTGCCTGGTATAGGCCAGATGTTCCTCGGTACCCAGTGTAGTGAAAAGGGAGAAATCCACCAGGATCCCCTCCTATTGCAACTCCATGATTCTGAGACTGGGGCCGCACTGGCCCGAGCCCCAACATACTTGACAGTAGCCTACCAGGGGGCTTACATGCACCTTAAATGATGCACAGGTCTTGTGCTGTCCATCTGCAGCAGGTGAATTTCACTCTACTGGGAGTGCCGTCAGCTGTGCGGCATCAGATTTTCCATTTCACTGGAAATTCCATAATTTAAAAAAAAAAATCCATTCTGAAATGGAACAAAAACGAAAGATTTTGAAATTTCTCATTAAATGAAACTCTCAAAAACAAAATTCATTTTGCTGTTCATAATGTTTCATTTTGATATAAATGAAACATCCCATTCCAATTTGAGTTTTTAAAATTTTATATCGTATAATAGAACATTTTAAAAATTGAAACAAAAAGTTGTTTCTCAGAGAATCACTATGTTCCATTCTGATTCCCCCCCCCCAAATGAAATATCAAAATCACTTTTTTGCAAGCCGTTTCGATGAAGCAGTGCTTCCTGATGGAAATACATTCCGTCAGACAATGTTCAGCCAGCTCTAGAGTATCTATAGAATGATATTCAAACAGATAGCTCTGCTCATCAGACTTGGAGCAGATGGTTTATGGGCCTGGAAGTGAAGAAGAGGCACAGATGAGAGTTAACTTGGACAGCACAATAGTGAAACAACTGACTTCAAGGCACAGCTGAATCTCCATTTGCAGTCGAGATCACTCCATCTTTTTGCCCCTCCCAGACAGAGCTGGTACTAGGCATAAGCAAACTAAACAATTGCTTAGGGCCCCAAGCAGCTCAAGGGGGCCTCCCAATTTGCTTTTTTAGCATGGCGGGGGAGAAATATTCCTGCTTTGGGCCCCCAATGGGCTAGCACCACCTCTGCTCCCAGATTAAACAAACGGAAGTGAGACCCAATAGTATCAGAAGTCACACTGTCTGCAGCTTGCCATCGGGTCTAACTAGCAATGGGAAATGTGCTCATTGTCCATGAGACCTCTGCCAGCAGTTCACCCATCATCTCCAGATGAGTCCGGCTGCTCTGCTCAATAAGCTCACTGACACAGCTGGTGCAATTAGAGAGCGCTGGCCACCTCTTAATGGGAGGCCTGATGAACCAAAACAAGCAAACAAAAATACGTGCCAATTGCCATGAGCAACTTTGAGCTAGATGCTCAGCTGGGGTGAATCAGAGGAACGCCATTGAAATCAGTGCTGATTTACACCAAGTGAGGATCTGGCCCATTGTCTCCTGGAAGTTCTGACTTCATGCTGTGTCTGTCTGTCCTTGGCAGCATTCTTGCCTGCAGCAGCTTGCCCACTGCACTTGCACAATCACACTGCATTTATTATTGGTATTACAGAAGCACCTAGGGCCTCCAAGTGAGACCAGGGCCCCATTCTGCTAGACACTCTACACATAGCTGTGTTGACTCCCAGACCACCGCTCTTTGACCGTGCTGCTTCTTGATGTATCAAGATCTTATACAGACATCTCATAAATAGCACCTCTCCTCTCAAAGGAATATCCTCATACAATTGAAACTGCAAAGGAGAATTTCTGTATCTAAAAATCAAACTGGAATATGTGCAGAACACCTGTGCTCATGCCTAGGAACATAGAAGTCGCCAGCCTGGATCAGACCTGAAGTCCATCTAACCCAGTATTCAGTCTCTGACATTGGCCCACATAGATGCTTCAGAAAAGGTGCAGGAAACCCGCCAGTAGGCAGATGTGGGCTAATCTGCTTCCCAGCATCCTTGTTAGGGTGACCAGACAGCAAATGTTTAAAAAAAAACCGGGACGGGGGTCAGTGGTAATAGGTGCATATATATAAGAAAGCTCCCAAAATCAGGACTGTCCCTATAAAATCGGGACATCTGGTCACCCTAATCCTTGTTCCTAATTGAGATGGACTCAAACCTGATATTTTACATCCCTTTCAATTTTTTTGTTAGCATTCACTATTATAATTCTGGATATTCTTGTTCTCCAAATACATGTCTAACCTTGAATCTTGCTCTGTTTTTAGTCTCCATGGAATCATGCGACAACGAGTTCTAAAGTCACTCTCCACGTTGTGTGAAGAAAGCATTTCCTTCCACTGATTTTGAATTTGCCATCTTTCAGTTTCATGGGATGTGTGCTTTGTTCTTGAGTTATGAGACAAGGAAAAGAGCATTCCCCAATTTATCTTCTCTAGACTATTCATTATTTTTTAATATCATGTCCTCTCTTATTTGTCTCCTTTGTGAGGTAAGCAATCCTGACCTTTTCAATCTCTTCGAATGAGGGTTTTCCATGCAGTCCCAAAGGTCACAAACAGTATCAGAGTCTCTTTAATGGCCAACGATGAAGTGCAACATTTCGCATGCTACCTGAAGACTGACCTCACCCTCAATCTAACCTACCACCACGCTGAAGCATTGGATCCATTTAGACTCCGGTAGAAAGGCACACACTACTGGATCACAAACACCATTTCTTACAGAACACATGACACTCAGAAGTGACTCAGAGGAGAGAGTGACCCCGACTGGATCCCCAATTCTGCAGCACTCAGATGTTCAATACAGCCCAATTTTTAGCACGTAAATCATAACGGACACACAGCACAAGATGCCAGGACTCCACAGCATTGCCATTTCTGTAACTGGTGGTTCAGTCACTGGTAGCATGGACAGATGCCGTGAGAAAGCCTAAATGGTACAGATTTTCCCATAAAAATAAAAGTGTGTTTTTCCATCAGGCTCCAATGATGAAATTTGCCTGAATCCTCCCCTTCACCTTGCCCTCTCCCGCACCCACTTCCTCCTCCACCCACACAGACAATTACATGGTTTTCCTAGTGAATGACTTGGTAACTATGATAATTCACCTGATACGCAATTTATGGCCAAGTTTCACATTAAATGTTCTGTGCAACGGGGGACATAATAGCAAGCTGAGTCTGATGCAGAAAAAAAAAACATCACCTTGAATTACATGCGATTTAAAAGCTCTCTTTTCAGTGAAACAGGCTGTTATCTCTCCAAACTCTCCTTCCTCCCAGCCCTCGTCTCTGAATACGATATTCCTTAGGGTACATAATTATCAGGAAGTTGCATACATAATTTATACAGAGACCTTCTGATTCTGTGCCTGGATGGGCAAGTGATATTTCCAAGGGAAATTTAGCTAAACACCAGGGTAAAGCTCCCACTGTTTTTGACAAGTTTAATAAGATTTTTATTGTTTGCAAAATAGCTTGACCTTAACTTTACCTCTACCACCGAGGGGAAGAGGAATTTGGATTAGAATAGCTCAGCAAAATTAAAAAAAAGTAAGAGAAAATGCACTTTGGAGTACCTGGGAGAAGCAGAAAGCCAGTGGATTGGGAGTGATTCACTTTATATGTCCCCAGGCAACTAGCAGTGGATAGGTCAGAAGTTCAGATCCAACTGTTGGCCTGTGGCTCACAGCTTGTCATGGACCATCATAGAGGTGTGGTTAGTACAGCACTTCACTTACCTCCTTATAGGAGTTTTAGTTCAGTGTGTCACTTAGAAACTGAGGTTCAAGCTAGCGAAGGAAATGGGGCCCAGTCTCGCTTAAGATCTGTGGCCTAGGTTTGCTTGAAGGTTGGGCTCAAGATTGCCTGAAACTAGAGTAAACTCATTTGGAATTTGGGCCCAAGCTTCCTTAGGATCAGGGCCTAGGATTTCTTGAAACCCAGCCCAAGCTCACTTACAACTTTTGAAGCAGGAATTAACGTCCCAGGTTCTGCAAAGAGCTTGTGAGTTTATGGTGAGTTTGCACACTTTGAGCTGGAGGTGTAATTTCCAACTTGAGGAGACATACCTGCTCTTGCTCCGATCAAGGAGCACGCTAAAAATAGAAGCGTAGCCATGGAGGCACAAGCTCTGGGAGAGGCATGAGGCCACCATTGGACCCTCTAGTGGCAGCCGTCCTGCCCTCCTTCTCTCCCTCCATCTGTCCACACCCCTGGGCCATTTCCCCTTCCGCCCCTCGCACCGGCTAGGCCCTTCCCCTCAGGGTCTGCAGCCTGGCAGACACCGGGCTGGAGTTCCTTTCTGCTCCCCTGGGCCTGCCCAGCACTGCACTGTCCCAGGTGCTAGTCTCCCACCTCTGGAGAGGGACCTTCCCCACTTGAAGGTCTGGGACAGACTGCCTGCTCTCTCCCTGAGCAGCCTTTTTATAGGGCTGAGCCTGGCCCTGATTGGCTGCCTCCAATCTGGGCCCTGGTTGGCTCCCAATAAGCCCTTCTCTAATTGGCTCCCTGTCTGCGCAGGCGCACTGGCCTGCCGCAGCCCACACTCTCAGGGAGTGGGGCAGTCCGCCCCACTACAGGGGGGTGATAGGACCCTATATAAGAAAAAGACCCAAAAAATCGGGACATCTGGTCACCCTAGAGCTGAGACAGAATAACCCATGTCGCTCAGGGACACGTGGTCAGACCGAAGCAAGTAGTCGGCTGTCATTACCACTCACCCCCTAGGAAAAAAGAGACCTGATGTACTAGCCAAGTAGAAATCATGTACAGTTCATTGCTATCAGAAAATAGACCATTTTCTGCCACTCCTGGGTTTGAGTCAAAAACTAGATTTTCAGCATTTCAGATGTCACTTTGGGTAGATCAGCTGGCAGTGTCGTTCCCAGCTCCTGCCGACATCCACGCACTAGCTAGGCTCGAGTGAGCCACTAAAAAAGAGCAGCGTAGCCACAGCATGATGGACACCACTGAGTTAGGGTCTCGGATAGGATTGTACTAGGGTGGCTAGGCTAGGCTAGGCTGGGCTGGTACCCATTCTACCAGGGCTAGGTCTGAAGTTTCGATTGGGATTCCACAATGGCTCATTGGTAAAAAAGGAATTACAAACACAACACTTCTTAGGTCACAAAATGGGCCAAAAGAAAATCGCAAGCAATGTTTTCATGAAATCCTGTGGGACAGCGCTGACGCTTTCCAGACACCCATGCGCACACACCCAGCACACCCACACCCACTATCCCTCATGTAAAAGAGCTTTTGTTACCCCCACTTGACAACTGAGCAAATGAGATGCAGAGGCCTCAATTCTTATGTAACCCCTTTGGGGTTTAGAAAGCTTGGCCCCTTTGAATCTTTTTCCTGGGGGGTGGCGGGAGGAAGGAGTGCTGATTGTTCCAGGAGGAGGAAGCGCTTTTTGGTGGGAGGGGGGTGGGGGAGCAGAGATAGGGAAGAGCAAGGGGGGTGGTGTCTGGAGCTCCAGCCAGAAGGGCTGCAGTCTGCAGACCCTCATGGAGTGAAGCAGGCAAAAACCTGCTTGAAGCCTGAGAAGGACAGGGCAGCCGATCGGGGACATCCCAGGACAGGAGCCAGGAGGAGCTCTGTGCCAGACAGGAATCGCCTGATGAGGACAGACTGGAGCTGGACCCGGACCCAGTATTATTCTAGCCCAAAGCTGCCTGAGGCCGAGTACTGGGGCTTGCGACTCTGTATTGGGAACAAGGAGGGAGGCTGTAGCTAGTTAAGTGGGGAGGTGGTCGCTCTGTGTGGCTTTGCAGAGAGCGGCAGAAGAGGGCACTGGAGGGGTTTGTTGGGGAAAGTTCACTGGTGCTGAAGACGACCAGGAGCACCCAAGACTCACCACTGGACTGGAACTTTTCCCAGAACTCCTGAACTCTGTGTGCAGACACATTGCCGGGTGTCTGCCCTGTCAGACTGTGCTACCACTGGGCCTGGGGGGCCTTGAGTTGAATGTAACCCTGTTTTACTGCTCCCCCTACATTTCCCCCTGTTTTTCTCCTTTCATCCCTCTGTAAATAAATATTTCACCTGCCTATATTCCTTGTACTCTTCTGGTGGGTGGGTGTTCACTCTGGGGGGGTTGGAACAGGTGCTCCTGGGGTGGAAGGGACTTTCACTGCTGCCTTTCTGCGTGCGCCGTCTCTTGGCCAGAGCTGCCTGCAGAGCAGACTCCATCTTGGCCATGAGGGTGTTAGTTCCTCCATTCCTGCACATGGTATAGGCATGGCAGGAGAGGAGGGGCAAAAGTGCCTTTAAGCGAGGGGCAGCTAAGGGCATCACAACTGCTATAAATGATGCTTGAGCTGCTAGCCAGCTTTTCAAGGGTTCAGCACCCACCGTTGAGGTCAGACTTTCCAAAAGAGCTCAGCTCCCATTCAAGTCACAAAACAAAAATGATTAGGGGGCTGGAGCACACGATTTATGAGGAGAGGCTGAGGGAACTGGGATTGTTTAGTCTGCAGAAGAGACGAATGAGGGGGGATTTGATAGCTGCTTTCAACTACCTGAGGGGGGGGTTCCAAAGAGGATGGATCTAGACTGTTCTCAGTGGTGGCAGATGACAGAACAAGGAGTAATGGTGTCAAGGTGCAGTGGGGGAGGTTTAGGTTGGATATTAGGAAAACCTTTTTCACTAGGAGGGTGGTGAAGCACTGGAATGGGTTACCTAGGGAGGTGGTGGAATCTCCTTCCTTAGAGGTTTTTAAGGTCAGGCTTGACAAAGCCCTGGCTGGGATGATTTAGTTGGGAATTGGTCCTGCTTTGAGCAGGGGGTGGGACTAGATGACCTCCTGAGGTCCCTTCCAACCCTGATATTCTATGAAGTCAGTACATCAGGGTTAGACTTGCCCAGCAGTTCCCATTGTGACAGATTTTCAAAACTAACCTAATCCCTGGGGGTGAGTGTGTGATGTGGTCTCTGTGCACAATCCACAGAGGATAGGAGTCTGTTACAGCTGTGTCCTAGGAAGTATGGCTCTTTTGCTCAAGCTATAGAGGCGCAAGTTTTCAGCCCTGGAGATGCCTGCTGGTTCAATCCTTGTTTTCAACCAAGATGGTGGCCACCATACCAGTCCTGAGTAGAGCTGGTCAAAAAATGGAATTGAAGTTCCGTGGGAAATTCCAACACTTTAAAATTTGGGTTTGTTCCAAACTAGCACAGAAAAGCCAGCGGTTCAAAATTTCCTGCAGAATGCAAACTCTGAAACTTTTTTTAATTGGAACCATCAGAACAGTGCATTTTGATGATGTCCAATCATTTCATTTTGCTAATGCACACACATTATAATATAGTCAAAATGAAATGAGAATGTAGAAATGAAACATTTTTACCGTATTGAAATGTTTCAACATTATTGAAACAAAAGGAGAAAGTGTTTCGACTTTCTCCCATCAAAAACATGGTTGAAATCGACACATTGCATCAAAATCGACACCCAGTATCCAGATTTCGATGTAACTGCAAGAACAGTGATCAAAAAAAAAAATTCAGCCTGCTCTAGATGCTACTGTAACCCACACATCTTCTGGGTGTGGTGTTCTGTCCCCTCTAGTGGCACCAAGACCACTTACAGAGAGACGTAAAAATGCGTCTGCTCTACAGCCTTAGTTAACAGCCACTTTGTGTTTAGCTCATGCGGTAGAGGCTCATGCACTAAGCGCCAGAAGTCTCCAGTTCAATCCCACCCACTGACAATCAGGGTCTGTCAGCATTATACTGAGCTATTGGAAGGTGAGGTGCGCCAGCAAAAGCCAGAGGCACACTGCACTGCAGCCGTGGTCTCCTCCTGCTCCAGGCATACACCCTATGCCAGAAACTTGGAGGGGGTGAGGCATATAGAGTCACTTCGGCAGAGGATCTTCCTAGAGGCAGGTTCCACCCTGTTTAAGGCCCCTTGACACTGCAGGAGGCCTTCCAGTAAAGAGAATCAGGTGCAGAGCAGTGGCTTGCCCAAGAGGAAGTCAGTGAGAGAAATGGGAATGGAATGACTGGTAGTGCCAAGTAATGAGCAGATGGTGACCTGGGCAGCATTCTCCTATCTCGGGCACAAGGCACCATGCTTTGCACCCAACGATGAGGATGTTTTTCGAGTGAGCCAACGAGCAACATCTTGCTCCCAAAGCAGCAACTATTTCCCAAAGGAGATGACAAGGAGCCCCATATTGATTTAGCAAATCTCCTCTACAGGCATTTTTCTATGTGTATCGGAAGATTGAGTTAAATGCTGGGAGCCATTAGCAGACAATTAAACCTAATGGTGCAGCCAGCACAAAGATCTCAGTTAGTCTCAGCCACTCAATTTAAATCTCTAGAAACTTTCACATTTCTAATCAATGGGATACAGGGGAAATTATGTATATATTCCACACACACACACACACACACACACACACACACACACACACACACACACACAGCATTAACTTTCACGTGATTTTAGTCAATAGGTCAATAACGTGCCATCGCTGGTAATTAGTAACAATGGTCAATGAGGGTCTGGCTGGAGAATCTTGCCCGCATGCTCGGGGTTCTGCTGATCGCCATATTTGGGGTCGGGAAGGAATTTTCCTCCAGGGTAGATTGGCAGAGGCCCTGGAGGTTTTTCGCCTTCCTCCGCAGCATGGGGCAGGGGTCGCTTGCTGGAGGATTCTCTGCAACTTGAAGTCTTTAAATCATGATTTGGGGACTTCAACAGCTGAGTCAAGGGAGAGAATTATTCCAGGAGTGGGGGGGTCAGCTTTTGTGGCCTGCATCATGCGGGAGGTCAGACTAGATGATCATAATGGTCCCTTCTGACCTTAAAGTCTATGAGTCTATGTCAAATCAAGCCAAAAATTGCTGAGTGCAGTAACTCTAAGAAAATATAATAGATAATTAAGCACAATGCAGTTTGTGGCTTTCATTTGAGATACCTAAAGGTATCTCTGCAGGGTCCCACCACACCCAAAAAAGGTGGTAGAATAATGTTATGGAATAAACATCTGAAATATGGAGAATAAGGGGGCATTAACAGTTGGGATGGATAAAATAACCGGGTAGACCAGGTAGCAATCAGTGAAAGGAGCAGGATGAAATAGCGATTAGCTCTTCAGATGAGATGTCTCAGTAGAATTAATGGTCCAGTAGGAAGCTGAGCTCCATCTCAATGACAAAAGCGCTACCGGGAAGGAGGGAAAAAAAGATATTTTGCCCTAAAAGGCTACCTGGTGTTTTTGGCAACCCAGCGAGAGAATAAAAAAGCAACAGAGGCTCCTTGTGATGTTATTCCACCAGAAATAAGGACAATTTGGCTCCATCCCCACTGCATCGATGTGATGCGGAGAGGGATTGGGGCTTTTCCTCCATCGCCCGGCCAAAGGTGGATGAGGACTGAAAGGAGGGAGGAAGCTGGTGCATGCCAGAGGAGCAGCAGCACAGAAAGAAAGAGCACTGGTCCTTTCAGTGCTGGGCACTGGAACGGATGCACTAGTCGGATTACTGAGGGTTGGTATATGCACCATGTATATTGCTTTCATAACAGAACTCTCCATTAATTTAGCAGGAATTATGCTAAATTCCTGCTAAAGGAAAAATGCATGCTTTGGTGCAGAGGTAATGCTAAACAAGCATGCAGCTTTCAACAGGATGAATAGGAAAAAATGAATATAGGTGCATTGCCATCAGGTAAAGCTCCATGCTAGATAAAAGGCACCCTGAGGGCAGGGAGACAATACATCCCGCCAGACCCCTACCTTGAAGATCACAGTCAAGTTGTAACCAGTGGAGTGACTTCTCTGCCTTTACCAGGCATCCAAAAAGGGATGCTGAGCCAACAGCCTGCGGGTTAGATGCAACACATGAAGGAAAAGGTCAGAGCAGAAGGTGTCAAGAGGACAGTACAGGAAAAGAAAAATCGAGCTGAATGGCAGAACAGGAACTAAACTGAATGTTTCTTTGTTCTAGCTGGAGAAACCAGCAGTTTGGTGAGATCGCTGAGAATTTATTCTTATTTATGCCGAATGCAGTTGGTGCCAGCCACTGAGATGGCTGGATAGCTGGCCATAAAAGACAGGAATATCAACCATGGGATTCTTCAAAGGCAGCAATATCAGTGGCCCATCTGACCCCAGTCCACACAGTGAAGGAGAGTTGTCATCATGGCCACACACACATTTTAGACATGGTTGTAGCTCTCTAGGTTCAAGTCCTAGTGCAGATGAGGAGCTAAGCTGGCTCAGGATCCAGCAGCTCAGTAAAGATAAAGAGTCCATCAATGTAAACAAATACATGATTCAATCCCAGACAAAAAAAGAATCCCTCTATTAATAAAATATTAGAGTACACTGTTAGTGAAGCACTCCAGAGACAGTCAATGCCAAAGTTAAGTTTACATGAATAGAATCATAGATTATCAGGGTTGGATGGGACCTCAGGAGGTCATCCAGTCCAACCTCCTGCCCAAAGCAGGACCAATCACCAGACAGATTTTTGCCCCAGATCCCTAAATGGCCCCCTCAAGGATTGAACTCATAACCCTGGATTTAGCAGGCTAATGCTCAAACCACTGAGCTATCCCTCTCCCCCCTTGTCCAATGATAAATTAATGGAGATATCCTATCTCCTAGAGCTGGAAGGGATCTTGAAAGGTCATTGAGTCCAGCCCCCTGCCTTCACTAGCAGGACCAAGTACAGATTTTGCCCCAGATCCCTAAGTGGTCCCCTCAAGGATTGAACTCACAACTCTGGGTTTAGCAGGCCAATGCTCAAACCACTGAGCTATCCCTCCCCCCCAAACACCACCCTCCTCCAAATGCATTATAATACACCCATTAGTGGCATGACCCAGTACTATTTTGCCAATAATACCATTTATTCTAGAACATTTTACATTTGGACACCTTGCCTCAGCCCATGTGCACCTTCAGTTCACTATTCACTACACAGCAAAGGTCTCTGCATGTAGCCCCCTTGAAACTGGTACAGTGGGACTACTTGCAAGGCAAGGTACGACTCAGAAGGAGTGAAGGTGGCAGGATCTGACCCAAGTTATTCGTGCATTTTATGAGCTTAGTGAAGTCCAATGCAAAAGGTACAATGTATGTACAGCACAAAGCTCTCAAAGCATCACATCTGGGCCTAAAGAGAACCTAATTCCACTTGAACACACAGATGCACTTCTCCTCGGTGAGGGGTATTTCCGCACTAAATTTCAATATTCTACCATTATCTGGTTCACTTGTAGAGATGCTCAAATTAAAGTCACAGCATTTTGTTTTTTAAATCGACAATGTCTATGTTTCTTCTCGCCCTTCCCCACCCTCCTATCCCCCGTATTCAATCATAGATGACTCAAAGAGAAGGATGGTGTTTTACTCACCCCTGGAGCATCTCTGGGGCTGTGTCTGGAGATTAGCTCTGCCAGTCTTTGCCCCCTCCTGAAATTGGTCACCGTCTCTCTCTCTCTCAGGACTCGATTGCTCCTGCTTAGTGGCTTGGCCTTCCAGCCAGATCACTGTAGTTTTCCCCTTCTGGGGGGGGGGGGGGGGGAGGGGAGGGGTGTATCAGGGGTTTTTCGGACCCAGTGCCACCTTCCCAGTTGTTGCTAGGGGAATCCAGGTCTACCTTCTACACTGGGTTCCCGCCCAGGGACCCTGCAACAAGCAGTCAAGGTCTACACAGTCCTAAACCTTACTGCTGTATCCCTGGGCTATATCCTGCCCTGAGAAACACTGCAGCCTCTCTCTGTATAGCTCCCTTCTACTCTCAGTTACTGGGCTTTATACAGACCCCTCCTGTTCCTGTCCAGCTGAGTTTCATCTTTAATTAGTCCTCATTACTCCGACTCCTCCTGCAGGTGCAGCCTAGTTGATTAATTGGCCCACCTAGTCACCTTAACCCCTTCAGGCTTTGTGTGGCTTGACTACCCCATCACAGATGGTCTTGTTGTTAATGTACTGGACTGAGTGGCAGGAGATGTGGACTCCATTGCTAGTTCTACCACAGACTTCCTCTGGGATTTTGGGCGGGTCATTTCTGTTTTCCTGTGCCTCAAGTTCCCATCTGTAATATGTGATTAATAATATTTCCTTTCTCCCCCCACTTTTGTCTGTCTTACCGAGGTCAACTGTAAGCATGTTGGGGCAGGGGCTCTCTCTTATTACGACTGTGCAGCCCCTGGCACAGTGGGGTCATGATCTGGGTGGTGCCTATAGCTGTCACTGTCATGCAAATGATAAATAGTAACAGCTAATTCTCCTAAAATATTACAAATACATCTTCAAAACCAGAGCACAAGGCACTGGCTATTCATTTGAGACCTACTCACAAAGCAATCAGTCACCAGCGAATATTGTAATTAATATTATCCCAAAAAACCCCTATGTCATATACCTGAATGCAGGTTATTTGTGGCCTGGAACTTAATTTTGTGAATGAAATTAGTGACTGGGCTACTAGCTATCCCCAGACAGACACAGAGAAGGCAAATGTCTCACACACTGATCCACCAATAGGCCTCCTCCCTTTCCTGCAATAACCTCTTGTCCCCTCACAGCTTTGTGACTGCCACCTCATCCGGAGCTATCTTAGGCCTGGTCTACACTAGGCTTTTATGTTGAATTTAGCGCCGTTATATCGAATTAACCCTGCACCCGTCCACACCAGGAAGCCATTTAGTTCGACATAGAGCTCTCTTTAAATCGATTTCTGTAATCCTCCCCAACGAGAGGAGTAGCGCTAAATTCGAAATGGCCATATCGAATTAGGCTATGTGTGGATGGAAATCGACGCTAATAGCTCCGGGAGCTATCCCACAGTGCACCACTCTGACGCTCTGGACAGCAGTCCGAGCTCGGATGCTCTGACCAGCCACACCCCCGGGAAAATTTGAATTCATTTTCCTGTCTGGGCAGTTTGAATCTCAGTTCCTGTTTGGACATCGAGGTGAGCTCAGCAGCAGTGGCAACGATGCAGAGCTCTCCAGCAGAGATGGCCGTGCAATCTAATAGAAAGAGGGCCCCAGCATGGACGGATCGGGAAGTCTTGGATCTCATCGCAGTGTGGGGCGATGAGTCCGTGCTTTCAGAGCTGCGCTCCAAAAGGAATGCTAAGATCTACGAGAAGATCTCTAAAGCCATGGCAGAGAGAGGCTACAGCCGGGATGCAACGCAGTGCCGCGTGAAAATCAAGGAGCTGAGACAAGGCTACCAAAAAACCAAAGAGGCTAACGGACGCTCCGGATCCCAGCCCCACACATCCCGTTTCTACGAGGCACTGCATTCCATCCTGGGTGCGGCCGCCACCACTACCCCACCCCTGACCGTGGACTCAGAGGATGGGATATTGTCCGCGGCCGGTTCCTCGTCGGACATGTTAGCGGACGGGGAAGATGAAGAAGGAGATGAGGAGGACGAGGCAGTCGACAGCGCTGGCACCGCTGATTTCCCCGACAGCCAGGAGCTCTTCATCACCCTTACTGAGATCCCGTACCAACCGTCCCCATCCCTTACCCCGGACACAGAATCAGGGGAAGGATCAAGCAGTAAGTGCTGTAAACATGTAAACATTTATTTAAAACAGAACGGGAATATTTATACTATTAACAATGTATGTTTATAAAAGTGCTGTAAACTTGTAAAAAATAATCAGGTACAAAACAGGAATATTTACAAAGGTAACAAATGGGTTTTCATGATTTGTCTGTCTTAGGCTCTTCTCAATTTAGTCCCCAGTATTTTAAAAATTTTTCACAATGTCCGTTACTTCATGATTCCCAGGCCCAAGACGCTCCACTCCATAGTCCCAGTGCACCTAGGCGAAAATCCGGTCAATGTGGCCGGGGATTGACGAGAAATCCTCGTAGGAGAACTCCTCGTAGGTCTCGTGGAGGTAGATTTCAAGCCTGTTTATCAGGTTCCGGGGTAGGGCGATCTTACTGGGCCCTCCGTGGTAGCAGACGTGTCCCCGCCACGCCACAATCAAGTACTCGGGGATCATGGCCCGACATAGCATGGTGGCATACGGCCCCGGTTTCTGCATGCTTTCCCGCAGCATGCGTTCTTTCTGGGTGTCCGGGATCCTCAGGAGGGTGATGTCGCTCATGACGCCCTGCTTTGAATTAGGGAGGGGAATGTTAGTATTGGGACTGCTTTACAGCCACGCGGTGGAGGGAGAGGGGCAGCATACAGGGATCTTTCCCTGGGACAGCCGCGAGGGGGTGGGACAGGGGCAGAGTTGATGCTGTCCTGATTGCTGGCAGCAGAGACTGGCATTGCTTTCAATGTGAAAGGAGGCCAGTGCTACTGCTGGAGTTTTAAGCAGCCACAAGTCTGCGGCTTACCATTATTGCCCGCTCCAGAAGTTCAGGTCTCCAGCCACAGTTCTCTGAACACTCCAAGACCTCCGCAAGTCCACAGGCACTGAAGGCGACGGCCGAAAATTCGACCTTGTCCTGAGTGCGCATGTGAGAGGTTCAGTGCATGGTCTTGTTCACAGAGAAAGACTAGGTTCTTTGTATACAATTTCATTTATCTGTCTCAGGAATTCACTCCCTTTTTAAAATTCACACAGACACATCTGCGACTGTCTCCCAACCCAGCCTGTCAGCACACTCCCAGAGGCTAGCGCAGATTAGGCGGAGGAAGAAGAAGACGCGTGAAGACATGTTCACAGAACTAATGGGCTGCTCCCGAGCCCAGGCAGCCCAGCAGACACAGTGGAGGGAGAACTTGTCACAAATGCACCGAGCAGTCATGGAACGGGAGGAGAGGTGGCGTCAGGAGGACCAACAGGCTACTGAAAAGCTGCTTGGACTAATGAGGGAGCAAACGGACACGCTCCGGCGCCTTGTGGATGTTCTGCAAGACCGGAGGCAGGAGGACAGAGCCCCGCTGCAGTCTATCTGTAACCGCCCTCACCCGCCACCAAGTCCCACACCACCCTCACCCAAAGTCCAAAGAAGGAGGGGCGGCAAGGGCCGTTAAAACTTTCAATCAACCCCTGCAGACTGCTCTAGCAGTAGAAGGCTGACATTCCCCAAAATTTCATAAGTCCTTTCCTACCCACCTCACACAAGCCCCCGTCCAAGTTTCACCCCCCACGTTTCATGTCTGGTTCGCAATAAAATGTTTGTTTCTGTTCATTACTGTTTCAGTCAGGTTCTTTTGAGGGAGAGTCTGTCTGGAGGGGGGGAAGGGGCTTGGTAATTGGACAGGACAGTCACCTTTAGCAGGGTACAGAGGCGGTGTCAGGTCCAGCATCAGGACACATAACCAGTGCAGTCACTGGTTACCCTGGTCAGTCTGGGAGGTGCTTTTCATGTTTTGGGGGGGGGGGGTTGCTCTGTGACTTTGTGGCGGGGGAGGGCAGTTACAGATCTTATGCAGCGGTCCTTATCCTGGCTCACAGATCCACGCAGCAGGGGATCTGTAACCCTACCCCCCCTGCCAGAAAGTCACATAGCCGACACATACACACAGTCCCCCCCAGGAGTGCTGGCAGGCTCCATTGAAATAACCAGTCCACCAGTGCGGAGCCTGTCATTCCGGGAGTTTAGAAGTATCATTTGCATCAGAACACTAAACCCGCCCCCCGCCACAGTCTGCGTCCCCGGTTTAAAATATTCCCGCGAAAACAGCAATACAGACAACGGTGTTCATTAAAAAATCGAAATGATTTTATTTTTTGGGAAGGGGAAGGGGGTGAAGGTTGTATGTAACTGGAGAGGATAGTCAAAATGGACTGGGTAAAGAAACGGGGGCAGGTTCAGCTTTTCTGTCCACAAACTGAAAAGTCACTGGTTGCCCTGCTCACTCAGGAACCTAGCTTTCAAAGCCTCCCGGATGCACAGGGCGTCCCGCTGGGATCTTCTAATGGCCCGGCTGTCTGGCTGGACGTAATCAGCAGCCAGGCTATTTGCCTCTAGCTCCCACCCCGCCATAAAGGTCTCCCCCTTGCTCTCACACAGATTGTGGAGCACACAGCAAGCTGCAATAACGATGGGGATATTGGTTTCACTGAGATCACAGCGAGTGAGTAAGCTTCTCCATCTCCCTTTGAGACGGCCAAAAGCACACTCCACCACCATTCTGCACTTGCTCAGCCGGTAGTTGAACAGTTCTTTTTCTGTGTCCAGGGCGCCAGTATAGGGCTTCATGAGCCAGGGCATTAGCGGGTAGGCTGGGTCCCCGAGGATGACTGTAGGCATCTCCACATCCCCAAGAGTTATTTTGTGGTCTGGGAAGTAAATACCTTCCTGCAGCCGTCTAAACAGACCAGAGTTCCTGAACACGCGAGCGTCATGAACCTTGCCCGGCCATCCGACGTAGATGTTTGTAAACCGTCCCCGATGGTCCACCAGTGCTTGCAGCACCATTGAAAAGTAGCCCTTTCTATTGATGTACTGGCTGGCCTGGTGG
>NW_020664587.1:6013097-6035307 GCF_002925995.2 Terrapene triunguis
TGCAGCGATGGTCGCAGCGTGATCCATGATCGCAGTGCTGTGGCGTCCGCGCTCTCACTGACCAGAAAAGTGCGCGAACTGATTTCCCGCCGGCGCTTTCATGGAGGGAGGGAGGGCGTTAGTGTCGGACGGATGACGACACATTTTTTTTATCCAGAAGGCATTGGCGGCTCGACCCAGAATTCCGATGGGCAGCGGGGACTGCGGGAACTGTGGGATAGCTGCCCACAGTGCACCGCTTCCAATATCGACGCTCGCCCCGTTAGTGTGGACTCACAAAGTCGAATTACTGTCCTTAGTGTGGACACACAAGTTCGACTTTGCAATATCGATTCCACATATTCGATTTAAGTAAAATCGAACTACCCTCGTAGTGTAGACATACCCTAAGTGTTTTTATATCCCCCATTGCTACTGTAGCTGAGTGCGGGAGAACCACAGCTACTGCAGTTCGGGGGGCTCTCCTGAGCAGAGGCCACCACTTAAGTAGTTGTATCTACCTAGGTGCTTATAGAGCCGCCATCACTCACAATTGTGAATGGATGTTATCTTCACGACACACCTCTGGGAGGGAGGAAAGCACTGTCTGGGCTAATTCTCTAACATTGGTGGTTGGGGTTAGTGTGCTGGGTGGTGTCGGTGGCCGGTGATACACAGGAGATCAGATAGATGATCCAGTGGGTCCTTCTGGCCTTAAACTCTACGACTCTCAAAACTCTATTTCCACATGGAGAACTGAGGCACAGAGAATGAACATAGCACTTAAGGCCAGAAGGGCCCATTAAATCATCTAGTCTGACCCAGAGGTGACACATGGGGAGGGGGCATGCGGGGACACGCGCCCTCCCCCCAGATTGCTCGGTCACATGGTGCTGCTGGGCCCCCTCCCTGCAGGGCAGCTAAGCCGGCGAGCTGTGCTGGGCATGGAGAGGCCGAGGCAGGAGGAACAGCTCAGAGCTGCAGGGAGGGGCAGCTGCTATCCAGGAGGGGTGGACTGCCGGGGGAGGGGAGGGCGCGAGTCAAGCTGTTCTGGGGTTGTACGCCCCCACTATCAATCAGCAGACACGGGTCCTCTCTGGTCTGACCTAATCTAGCAACTTGCCCAAGGTCACACAAGGTGTCGGGAACTGAACGCAGCTCTCCAGAGTCCCTACACAGCATCCAATCCCCTAGACTAACCTTCAAACCTTTGCTGTAATATAACACAGACAAATGACCACAAGGGACTGCCAACGAGCTGTTAGCCAAGCAGGAGCAGAGCCAGTGTGTCTTTCCTGGCTACGGTACGAACCCACAGCCCCCCTGCATCCTCTATTGCCTTCTGGTGGTTGGGTGTCTTCCACACCTGCGCATCCCTAAGTGAGTCTTTCCTATGGGCAATGCAGCCATTACATTGGGCTCTCGCCAGCACAGAGGAACCTCCATCGGCATGGAACAGCTCACGCCAACCAGTGAGCTCACAAAGGCAGCCAGTCTCCCCAGCCTGGGAAAGACTCTGAGATTTAAGACTTGCCAAGTCAGTCCTATAAAAATTAACACATCTCGCCCAGGAGACAGCGGGGAAATGATTAATGAAAACAACCGGCAGGCGAAGGGAGGTTGGGGGTGCCGGGGAATAGATTTGCTAAATTGACAGCCTATAAAATGTTTGTTCCTGCTTGAAACAGAAAGGTTGGCAAACCCTAGCATGGGCCAGTAACTTGGGTTAAGTGAGCAGCCCATGGACCAGTAAATTGTACATCATCTATATTCAGATATACAGGCTGGTAGGCTCCCTGGTCCAGTGAGCCCAGTAATGAAAGAATTCAGAGCTGCCTGAGACACAAGATCAAGCGCCCTGGTTGTTCTGGCACCGATAAGATTTTAT
Organism: Terrapene triunguis; assembly: GCF_002925995.2. NCBI lineage: Eukaryota > Metazoa > Chordata > Testudines > Emydidae > Terrapene > Terrapene triunguis. Next base: position 6,014,965 of record NW_020664587.1, read on the forward strand.
ATGAGGATTAATTTTATTAGCAGTATCTTTGGTGCATATCTCCCCCTTGTTCGAGTGGTGTTGTGTGTGCTCGAAGCAGAAATGAGACCCTCCGGGGGATGTTCAAATGCAGCTTTTATCCCTTGTGTAAAAACAGAGCAACTGAACAAAAGCGAAGGAATAGTTGGGCTCAACTCACTTGGCTCAAAGAAAATACAATCTAGTGGAAAACGTCCACTCTTCCAAAGCATCTGTATTGCTATTTTTATCATTTTTGTTCATGGCGGTTAAAAAGGAGGCTGTCAAAGCAACTTGTCTTGTTTTCGTATTTCCCTCTGTGCTGTTTATAATAGGGCTGGTGGGAAATTTTCCATCAGAAAAAATATTGATGGAAAATTGGGGGGTTGATCATACAGAAATGTTCGCAGAGCTGTGCCCGCCTGCCTGCCAGGTTGTTATTGGAGAGTTGCTAATAAGCATACACAGTGTTTTCTCTCTCACTGGAGTCTCTAAATATCTCAAATAGAACATCCAGAAACTCCGGTAGCCTCAATTCATGGATGTTTTTGATTATTATTATTATATTACTAGTAGGATGGAGGTAGCATCTAGGAGAGCTAGTCCTGGACCCAGACACCAGCATGTTAGGTACAGTACGAACAGAACAAAATGCCAGGTCCTGCCCCAAAGAACTTACGATCTAAGTCTACGCAAGAGACAATGGGCAGATGCAGACAGTCAGGTGAGGAGCAGAAGAAAACAATGCTAACCAGTGTGATTTCTCCAAGGTCATACACCACAGCATGGTCAGAACTAGGACTGAAATCCACAACCCCAGGCTAGGTCTCCAGCTAGCTAATCTAATGATTTCTGTATGGTCCTGATATGATTATACGAAGATTGATAAGAAGCCCACTGAAAACAACAGAAAGGCTTTCACCGACTGCAATAGATTTGGATCCGGCCCATTTCGAACTTGAACCTGCTCTCACTGAAGTAAATGGCAACATTTCCATTGATGTCTGTGGTGCAGGATCCGACCCTTATATCATGTTTCCCAGGGTTCCTAATCCCATGGTAGACCCTACTGCTTCTCGTTCCCCCTGCTTCCGATCCTTGCTCTCTGCCATCCCTTGCTCCCCACTATCACTAATTCCAGTGAGGAACAATGGTTAGAATACAACCCCCTGAAATAAAATGAGAGTCAGAAATGCTTTCCCCTGTCACCTCCAAGTGAATCCTTGCTTCTGAGTCTGCAACTGGGACATTCTTATTGCTTTGTCCCTATCACTAACTCTCCAGGATATTTATCTTGGCGTTTTATCAACGGTGTGACAGTGTAACCCATAAGGCTTTATGGGGGGGATGCTTATAAATGTATGTAGGATATAACTGGAATAGGGTTTTGCTACATATGCCATTTAACATATCTATGTAAAGGTTATGATCTACTGGTTATGTTCCTCCTAGTTGTATGCAGGTACCGTTTGTGTGTTCAAAGTTATGTATACTTGCTTAATTTCTAAGTAAGCTTTGTGAAGCATTTGGTCAGCTTCTTTAGGAAGGAATTCGCAAGGTTAAGTACCCAATCAGGAAGCGTTTGGGGAACAATGCAACTTGGAATGCTCCAATCCACATAAGAAGTCTTCCTGGAGACATACAAGATACCATGTGGGCAATGGCTTCTCCCTGTAAAGGCTGAGTCATGCATGGACATGTGACTTGCCCAGGTGACTCCAGAACTCCATCTTGGAGCTGGACTTTGCATAGGAGTGAGGGGGGGGGGGTCTCCACCCACAAGAGAAAGTCTATTTAAACCCGTGGGAGACCCCTCCATTTTGTCTTCAGCTGGCTAAAGAAAGAGTGTCTCCACCCCCCAGGATACTTGAAGGAAACTGGAACAAAGGACAGTAGCTACGCGGGGAGGGGGGTGAGTGATTGCTAAAAGGAGATTAGCCTGTAAAAGGGAGCATTCTGGAACTGGTGAGGATCTTATCTACATTCAGTTTGATTAGACATTGATTTGCGCATTTTATTTTATTTTGCTTGGTGACTTACTTTGTTCTGTCTGTTACTACTTGGAACCACTTAAATCCTACTTTCTGTATTTAATAAAATCACTTTTTACTTATTAACTCAGAGTATGTATTAATACCTGGGGGAGCAAACAACTGTGCATATCTCTCTATCAGTGTTATATAGGGCGAACAATGTATGAGTTTACCCTGCATAAGCTTTATACAGGGTAAAATGGATTTATTTGGGTTTAGATCCCATTGGGAGTTGGGCATCTGAATGCTAAAGACAAGCACACTTCTGTGAGCTGTTTTCAGGTAAACCTGCAGCTTTGGGGCAAGTAATTCAGACCCTGGGTCTTTGTTGGAGCAGACGGGAGTGTCTGGCTCAGCAAGACAGGTTGTTGGAGTCCTGAGCTGGCAGGGAAAACAGGAGCAGAGGTAGTCTTGGCACATCAGTTGGCAGCTCCCAGGGGGGTTTTGTGATCCAACCCATCACAAATGGATTGAACAATAAAGTGTTACAGGTCATTGGGGGTAATAAACTTCTAAGAGATATCCCTGTCCATGAGACATTTCCCTGGGAAGTCAAAACTCTGGGATTGGCTCCCCCTACCCCTCTTGTCTCTTATTGGCTATGACTTTCCTCATTCATTAGAGCAGACATCTGCTATGGTTAATTAAACATTTCCCAGGCTGTGGCTGGTGTTCTGTCAGCAGTTTCGCAGGTCAGGCTCGTGGATGGTATTAGCAGTAGTGCAGGAGATATATTTAGGTAGCTCTAGCGGATTAGGGGGGCTGTGGGATCAAGATCTCTCACCATAATTTGCACCAGAAGCGACCCATGGAGATGTAGGTGGGAAGGAGGAGAAATCTGTAGAGTCATGATGGATGGCATTACCTGCAGTAAGGCCTTGTCTACACTACCGCGGTAAGTCGACCTAAGTTACGCTACACCAGTTACTCGCCTTGTTCCGGTGGAGTACCAGAGTCGAGCGGAGAGTGCTCTGCCGTCGATTTAGCGGGTCTTCACCAGACCCGCTACATCGACACCCGCTGTCGACATGGCCTAAGGCACCAGGGGAAAGAACTCTGAGAAAGTTACTTGGCAGCTGCTCCCCTCTGTTCTGCTTTCTTGTAATATATCTGTTAGAAAACTTATATAAACCACAACGGCCAGAATTTTCAAAGTTATTTAGGGGCCTAAACATACAGACAAGGGTTTTTCAAAAACATCTGAGCAGGTTAGGCACTTAACTCCTATAGAAATCAATGGGAATTGGTCACCAAAATCCCACTAGGCACCTGTCCTCATCTTTAGATGCCTCAATACCTTTGAAAATCTGGCTCTAAGGGATTTAAGTAACCAATTCCCATTGACTTTCAGTGGATGTTAGGCACCCAGGGCAATATTTGCAAGAATGCCTGAGTGACTTAGGAGCCTAAGTCCTATTTTCAAAAGCGACGTAGACATGTAGGAATCTAAATTTCATTGAAAGTCAATCGGAATTAGGCTCCTAAATCACTAAGGTTCATTTGAAAATTTCACCCCCAATTTCTTGAGGCTCCTTTGCAAATCCCAGCCAAACCCTTTGCAGAGAAGTTTGCAATTGAAATCTCATTCTTCATCAACATAGACACAAAGACTACTCATTGTTATTATAGGGTTGCTTATAAGCAAACAATGGCTTGTAACTCGATTGTTGCCCTTAGGGGCTGGCCTGAATACAAAAGTTTGAAATTCATCCCCCCACGCAAAGGCCCAGCACAAGGAAAATGCAACACTTCAGTCCCACTTTTACCCTGTAAGCGAAAGTCATTTAGGGTGACCAGATGTCCCGATTTTATTGGGGCAGTCCCAACGTTCAGGGCTTTGTCCTATACAGGCACCTATTAACCCCCACCCCAGTCCCGATTTTTCACATTTGCCGTCTGGTCCCCCTAAAGTCATCCCTGCACACAAGGCTAGCTCAAAGCCCATGCACCATTTAAGTCCCTGTTGTAAATGGTGCATAGGCCTCTTGCTGATCCTCTGCCCAGAGATGAATTTCACCCCCTGGTTTGTTCCTGTAGCACTGAGCAGCACATCTCAGTTGGTTATTGTAAAGTTGCTTGCAATTGTTGGGCTTTGTAAGAAATGGGTCTGAGTCGGATTTCACCTCCGCCGGTGCAAACCAGGAGCAACTCTTCTGACATCAACGGAGTCACAATGGTGTAAGTGAGATGAGTATCGGGTTCACTTTGTTATTGTAGGGCTGTTCATGAGCGCTTGTATCCCCTGGTTTTGTTGTTACAGCATCTCTTGTGAGCTTCACATTATGTATCAGTTTGTTATTGTAGGACTGCTAGTGAGCACTGGGAGACACTCCTACTATGCAGCCGAAGAAGTGGGGATTCACCCACGAAAGCTCATGCTCCTATACGTCTGTTAGTCTATAAAGGTGCCACAGGACTCTTTGCTGCTCCTACTAGTTTGTTATTGTCCTGTCGTTTGTGAGCACAGAGCTGAGCCTGTGCTCACTACATTAGTTATTGTAGGGTTGCTCACGATTGCTGTTTGCTACTATAAATAAATGACTGATATTAGAAAGCCCAAATCACGATGCCAAACTGTTACAAAACTCTATACATGTTCAGTGAAAGCTACCAAGTCTTCTGGTCCTTTCAGTTACGGTTTGCCTCTTGATGTATCTTTGTCTGACAGTTTATAAGCTGGTGTCTCATCTTGGGACCCTGGCAGGTTAAGAGATATAATTCTGAGTAATTTCCCATGAGAACCAGGGGGGCAATAATGTTTTTCAAAAATGTCCTAAAACATCCTGAAAAACATCTGTAATTCCAGTCCCATTGTCAAATTCCTGGGTCCTTGACAGTTTACTCTCCAAAGGGCTTTGCCTCATTCAGGGTTTTAAGGTTCTTCTGACCTTTATTCTTTTCCCCCCCTCCAGTTTCCTAAGTAATAAAACTGTAAGGACAAATATTTTTTTCTTGAAACCAAAATGGTAGCTGAAGTCGCAAGGTGAAAGCAACAAGACTTTAGATGGAATGATGCGAGAGCAATCCCAGAGCTGGCTGAGAGCAAAACAACCTATAGGTCACTGGAGGACACAAATCGTGTTAAAAGATTAAGAACTAAAAATAATAGCAATTCAAACTCCTAGGGAAGGGAAGCTGATAGCAAAGGTTATTAATTGGCTGGGGAGATTTTTGACTACAAATAACAGAGGTATTTTTATACATCTTATTTTTTTTGTGGGCTAAGAGAAATGTAGATATTTATATTATAAACGGTAGAGTTGATGTAATGTGGCCTCTCATGTTGACTGGTTGCAGTTGCTGTGTTAATTCACTACTCCGATGGATCCAAAGCAATCATCTTTCCCTGCACTTTATTTATTTTATTTATTGGCATTTCTAGAGTGCTTGTCCCCTTGGTATCTGTGCACGAAACAAGATTAAAAATGCTTCATCTGCTTCTGGAAGTTAAAACTCTCTGTGAGAGATAAATGAAGCATTTTTAATCATGTGAGCTGCCAGGTGTGGTGGTCAAAAACATATATAATCAAATCAAATCTAAAAAAATCTAATAATTTTTTTCACTTTGAAGAGACACTGGACAATTTTGAATGATACAATGTTTTTTCCCCAAAGATTTTTGCATCATTTGAAATGTTGTTTTTCACTGGAGAAACATTCCAGTGAAAACGTTTCAATCAGCCTTACAGATAACCAGGAAATGAGGTTATTGGACATATTTATTCATCGTTTTAAGGTGTTCAAAAGTGTACTTCACACAACAAATTAGAAGACAGGATGAGGTCCTTGCCCTATTGACATAAAATGTCAAAACTACCATTGACTTCAGTGGAGTCAGAATTACACCCATTGTCCCTGTCCCAAAGAATTTACAAGTTAAGGTCCTGTTACTACAAAAAACCACAGGTAGACCCTTATGTATGGGCAAACTCCCATTGTAGTCAGAATGATCCAATTGCAGAACTAGGGCCTACGTTGTTAACCTAGTTTAGAAGTCATGTGTCTGGAGCTCAGAGTGTGTTGGCATCCTTTCATCTGCGAGAGACGGTGGGAATTGCAGCCTATGAAGTAGATGGTTTGCAAGATCTCATGTGACTGAATAGCCCAATTCGAGATTTGCGTGATCTTTGGTAGTTCTCGCAAATGTCTGTATCTTGGTTGGGAGCTGCTTGCTTCCTTTTCTCTTCAAGCTTTGGGGGGCCAGCTTCTCTCTGTCATGGACTTTGATACCCCGATGGCGCCACTTGTGATGATCATTTGCCAAGACTTCCCATTGGTCAGGATCAATTCCAAATTCCTTCATATCTCGCTTGCATATGTCTTTATAGCGAAGTTTGGGCCGTCCTGTTGTTCTTGTTCCCTCAGATAGCTCCCACACACCTCCGGTTCAGCCAGCACCCAGCCTTGCCTCTGTCCTACCTCTGCCTTGAACTCCTCCTTGCCTGCTACCCTGCTCGCTCCAGTTCCCGCCCTCTGGCTTGAGCCCGGGCTCTGGCTTCAACTACCGACTCCAGCTCTGACCCTCGTCTTTGGTTCTCGATGCCTGTTCCAACCATTGGGCTAGACTGTGCTCATCCCAGTCAGTTGGCAGGATGTTTGCTTCTTGCCTAATGAATCTGGTGAATGAGCGAGTGTTATGTTTTCCAGCAGGATCTAGTGGCAATTGTTACCTTTTTCTTTTATTTCCCATCCATCTCCTTCTTTCAAGTCGCAGAAAATATATATATATAAAACATTTGACGATGTTGTAAAGGGGGGGGGGGAAATTAATCCATGTGACCTTCATTTGGCATTCTTAAAAAACAGTAAAAGCCACCTGAAGCATAAGCCCTTTGGTGTGTTTAGCTGTGATTTGCAGCTGATCTCCTCAACTCCCAACTATTCTACGAGTTTCATGCATAATGCAGCAGCAGTTATGATTGAAGTAAAAAAAAATCTGCTGACAGAATGTAGTGTCAGGCATCTGGGGAGATGTCTAATTAATTATTATAATTGACATCCACACCAGATGTCTGATATATGACAGTCTCTTTGTTGATAAAAGGTTTTGGTAATTCTGTTTGAACAGCACTTTCAGAACAATATGTTTTCCATTTAGGTCACGGGGAAAAAAAATATGATTTATTTTTTTCAGGAAATTGAATTCCGCCGGATAGCTGCATTGTTTTGACTTGCCTTCCAACTTCTAACCAGCCTTGAAAATGCATGGGCTGAAGGATGAGATGGAAAAGCATTCATCACAAAGCTGACCACTGATCAAAAGTACTTAGGCTGGCGAGTGCAAGATTTATCATCTTTTATTCTCTGTAGTCGCAAGGCAAAGTAGTTGATCTGACATCTACAAAAACTATATAAATAAATAAAACCCCCAAGCCCCAATCAAAGAACCTGAACTGAAAAAGATGCATGAAGTTTATCAATGAGGGTCAACTGCTTCTGAGCTCTGCCATGTCATGTTTGTACTTCAAGAGATCCTGAGTTAGAGAAGTTCAAAACAAAAAGTAACCTGAAACTTTGCCCTAAGTTCAAACACAACCTCAACCCTGAAACTTTTATGAGGTTTGAAAAAGTTTGGCTAACTCTCTTCCCTGATAAATTTCATTCTCAGGCACATCTTTGCACTTTCTGGTTCTGGCTGGGACTACAGAAAAAAAAATTCTCTCTCATGGTACGTTCAGCCTGACCAGAAGTAGGATGAACTGGAAATCTTACAGGAAAAGCCAGTTCTCATGAGATTTCTGGCAAAGCTTTGAAGGCCTGAGAGATTCCATTTAGAAGGATTAGCAACCAATTTTGGGGATGCTTTTGCAAAGTGAACCTCTAAACTACTCGAGGTTCACCCATCGGTAGCCAACACCCAATTCAGTAGGAAATATTCTCCTTCTCTGTAGGATTCTTGTGATCCCTTCACAGGCCTTGGCTTTGTCCCTGATTTCCTTCATGCTTCAGGCCCATACACTGCAGCTGCCATTCTAAATTAGTAGGATTCCCTTCAGGTTCAATTAACCCCAGTTCCTGATCAGACGGCATTTCCCTCTCCTTCTGACCCAAGAAGCCAGCTAAATTGGTCTCAATCCAGAGATGAGTCTCAAGTTGAGCCTCTTAGAGGGACTCTAAACTGGTATAATTAGCACTTTGATCTCCCTCAATGTATATGTTACCCCAGCTTAGACTCACCCCCTCTGGGTTCTCTTCGACTTCTGACAATTTTACCCCTTGTCTACATGATAAAAGTGCACTGATTTAATTCAGCTGGTTTAGACACTGTAGCTAAATCAGTGCCACCCCCTTGTGTAGACACTCTCTCTCTTTAACAATGCCTGACATCAATTTGCGGCTTCTCTAGACACACCAGTTGCACCTGTTTAGCTAACATTGGTGGACATTCTCCACGGAAATTGAAGCAAGCATTCATCCAACCCCTTTCAGAATGAAACTATTGCATCGTGCACGACTCTAGTGGAATACATGCTTATTCTGAATTACAAGTATCCCCCCTTTTGTTTTATGGATACCCTGACTTGCTTAGTGGCATAAGAGTATATAAACTCCCTGCATGGAGATGTAACCTGTACTGCCTATTGGTAGTGATTTGAAACCTTCCCACTCCTGTGATGTCAGTGTCACTTTTAATATTGCAGAGGCACTAGGACACCGAGTGAATAGCATTTCAAGAATGTCCTTACAGAACTAGAACATGGAAGGAGGGGGAGGGGTTTTCTAGCATCCTTGTAGGCTTCAGCCTACTGCTTTAATTTCAGATATAAATTTGAGAGAGTAACTTGATTTTGTCTCATTTTGGCAGGACACATGCCACGTATTTTACAATTTGAAAATCGAGTTTGAAAATGTCAACTTTCATGAGCAGGCTGCTGCGTCATTTACAGCACCGGGAAGGCACACAGCAGACAAGGGGCAGTAGGACTAAGGAGGCGTTTAGAGATGATTTGGATCAGAGATGTCAGCGGTGTTGAGAACAGGGGACATCCAAGATACCAGGAAATGGGCAGCTTTATTGTCAAATCTAAATGGGGTTCTGTTAAAGGGCCAGTGACACCAAAATAGAATTGCATCCTTAAGACTTGCTGTACTACATGCAGATGGATTAAACGTTTGATAATGTAATCACATGGACACAGCAAAGGATGAGGAGCTGATAGATCCTGGTCAGCCATTCACTCCTATCTAACTTTGGGCAATTACTTCCTCTCTCTGTGCCTTGTTTTCTGTTGGTAGCAGAGGTAGGCTGTTATCCTCTATAATCTTGAGCGGCCACTAGAGGGGGCTACAACACATCTAGAAAATGCATTGCATACATAATACCATGCAAGAAAAATAGAATAGCTGTGGAACTTTAGGAATGTGTGACAGGGGAGAAAGTCAGTTTAGGCAGATCTCAAATGATTAGTCTGTTTGTTAATTTTCAAATAGTCTCTAAGGTGCCAGAAGTACTCCTGTTCTTTTTACAGCATTTCTAGGGGTTCTGGGGGTAAGTCCGTGTATGTGGTATACATCACCCACTTCTTGAGTATCCAGCTAATGCAGAAAAAGCTACACAGGAGGTAATTAAGACACAGAGATGAGAACTCTAAGAATTCCAAGACATGGGGAATATATAAAAAAAAAGACAAAACCCCAAGACGCTGTCTACAGAGCATGGAGCTCAATGCAAGTGTGAAATCTCCCTGTCAGACAGTCACTCTTGAGGACTTCTGGTGTGTTGGCTGCTAATTAAGAAACTAGAGGGCTGAAATCTCTGCAATTTTTTTTCCTTGTGAGGCTCTCCTGGGGTTATGTTAGTCAGCAAATCCAGGGGATTAAAGAACTTCAGGAGAAACCACCAGAAATACAAGGGAGCTCATTAAAGCAGGGAGGGAAAGTTGGCCTGAGAAACAGTTTCACAAGTACACAAATAGACAAACACGCATGCAACAAAATACATGACTAGGAGAAACATAGGGCTTTGAAAGGCAGGGGTGGGAGAGAGAAATCTACAAGGCTTGGAAGAATTCTTAGCAGCTTCCTTCTCTTTATTATAGTCTGGTAGCACCGCCTATGATTAAGGTTGCCCAGCACTTCCCACTGGAGATGGTCAACATTTGAAATTTTCATCCAACATTCAGGAAATGCTGATATTTTGATAGGTAGGTTTGTCTCAAATTGGGATGAAGAGTCAAAAATGCGGAATTTTTCACATTAAATATTCCAAAAATGTTTTGTTTAGACTGTCTGATATTATTTTATATTCAAAAGCTGACCATTTCAAAATGAACGGTTTCAATAATTTCCCTCAAAACGTTTGACAACAATTGATACATTCAAAGAATTGTTTTGATTTTGTCAAATCGGCAACACAGAAAACTCTTCCCCTGGAAAATGTGTTACCAGCTTTACTTCTCATTATAAGATGCTGTTTTCAGTGCTTTATAACTTTGCCAGACATTAAACATTTGGGATAATTCGTTCCACTCCAGGTATCTGCCTCAGGCTGAATTCTAGGGGTTTTGTTTGTTTGTTTGCTTGCTCGTTTTTTAAAGATTCAGCTAGAACAGTTAAGCCGTTCCTGATAATAAAGTCAGGTGAAAATAAGTTAAAAAAATTCTTACAATATGTTACTAGTGCAGGAACCTTTAAATTTGGCAGGGGAGGTCATGCTGGGGGCAGAGATCTGCCTTTGGCCATCTCTCAAAAATGTCCTCCAATTTCACCAATTATAAACCTCTGAGCAATCTTAATGCGTCCCCCTTTCCCGCTAAAGCTAAGGCAGCGCGGAGGAAAGGGAGGAAGCAGCTTGACTCAAATGGAAAGGGGTGAGACGCTCAGAGGACGGGGCAGGCTGTGAGCAATAGGAACAGAGGGACATGGAGACAGGGAAGCAAGAGGGGACAGATCCAGGAGCAGCCTGGAGTACAGGGGGAAAGGTCCAGGCTAGCAGGACATGGGCAGAAGTGTCTGTTACCACTAGAGCAGAGTTTCTCAAACTTCACTGCACCGTGACCCCCTTCTGACAACAAAAATTACGATAAGACCCCAGGAAGAGGGACTGAAGCCTGAGCCCCCCACTCTGAGGGGTGCCAAAGCTTGAGGGCTTCAGCCGTGGGGCTTGGACTTTGGCTTTCCGCCCCGGGCCCCAGCAAGTTTAACAACAGCCCTGACGACCCCATTAAAACGTGGTCACGACCCACTTTGGGGTCCCGACCCACAGTTTGAGAACCCCTGCACTAGAGAACTCTCCCTCCAGCACCTGGCCCTGAATGCTGGATTCCCAAGTCTCAGCGTTTCTGTGCTGTCTACTAGTTAGCTGTAATTCCCACTGGCAAAGTGTGTTCCTCATCCCCCTCTACTGACCAGTCCATATAGAGGATAACAGCCCCCTACTGCTGCCAGTTACATCACTGGCTTAGGTGGTAGAGGTCTGTGCTGTGTCATGATGGAATTTCTGTGTTTTGAGTGTGGTGCAAACAAAATCCAAGAGGGAAGGGTTTGTTGCAATGGAGCACAGAGAAACGAGTAGGCAGGGTAGTAAATGAAATAAAAAATGAGCCCCATGGTTTACGTGGGATGAATGGGTGGAACTGAGCAAAAGCTCAGTGATGATCTGTCTGGTAGGGATGACAGGTAGAAGGAAGCACAAGGTCAGCAGAGGTTTCATTGCTAACATAATTAAATAAAAGTAACCACTGGCAGGAAATTTCTGCTATGAACGCGATTTCTCTTAGGTTGTTCTTCTCGGCACTCAGCATTCCCCTTCATCTGCCCCCTTTCTGCTGAGATGCTGACTCCTGTCAGGACCAGTCAGAGTCATGGCCAGATCTTGGGAAAATTTCACTCCTCCATCTCCACTACACCAGGAGCAAGAGTTTTTTTTTTCTCCTGATGACAAACCTTAGAGAGGGATGTGACACCTGTACCCTTGTGACATCCTGTATCTTAAGTTCACCATTTTTATATGCTTATGATATACTGTACACAAAGTATGCCTTGTGAAGTATCGTTTGAAAACTCATAACCTACAGAACATTATTACCCTGCTAAAATATGTGTGGCAACTTTGCATGTAAAGTTATGAGACTCTATTGAATAACAATGATTTTACTGTAACATGTTACAAAGTTAGAAAAGCTGGCTCAAACTAGTTTTTCAGAGACAAAAGCACACAAGCATGCCAGCTGGGTCTTAAGAGGTCATTACCTGTTTAAATCAGAAATTCACCAGCAGGGAAGTTGTAAACAAGACATTTACAATTCACCTGAAGGACAGTCCACAGCTCACGTATGCCATGGACTGCATGACCCCATAACCCAGGAAAGACTTTTCCAGTACAAAGGGTCAGAGTATAAAAAAAGAGAGTCCGTGACTTCCTCATCACTTCTCCTACCCCAGCTCTACTCAGGGCAGCAAGATCACTTGAAAGACAATCGGAGCATCATTGAACTGGGCGGGAAGTGGTCTTACCTGGAAGGCTGCCCAGTTAGTATAGACTGCTGAAGGTTTTTGGGTGAGAGAAACTTTTTGCTTTCAAATCTTATTTAGCTTGGTACCGTTTAGGAATTAGATTCTATCTGTTTATTTCTTTTGTAACCAATTCTGACTCTCACGCCTTACCACTCAGAATCACTTAAAATCTCTCTCTCTAGTTAATAAACTTGTTTTTATTGTTTTATCTAAACCAGTGTGTTTTGGCTGAAGTCTTTGGGGAATCTCTACTCAGGTTAACAACAGGCTGGTGGATAATCATTTCCTTTGATGAAATGAGTGACTATTAATGAGATTGCATTGTTCTGTTGTGTGCTGGACAATACAAGATGCACGTTTCTCGGGGGGCAAGGCTGGGGCTAAGAATTAGCGGGTGTCACACTGTTCATGAGTGACTGGGAATGTATCCATGTAACTCTGCTGGAAGTGACTTGACATGCTAATGGCTGTGTGTGAACCTGGAGAGGCTGCTTGTCACTAGCAAATCAGTGTAAAAGGCACGCTGGGCTGGAGAGTTAAAGGGACACAGCGACTCAACAGTCTAGATTGTATCCTGGGGGATGTCACAAGGGACAAGAACTGTAGCTTTAAAAAATGAACGTTCCTCCTTAATGGGAGAGCACGGATAAGTAGAAAAGCCGTGCTGAGTTTCCCCTTTATATCAACTAGCAAAAATGGTCTTCATGGACCATGACATTTCCCCTTGACATTGTGGCTTTGGTGTTGTGTGGGATGCGTACCCTGTGAGTCCATCCACTAGCCGCTAGACTGTGGTGTTTAGCCTCAGACCTGAGAAGGAGGCCGTGTGGAGCTGTGCTGACTACTGAGACCATGAGCCCTGCTGGACAGGGACTGCCGCTTACTCTGTATTTGTACCAGCAACTAGCACAGTGGGATCCAGATCTCAAGGGCGTGCACGAGCTAGATTATCCCCTCTGTGACTAGTATCAGGGGGTAGCCGTGTTAGTCTATCTACAAAAACAACAAGGAGTCTGGTGGCACCTTAAAGACTAACAGATTTATTTGGGCATAAGCTTTCGTGAGCAAAAACCTCACTTCTGACCATTTCCAGGGGCTGGTGTGGAGGGATGGCAAGGCCTTGGTTCTGTACCATTCCAAATCGCTCTGTGTCTTGAGAATGCACAGGGGGGCTGCAATTAACCCTAGCCTTTGCCTGGGGATGCAGTGGGAGAAGGTGTCACAGTTCAGGGCAGCTGCATCTGTATTCCCTCTCCATGGTCCACCAAGGGCACCCACTCTAGGGTTCCGGCTCCCCAGCTTTCACCTCTCTTGGGCAGAGACCCACGTCTCTCTCCCTCCTGACTCGGATTTCTCCAGGCTGCGCAGGTCCCTGCCTTCACTGTGCTATTGCCAGCATACCAGACTGCTGAGCTAGGCCAGTGTCTGTGCTTTGCTTTCCCTCCAAAGGCAATGAACAGCTGTAATTGCCAGCAGTTTCAAGTGCCCACGCAGCCCTAGCTAAGCAAGCACATTTATTCTTAAGGTGAGAGCGTGACGGAGAAAAACCTATAAACACAATAAAAGTTCCTATACACACGCTAAAAGCTCACCAGAGGTCACCCATCAGTCTTATGGGCCTCAGTAGCCCAAAGTCCTTCCAGCCCTTCCCAGGAAAAAGTGGGGGCCCCTTTGGACAGAAGGTCCTGTCTGTTTGCTGGATCAAAAAGAAGGCCCTGAGGCTGTTTAAACTCAGGCTATTTATCCAAGTCTTTTTCCGTCTGTTGGTCTCTGGAGAATCCAGATTGAACTACTATACGGGAGCCTCCCCCAAGGAGATAATAGCTCTCTGGAGGGTTACAAACTGGCTAATTTGCTTAATCACCACCTGCTGTTTTTAATTCCTGGAGAAGCAGTGGTAGCTGTGGAGTAGAACACAATCATACATAACCCATTCATTTAAAACAATGGACCACAAAGATACTGCACGGGGTTCCAATACCTATCACATTCAGACCCGGCCCACAATAATACATAATACCATAAAGTCTTTCAAGAATTGCAGCTCCTTGCACTCCTCTCTCCCAACCCCCCCCCCCCATGCCTAGTTGTGCTTTGATCAGTCTGACACTCTGCTAACCCTTTAAGTCCTGTCCAGCCACTGACAACAAATGTGGAGCTCCGGGCCCAGCTTTGCTCCTGCCCTCCATTCCCCAGGGAACCAAAGCCCCTCGGATACAGCACATCCACAGCGCACACGGCTCGCCGCGACCTGCAAATTGCTTGGCTCTCCATCGCCGCCTGGCCAATTACTCTGCTCGCTGGCCTATGCAAATAGATAAAGTGCCAATTGAATTACGACACTTTATCTTAAATTAGTATCTTCCGATGTTTTGTGCACCAGCGCAGGAGCTTAAAGTCCCTGGGAACTGATTTGCCCATTACAAAACATTATTGAAAGGGGGTGTTTATGCTTTTTGTTAAGATTAAAGGTGTACCAAATAATCATTGTATTACGGAGCAATGCATGTCAGGCTTGGTGAGATGAAACAGAAAGGTGGCCAGCATCAGCAACACCTCGACGGAAGAACAGGGCCTTGTGGCAGCCTGGAAGAAAGCATGTTTTCTAATGCTCTTTCTGTTCTTCGTTTTATTCTTGAGCCACTGCTTAGTCCTGTGAATCCCCCAGATCGCCTCTCCTGGTGCCCACTGTAACAACCCCACCACAAGGGGATAGGATCAATCCCGATGATCATAATAACAAAAGGTAAAGTTCATTTCTTTATACAAGGCCAGCACGATTAGTGCACCACATAGTAGGACTTCAGTGGTGTATGGGCCTGCACCAACTCCCTGCACTGGGGTGAATTCCTCTCTATCACCACCGAGCAAGGTTGTTGCTTTCTGTATACACCTGCGCAGGTGAATAAGGGGGCTTGAGGACCTGCAAACTTAATTTCACCTTAATCAAGGTTTTGATGTGTGGGATTTTCAAAGAGTCCTGATTGAGTCCTATTCAGAACCTACTAACTTGTTGTAATATTATGTCCAGTAGACTATTGTTCAAGGAGGCAGTGTGGCCTAGTGGATAAAACATTGTCCAGGGACTCAGGACATCAGTGTTCTACTTTCAGCTCTTTTAGTAACCTGCTGGGTGACCTTGGGCAAATCTCTTCCCTACTCTGTACCTCAGTTTCCCCATCTGTAAAATAGGGATAATGATGTTGATCTGCTTTGAGAGCGACGGATGAAAAATGATCTATAAGAGCGAGGTATTCTTAATAACATGCTGCAATAATGGAGTACCAGAGGTTACACAAAACTATTTCCTTTGGGCCGTTTATATTTGTATTGCCTTTTAATTTCATCACATTTCCCTTTGTTGTCCTATTAAGGGATGGGGGAAAGTAGGAGTATTTACGCCCTTCTTTATACCAGTCATTATTTTATATGCAGCCATCTGTAACTGCGGCTCTGAACGGGTGCACGGGTAATCTTTGTCCCTGAGCTTGTCGTCAGGGTCGCTCTTGCACCTTGCTCCCCAGTGACCTGGCTGATCCCGATCTGTGGCTTTAATACCCACTGCTGAAAGAATTGCATGATTCAGGGCCCCAATCCTGGTCCCAGTGAAGTCGATAACTCCTATTGATTTCATTGGAGCGACGATCAGGACCTGAGGAACCGCCGCAATTCAGCTATGTTTTGCCTTTGGGAAATCTTCACAAATCTGAGGGCTCATTCTTGTCCTCTCCACCCCAGTCTCTTGACACTGCTCTCATGACATACAGGGGCTAGAAGAAAGCCCCAGTGGGGTGGGAGAGAATTCCCGCAGTGCAGGAGTAGTGTAGGGTCAGTGTAAGCAGCCCTTCCATGCAGGCAATCTGCCTGGGGTTGCAGGGAGCCTATCAAAGGTGGGACAGGGGCCGGGGGGCGTGAGCACCCACCGGCGCCAGGGAAAGTTGGCGCCTATGACAGGGAGTATCCATAATACTTAGTGTCAGAGACCAGGATGTGGGCAGTCACGTCCAGCAGTTGGAGCTGGAGTCAGTAGGACAGGAATAGGAGCCCAGGATGAGAGCTGGAGTCAGAGGCCAGAGCCAGGGGTCAGAGCTGGGGTACTTGGAGTGAGGCAAGGCAGGGACAGGGCTGGGATCAAGGCAGGGGCAAGACCAAGAACAAGCAGGCACAGGCACTGGTACTATCGCAACCATGGGCAAATGCTTTGAGCAGCCACTGAACTGCTGCTGCTGGGTTTAAGAGCCGGTCTGTTGACTCTTCATGTGTAGCCAATCAGGCAGCCTACTACAGGCCAGATGAGCTCACTAGGTTGCCCAGAGATTGGCTCTGCTGCAGGCCCTGATTCTTGACACTTGATGCGACAGGAATCCTGGGCTACAGTCCAGCCCATAAACAGGCTGGTGTAAGTTAGAGCAGCCCCCGCAGTTGTTCTAACTTAGGCGACAGACATTTCAGCCCTGCAACAACCTGAAACGTGGGCAGCACAAAGGCGGCACAAAGTCACCTATGATCCTTCCCCCCTGAACTGGACATTCTGTGTTGCTTCTTTCAGGAGACACAGCAGAGAATCTAACCCACGGCTTTTATCTCAGCTCCTCCTTGCATTGCACTGATACCAAGGCTTTAGGAGCATAAAGTCATGCGATAAGAAAATCTCACCCTGTTAAGGACACTGTAATTTCCTAAATAAAATTCAATATCATTTAGGCCAGTGTTAACTCAAGCAAATCTTTGATAGCTTCCATATGACATTGTAATTTTAGCTACAGCATGGTCAAAATGTGGCTATGATAGAAAATACCATGGCATTACAAGTAATATCTTATCAACAGCTTTAGTAAGGTTATTGTTATAAGTTCTATCACAGCAACAGAGATGCAGTCAAAATTACTAGCATTTGTTAGCCATTGCTTTTAGACTCTCCATCATGTTGTGTTTCTCCATACACAAACAGCGGATAGATATTTTCAATGGGCGACCCTCATTCATAGGCACAGGGCCAGAACAAGGTCCATGCAGCCTTGTTTTGAGAACATATGCCTCCATCTGGTAATACGGCTGGGTAAAAATTGTCAATCAAACCATTTTTCAATTAAAAATTCAAGATTTGATGACGTCGAAACATTTTATAAATTTGTGTTAGTTACTGAATTCTTCGTACAGAAAAAAAAGTCCCCAAAAGCCAGAACATTTAATTTTGAAATGTTCTAAATGTTTTGAAATTTCCTTCAGTTTTATTTTAATTTTTTTTTTAAACATTCAAAAATGCTTGAAATCGAAATACAATGTTTCGTTTCAGGCTGAACACCACATTTTTTCAGCCGCAATTATGTTATTTTATTTTTTACTTTTCAGTTGGCCAATAAAACTTTGACAATTTAGGTTTTCAGTTTGACCCAAAACAAAATATTTTGTTTGCAGTTTTTCAGAACTGCTAGTGAACCCCCCCCCAAAAAATCCATTATTTGTAAAGCTTTAAACCCCTAAGTAGTCCCATTTTGCAAGGCCAGAGAAAAGGAGGGAGTGATGGACTGAAACACCTGAACTAGCAGAGCACACAGAAGGAGTTGGGGAAAGAATGAGAATTAAAGGTGCGCTGCACATGTAAACTGGGTGAAAAGTTTAAGACATGTACGTGTAGCTGGTTCTGTGCTGCATAAAGGTGGGAAGGGTGTGGATGGAGGTAGTAGTAAATAGCAATATTAAAATTGTACTGAGGCTCCCCCACTGAGATCAGGCCCCTTTGTGCTAGGTGATGTACACACACATAGTGAGACGGTCATTGATCCAAAAATGTTATAGTCTATTTAGACAAGGGTGGGAAGGAAACCAGAGGTGAAGTGACTTGACTAAGGTCACACAATAGATCAGTAGCAAAGCCGGGGATAGAACCTAGGTCTACTAACAGCCAAATCAATGTGCACCAGACCACACTGCCTTCCCACAAAGAACATCTCTGGGATTATGTTCATGCATTATTTCTAATCTTCAATTAAACCAATCTTCTATTTCCCATGTAGGTTGGGAGCATCATTTAGCAAATCAGAGGCTGAATAAATTATTATGAACATCACTGGCCAAATTCTCTTCTCACCTACACATTTCACTGAAGTTATTTGGTGGTTAATGCATTCAATTTAACTGTGAATTAAATCTGGCCTACAAGCAGATGTATAAATTACAACAGGCTAGCCTCCTTTCACTTGGCTTAGGGCACTGATTCAAAAGGAAGAGCATGAAAAGGACAAATCCCAGGAAAGGAAGCAGATAGGGTGTAGAACAGTCACAGTTCCTTTTTGATCCACACAGAGGAACAAGGTTTTTTGATAAAGATCAGACCACTCTGAATCAGAGTCAAACCTATAGCAGCCAGGCTTCACTAAAACAATTAGATAGGGCCCAATCCTGTGAGGTGCTGAGGGATCCCATTGACTTCAGCTCAGACTCTAGGGCAGGGTCTGTATTCTGTAACAATTTTAGCAACAGACATATTGCGCACCACATAAATAGACTAAATCCATGACTAAGAGATGTTATTCTAAGAAGTGCTTGCCACGGCATGGCTGGCAATTGAATCTGGACAAATTCAGATTGGAAATAAGACATGCATTTTTCACAGCGAGGATAATTAACCACTGGAGCCACTTACCAGTGGTCGTGGGGGGCTCTCCATCCCTGACATTCCTCAAATCAGGATCGGATGCTTTTCTAAAAGCTCTGCTCTGGGAATCATTTGGGGAGGTTCTCTGGCCTGTGATATACAGGAGGTCAGACCAAATGATCACAATGACCCCTTCTGGCTTTCATACTGACCAATATTGGCTCACCAAAGAGGATGGAACTCGGCTGTTCTCAATGGTGGCAGATGACAGATCAAGGAGCAATGGTCTCAAGTTGCAGTGGGGGAGGTCTAGGTTGGATATTAGGAAACACTATTTCACTAGGAGGGTGGTGAAGCACTGGAATGCGGTACCTAGGGAGGTGGTGGAGTCTCCTTCCTTGGAGGTTTTTAAGGCCCGGCTTGACAAAGCCCTGGCTGGGATGATTTAGTTGGGAATTGGTCCTGCTTTGAGCAGGGTGTGGGACTAGATGACCTCCTGAGGTCCCTTCCAACCCTGATATTCTATGATTCTATGATTGTTTTCTTATGCCTCCCCTCCCCCACCCAGTTGGTCTGTCTGTCTCCATCTGCTGTTTCTTGTTTTAAGCTTAGGTTAAGCTTAGTTCTTTGGCTAAAGGACTGTCTTTCTGTGCTGCGTTTGTGCAGCGCCTGGCACAATGGGATCCTAGTAAAAGGCCCCTAGGTGCTTCTACAATACAAATAAATACTAAATAATAAATAAATAAATAAATAAATAATAATAATGTCAGCACATTGCCACCCAGGCTCTGGTTCAAATGCAGATTTGTAGCGGATATGAGAACTGAGCCCCTGCCATGAAGGGTCAAACACCAGCAAGCAATATAGCCTTACACCTCCTAACAACCCCACCACCACCAAAAGGATTTGCATGCTTCAAAAGTAGACAAGAAAAGCACAGGGTTAACACATGCAAACTGCAAGGGAGCCAGCAGCCTGCAATGTGTTGCCGCTAGGAGATGGAAGGAACTGCTGGCCAATATTATAAAGCATGCAGACTCTCGGCTGCTTCGAATGCACTTCAGATTAACCTTGTTTAAATAGTGCGTCGGCTGAGGGACCAGATCACGCGTCCTTCTGTCGTCAGTTATGAATGATTTTATGTGTGCGATCCATCCCCCCACAGGACGTTCTGGAAAATGGGGTCAGCAAACCCTTCCTGGTAGGCAATTAGCCAAGGGAATAAAGCGAAAGCAACTCGCTGAAACAGAAAGCAAGCTT
>NW_020664587.1:6040307-6114915 GCF_002925995.2 Terrapene triunguis
TTCAGTCTATTTTATTTCCATTCTGCCTCTGCACTCCCTGATTCTGGCTTGACTTGGAAGCAGACGTCCCCTCCAAAATAAAATAGAATAAAAAACCCCACAAGATAAGCTGTTCTCAAGTTATTTTGGGCTGGACCCATAGAAAAATGGCCTGAGAATTTTTTGAGAGCCAGCTGCACTCGAGAGACTTCTGGCTCAGCTCACCAGACCTAAGATAAGACTAGCTCAGATAAGTCTCTAAACATGTGGGTCCCAACCATGCTGAGCTTGAGCCTAATTCAGGTTCATCTGAAGAGTGAGAGGCATTCCAGAGCACAAACCAGAACTCCATCCACAGAAGGCAACTCTCAGGGGAGGCACTGATGTCCAGTGAACAGAGTAAGAGATGGGCAGTTAACCACACTCCCCATCTCTCTGCCTCAGTAATTGGGATAGTCAAATTCTAAACAAGACAAGTCTAAGCGCTCTATGAATCTCCACTGAAGCATATACCCGCGACATCTGGCGGCAGGTAGGAACCCTTTTGAGGCTCCCTTTCCAATTATAGGGGGAGCCAAATAATTTAATAAGCAAATTAAGCTTGAATAGGAAGAACACAACCTCCATTTTCCCTTTTCACTTACAGAGGGAATTGGAGAGCTCCCGTCCTCCGCTACCTCCTAACTCTGTGGCTTACCCCTGTGCCTGCCGTGAGGCTTAATACATGTATGTGTGGGAGATGCTTTGACTGAAAGGAGCTATAGATGTTCCTATTCTCACAGCATTTCTGAACCAGCTTGCACTAGGCAGTAGCATCAACCTGCCAAGGAAGCCTCTTCCTGAGAGAGTTTCAGGCTGACATCCAGGAGAAGCTTTTGCACTTCTGTAACCCGTTGTAAGGTAGCAGAATTGGCTGCTGAGCTCCAGGCAGGATGCTGTGTGGAAAATTACTGACCTGGCTTGAGGAAAGCCAATGCCATGGGACTGAGTTGTAGGCAGTCAGGCCTAGTGGTCAGAGAGAGAGCCAGGCCTAGTGGTCAGAATGCAAATGCCAGAGCCCAGGTTCAAAGCAGAGTCAGAGCCTGGGATCGGAGCCGGAGGTCAAAACTGAAGTTAGAGTTTGAATGCCAGAGCCAGGACTCGAGACAGTCACACCCAGGAATCCGAGCCGAGGGTCAGACACTGGATCATCTGGAGGCAGGGAAGACCAGACCAGAGCTGGCTGTGAGGCAGGAGCCAGGCTGTGACAGGACTGGAACAAGGCTGGATGCAGGGCAGGCTCTAGGCTGGAGCAGGGCTTGGAGCAAAGCAAGCACATGGTAGCAGAGAATCCATGGGCATGTGCATTGAGCAGCCACTGATCCTCTGCAGCTGCTGGGCTTAAGAGCAAGCACCTGACAACCTTAGCCAATCAGGCACTTCTGCTGTGGCCCAGCTGCCCTCATTGGCTGCCTGACAACCGGGCCGGTGCCACTGCAGGTCCTCATTCCTGACAGCTAGGAGAGGCTTTGACCTGAACTGAAATATGCCAGATTATGAAAGGCTTTGAGAAAACCCTGAAAGAGAAAAACAACAGGCCATGCACGGGTTTCAAACCAGCCGGCTAGGGTCTAGCAAACCAGCTCAGTGCAGCACCACTCAATGTAATTCATAGAATGTATGAAGCTGCAGACAAAGGGGAGTTTCTAATGAGCTGAGTGCGGTGTCATGAGTGTGATGGCGTGTATGGACCCTGTGCAAGGAAGAGCTATGTTCCTGCTCATAATAAGTCATAATATTTATTAATTATTAATTATTATTATAGTAATGCCCTGGAGTCCCCAGTCCTATTGTGCTAAGTGCTGTACACATCCATATTACAAATAGATGGTCCCTGCCCCCAAAGAGCTTATAGTCTAAATGTGCAAAACAAGAGGCAACAGGTGGATCCAACAAACAGGCAATTACAAGGTATCCCCCCCATACTCTTTAGGAGGGCCTAAGGTTCATGTAGGGTGACCAGATATCCCGATTTTATAGGGACAGTCCCGATATTTGGGGCTTTTTCTTATATAGGCTCCTATTACCCCCCCAACCCCTGTTCTGATTTTTCACACTTGCTGTCTGGTCAGCCTAGGTTCATGGTGCACCTGAGAATGTCCCTGATCCTGAACTAAATTAATATGGATGGACCCCTGCACCTGACAAGAGCCCCACTGAAGTCATCCAGGCCCTATGCTGGTGCAAGGGCCCTATGCTGGTGCAAGGGCCCTATGCTGGTGCAAGGGCCCTATGCTGGTGCAAGGGCCCTATGCTGGTGCAAGGGCCCTATGCTGGTGCAAGGGCCTGCCCTTCTCCATTGTGTTGCAGGATTGGTTCCTTAGGGCTTACATGAGATGTGCATATAGGCTTGGCACTGGGCCTCTGCCCAGGGGTGAATTTCAGCCCATGAGAACATCCTGCAACTACAGCTCATTGGAAAATGTGTTTTTCCCCCCTTGGAAAGTTTCAACTTTTCAGTGAAAAATCAAAAACTGAAATATTTTGGCTGAAAACCAAAATAGTTTGATTCAGAAATGCTGCCACGCTGCCTACATTACTTTCATGGGGGTTGTGGTGCTCTTTTTCTCCTCTGCAGGCCAGGCTCCCTGCTTGGACTACATTTCCCATGATGCACCATGGTCTCCCCTCTTGTTAAGGGGAGGTAATGCATCATGGGAGTCCCACGGCCATAGGGCATCTTGCTTTCAATTCTGGCGTGTTTGAGTTTTCAGTGAACAACTGAAATTTTCTGCAGAGAGCTGACACTTTCCATGGAAAAAATGTGTCTAATCAAAAACCCAATTTTACATCAAAAAGCAGTTTAGACGGAAAAGGCTCAACCAGCCCTAATGATGAGTATTCCACAGCTCCCTAAATCTGGCTCCCTGCTCTCACTCAGGCCTTCCGCATCAGCAACAAAGGTATTGGAACTCCTGCTGTCAGCATTTCAGTTCATTTATGACCTGCCATCTAAGCGTGTTACTCTTTTCAAATGAATTCCCACTGAATTATCTGAAGTGAAGAGAGAGAGGAAGAAAAAGATGCAGGTTATGAGGATAATACAGAAGTCATTTCAGCTGTAAGATCAAGTGCCTTACATCCATTTAAAAATAATTTACGGTCATATAAGAGGTGTTTTGAACTCAGCGTGTTGCTGATGGCTGATTTGACTTCACATTTACCCACCCTTTACAATGAAAGACGTTCCGGGAGATAAAAGTCCACAAAGAGATATGGAGGGATGTGTAGCAATGTTACAAAGCAAAGCAAACAGATGCCACACACGATTCGTTCCAAAGCCATTCATTCAGCACCTGGGTACCTGCCTATGGACAGCGGGTTATGTGACTAGGATTCTGGGCTAGCTTCCTTGCCATTCTAGTTGCCCTGTCTAGCCATTCTCTCAGCCAGTGTATTGTCATATGGGAACATCACTCTGGGAATATACGTGGCCTCGGAGAAAGAGCCTGCAGCTATTCTTTTTGACTGAAAACACAGCATGATACCCAGAGAGAATGCACCAGGATGTAAAGTGAAACAGGGCTTTGATATTTTTACCGGCTCGGTTTAACTACTCCCTGGCAGACAGCAGGGCTAGCAGTCAAAGAAGGGCAAGAGTAATCAAAAGACCCATGGTCTGTTTCATTCTTGACTACTCATTGGTTGTGTCACCTGGAGAAATTCACATCTCTTCTTTGTGCTTCAGTTTCCTCATCTGTAAAATGGAGGTGAGAAAATGGACCCACCTTTGTCAAACTCTTTGAGAGCCTTGGCTGCAAGGTGCTAATAAGAGTAAATATCACGGGGCAGGGGTGGTTTAAAGGAAAATGGAGAATGGTTTATTTTGCGCTGCTGTTTCCTCAATATTATTTCTCTGCTATCTGGTTTCTGTTTCTTTCTTGGATTCATTGCAGTTTTAAGTATGTGTCATAGGTGCCTACCATTCACGTATGTGCCTCTTGTTATTGTTTTATAAATACAAATCAGTGCAAACTATTATTATTCCCTGTCATGTGCAAGAAAACCAAGCTCTGAGTGAGAATTCACTCAAATACCCACTTAGCTGTTTCTGCCCTGTCGTCTTTGTTCACTTCAGCACAAACGCTGCTGCCCCTATTTCACACCAGAGTAACTAACTAATCGCACCCAAACTGTGGGGGGGAAAAATCACATTTTCACTGTTAAGCTGTCACAGAAGGAAGAAAAGAAAAGGCTTCATTTGCCATCACTGCATCTCCACTTCAGTGGCTCGTTCCATTTGACAAGGTGTTCAGGGGGTTTAGACTTTGTTCATCAAACAAATTTAAATCGGCAAATTCCTGGGGGGTGAAGTTCACCCCTGCATATAGCCTTTTGTGCCACAACCCAAGCCACATGCTGCCCGTACTGCTGTTGTCAACTGAGACGCACAGAAGCAGCTTGGGAAATGGAATTAACAAGCTTTGACGCTGAATCCTCTAACCTCTGTCACCTCAATAGAAGGAGAACCTCCATTAGTCAGCTGTAGTGCTAAGGTTTATGATCTCCTATTAGGCCTCCCAGCGATAGAAAGCAGGACACTCAGAAAAATTTCATTACACAACTTGAAAGACAGGAAGGACAACGGTTAGGACACTAAACGAGAATTTCAGAGATGGGGATTCAATTCCCTGCTCTCCCATAGACTCATGTGTGACCTTAGCTTCTTTGTGCCTGCATTCCCCCCCATAGGTGACTTTATGTCTATCAGATATTGTTTTTCTGCAAAATTCAATTAAGTGGCTATTTAAGAATGAAAACTGTGAAAATTCAAAGTTCAGATTAAAAGGTATGTCATTCTGACCACTAAATCTCTGATTAAGCAGTTTCCTGGTAGCACACACGTTGATACCTAGGAATTATTTTAATGACCAGCAGTGTTTTTATCAATGCTAAATGATGTTCTAACTGGAGATGGGCAAATCCCCAAAGGTTTGAAGGTTCATATAGGGTCTAAATTCTGGTTCTTAAATCAGCCTGATTGCAAACTATTTGGTATCTGCAAAACTGGCCTGAGAATTGCGTATTGACAGGTTCTGTTGTCAGATTTCCTTTTTCCAGCCAGGCTAGAAATGCCATGAGAACAACCATTCAGGCAGTACTTTTGGTGCATCTGTAACCCCTTGTTCAGTAGGTGTATGTGTCCCCTATATGTGGCTGATCTGAGGACGTAGAGTTGGATACAAGGTCCATTGAACTCAATTATTGGCTTCAGATCAGCACCTTAGTCATTTAGGTCACATGGTGCTAAAGGTCCTAGGGTTTGATCTGCTGTAGATCTCAAATGTGTGAGACGAGCTTTTTCTGGCCTGTTTCTTGCGTGCTACACGTCCCCATCTGTGCTTCAGCCATAGAGGATATGAAATTCTCGTTTAGTGTCCTAACCCCTCTTTTAGGGAGTTTAGTTCAAGCTATAGCAGCAATTGGTTCCTGGCTCAGTCCCTGCTAACCAATATGATGGTCAGTGCACTTCACTTCTAGAAGAGCAAAGTGCAGAAGCAGTAGTATTTTGTGTATATTTAAAGTTCCCCAAACTTCTTCAAATTTATAAATCGCTCAGGGGTTGATTTTTGGTGACGGTACAGATCGATTCTTAATTTACCCAACTCAATCCTCCCCCCACCCCGCCCCTCGTTCTAATCCTTCCGTCGTCACAGAAGGGTTTTAGGATTAGGATTTAGGTGTTAGGATTTAGTAAAATTCAGGGGGGAAAAAAGGATTAGGCATTTATGTGGATAACAAGAATAGCCACAGTTACACTAGCTAGGATAAACATTCAAATGAGAGAGTCACCCTCATGCTTCAGGATATAAACCAGCCACTAACTGGTTTATATGCCCCATAAGCATCAGTTGGTGCAATCATTATGGCCTTGTGGCTAATTCCTTATGGCTAATTCCCAGCTTTACCACAAACTTCCTCTAAGATTTTGGGCAAGTGATTCAAGCTTTCTGTATCGCAGCTCCCCATCAGTAAAACCGAAGTAAGAAGCACTTCCTTTATCTGTTTAGCTTTTCAGAGCAGGAATCTTTGCTTAGTGTTGTGTTTGTACAGCTCCCGGCACAATGGGGCTCTGATCTCAGTTGGGCCCTCTAGGTTCTACTGCAATACAAGTAATTAATAATAAATAATAATTCCTCCGGAGCACTTGCACCTTCCTTTGAAACATCCACCTATTTAAGTAACTAATCTGTCTCCCATTACAAGGGTATCTGAGCACCACACCATCTTTAAGGCATATGATTTAGGATCACAAGTCCCATGGACTTTCCGTGAGACTTGTGCTCTTCAGTCACATAAATGCGTTTGAAAAGACAGTAAAAGCGCTGTTATCTGGCAGTTTACCAACCAGAAAGCTCTAGACCCCAGCATTGCTGATATCTCCCAATACAAATCTTCAATAGGGTTGCCAGGCATCTGGTTTCCGACCGGAACGCCTAGTCGAAAAGGGACCCTGGCAGCTCTGCTGACCGGGCCATTCAAAGTCCAGTTGGCGTGGGGACTCCCTATCTGGCTCCCCGGAAGCGGTGACATGTCCCTGCTGCTCCTAGGCGGAGGAATGGCCAAAGGGGCTCCGTGCGCTGCCTCTACCCCACCCTGCCCCAAGTGCTGGCTCTGCATCTCCCATTGGCCATGGTTCCACGCAGTCTTGCCTGGCCGTGCCTCCGCCTAGGAGCAGCGGGGACATGTCACCGCTTCTGGGGAGCCGCCCAAGGTGATCCAGCGCCCCAACTCCCTGCCCCGAGCCCTCTCCCAGAGCCCATGCCCTGCATTCCCTCCCGCACCCCAGCCCTGAGCCCCCTCCTGCACCCAAACTCACTCCCTCCATTGGTAAGTATAACTCCTAGTTATCCAGAATTTCTGACTATCCGGTACTCCCTATTCCCCCAACATGCCAGATAGCACAACTTTTCCTGTACCACTCTAAAGGTATGTCGACGCTGCAGTCAGGAGGTATGACTTGTAGACATAGACCAAAGACAGCTTGAGTTATAATTGCAGTCAAGCTGCTATAGCACGGACTAGCCCTGCCTGCCTAGACCCTAGGTACATACTCATGCTGCTACAGCTTCACTGGTATTGTTATTCGAGCGAGCTAGATTCATGTTAACTCTGGTATGTCCATCCTCCGGACTGCAGCGTAGATATTCACTAAGTGACTTGACCAAGGTCACACAGGGAATCTGTGGCAAAGCAAACAATGGCATCCAGGTCTTCTGAGCCCTAGGCTTGCACCCTAACAATTGCACCGCTCCTCCATTCAGAACGGACTGCTGTAGTCTGCTCCTGGGTCTGCTCCACTATAGCAATTCCTATAGCAGGACACTTCTCTGGAAAGCCACTTGCTTTGCCAAACTGCAGCTGCTCAGATGTCAGCCCTCACTCACAAAGTTGTGTTGCCTTCAGATGTTGTTCATATACTTATCAAAGTCATTTTTCCCCGGAGCTTTCAATCAGATATCCCAGTGCTGAGCCAACAGGAAGAGACACTCCTTAAGTCCTCAATTACATTTCTTTTCTCCTCTTCAATTCTAGCGCAGACAAGAGGTGATAATACCAAATCTTTCAAATATTTGATATACAAAGAGAGGCGCTTGTTAAAACGAGACCAATTAATGCATTTTTAATCCACATTTAAACACATGCAAAGATCCTGAATACTAATGCCGTCATTTAAATTCTGGGCGGGGAGGGCTGTGCACAGACCTGAATATCTTTCGATCTATGGATTCCTACACTATTTAAATCAGACAAGGTCGACTAGGTAGTGCCGCTTAAAATAAAAGGGCATGTGTAGGTTTTCTCCACGGTTAGGGCTGTTTCTAAATCGCCTGATGATTCTCTTGCGGCATCTTGCCTTGTTATTATTATTATTTTTCTTCTTCGTTCTTTCACTCCATAAGTTCAAGGACGTTCCGGAATGCGGATTCCCCTGGGTGTGCCTGCCGTTAGGAGAAAACAGCCACATGAATCGTCTGAGCTTCTCATTTATTTCCCTTAATCATGCAACCCATTCTCTTCCCACACAAATTGATCAAAGCCTTCGTTTGATTTCTTTTTTTGTTGACACAGCAGATTGCTCGGGGAGGCTGTGTGCAGTGGCGGAGGCTGCTTCTTACCACCATTGGTTATATCGCAGTAGTGCCTAAAGACCCTTCCAAGCTAGTTCAGGGTCCCATTGTTCTGGGTACTGCACAAACACATCCGTGCCTTGACCCGTAAGGCTTGCAATCTAACTAGACAAAGGGAGGGAGAGGCAACAGAGATAGAATGACTCACTTGAAGTTATGCAGCAAGGTAGCAGCAGAGCCAGGAATTGAACCCAAATCACTTGACTCCAAGTTAGGGTGACCAGATGTCCCGATTTTATAGGGACAGTCCTGATTTTGGGGTCTTTTTCTTATATAGGTGCCTATTACCCCCCATCCCCTGTCCCGATTTTTCACATTTGCTGTCTGGTCACCCTGCTTCAAGTCCAGTTCCATCACCACTAGACAACACTGCCTCCTGTTACAGCATAGGCTGGGAATGCTAGTAAGTGGAGCTATTTGGGATTTCCTTTCACCAAGACCTAGGATAAAGGAGTGCAAAGGACCGTCTGGGTCCTCAAGTCCAGTCTCCTGCTACCACAGGCAACCCTATCGCAGGCAATGTTTGTCCCTTAAAAATGCTGATTTGTGAAAACCGAAACTTTTTGCTGAAAAGAGTTTTTCTACAAATTTCCCATTTTGAAAAAAAAAATTGAAAAAAGGTTTGAAATTGGTGAAAAGTCCTGTTTTTACATTTTCTAAATGAAACGTTCCATCTTTTGTGGTTCGAAATGTCTTTTTGTTTCGAAATAAAACATTTCAAAATGATCAAAACAAAATATTTTAATTGACCTGAATTGAAGATTATTTTCAGATTTTTTCAGTTTGCAAACATTGAAGCTAAAGGGCAACGATGGCAAAAGAACAAATGGGAAAACTTTGGCCAGGAGTAAATTTAGGCTGGAAATTAGAAGAAGGTTTCTCACCATCAGTGGAGCGAGGCTCCGGAACAGCCTCCCACTGGGAATAGTGGGGGAAACAATTTAACTAGTTTGAAAATGGAGCTTGATACATTTATGAACAGGATTACCGGGTATATAACGAGGTGGCCTGTGATAGCAGGGGACTGGACTTAATGACCCAGGAAGTCCATTCTAGTCCTATTTCCTATGATTTTGCATTTTCTTCATACCTAGGGTGGGGCAGGAAAAAACCATATTGCACAAATACGGGAAACGAACTCAGGCAATTCAACCAAAAGTTCTTGGGCTGGATTCAGGAATCTCTGGGTGAAATTCCATGGCTTGCATCATGCAGGATCATCTTAATGGTATGTAGGTATGGCCCCAACACTAAATGAATTCATGCCTCGGTTTCCAATTGCAATGATAACATGGAATATGTGCCTGAAGACAGTCTGACTGGTGAAAATGAGTGTCTAGAAATGGAAATGACCACATCCTTGGTGGAATAAAAAAATAAAGAGCTTAATGCACTCAGATCAGGGGGACCAGATAACTTCCACCCCAGAATATTGAAAGAACTGGCACATGAGATTGTTCGTCCAGTAGCAAGGATAAATCTATCTATTCAGGGCTAGTACCATATGACTAAATAATATCTAACATCATATCTATATTTAAGAAAGTGGGGGGAAAGTGATCTGGGCAATTACAGACCTGTTAGTCTGACTGTAGCATGCAAGGTTTTAGAACAAACTGTGAAGGCAAGAATAATTAAATCATAGAGGTAGATGGTAAATGGGTTGCAATGCAACATGGATTTGCCAAAGGCAGATCATGCCAGACTAACCTGATTTCCTTCTTTGAGAAAATAATTGATTTTTTAGACAAGGGAAATGCCGTAGATCTAATATACTTGGACTTCAGTAAAGCATTTGACTCTGTGCCCCATGGGAAATTATTAGTTAAATTACAGATGATGGGGATCAGTACAAGCATTGTAAGGTGAATAAGAAATTGGCTGAATGGGAGAAGGCAACGGATTGTGCTGAAAGGTGAATTAGCAGGCTGGAAGGAGGTTACTAGTGGAGTTTCCTCAAGGATCAGTCTTGGGACAAATTTTATTCAATATTTTTATTAATGACCTTGGCACAAAAAGTCGGAGTGTGCTAATAAGATTTGCTGATAACACAAAAACAATACAGAGGGGTGATCAGAACATTATACAGGAAGATCTGGATGACCTTGAAGATGGGAGTGACAGAAATGGGATGGAATTCGACAGTACAAAGTGCAAGTTCATGCACTTAGGGTCTAATAATAAGAATTTCTGCGGCAAGCTGGGGGCTCATCAATTGGAAGCAACAAAAAAGGAGGCAGACCTGGAAGTGTGGGTCAATCACAGGATGACCATGAGCCACCAGTGTGATGTGGCTGTGAGAAAGGCGAATGTGATCCTAGGATGTATTAAGCGAGGCATTTCCAGTAGAGAGAGAGAAGTATTAATGCCATTGTACAAGGCCCCGGTAAGACGTTATTTGGAATACTGTTTACAGTTCTGGTCACCCATGTTCAAGAAAGATTAATTCAAACTGGAACAGGAGTGGAGAAGAGCTAATAGGATGACCGGGGAGCGGAGGGCCTGTCTTATGAGAGGAGACTTGAAAAGCTTGGCTCGTTTAGCAAAAAGAAGGTTGGGGGTGGGGAATATGACGGCTCTCTATAAATACATTAGTGGGTAAATATCAGGGAGGGTGAAGAGCTATTTAAGCTAAAGGACAGTGTTACGACAAGAACAAATGGGTATAAACTGGCCATGAATAAATTCAGGTTGGAAATAAGAAGAAGGTTTCTAACCACCAGAGGGGTGAGTTGTGGGGCAAACAACTAAATTAGTTTTATGAGAGAGCTGGACAAATGTATGAGTGTAATGGTATGTCAGAGTTGTTTGTGATGGTGGGGGGCGGAGCTCAAGAGCTCTGGGCCTCACTTCCGGTTTATGTCCTACGTTCCTAAGGTTCATGCTTCAGGGTTTCAGCCAGCCATCGGCAGGGGGCAGGAAGGGATTTCTCCTCCCCCCCAAAAAATGTTTTCTAAGGAGGGTTTTTTTTATCTTCCTCCTCTGAAGCATCAGGGATGGTCACAGCTGGAGATGGGACATTGGCTGAGGTGGGCCAGGGCTCTGAGGTGGCACCGAGCATTCGCTCTCGCGGATGTTTGGCTGGCTCGTCCTTGCTCACACTCTCCAGGTCTACCTGATCACCATATGTAGGGCTGGGAAGAAATCCCCCTCCCCCCTCCCCCAGGTCAGACTGGCAGTGATGTTCATGGTTTTTCACCTTCCTCTGCAACATGTGGGTGCAGGCCACTTGTCAGGATTATCTGGGTACATTTCTCTGGCCTTGTGGACGTCTCAGGCACGGGTGCACTGGTACTCCCATTTTCTGCCTGTGGCACATAATAGCCTAGTCTCCTGTGGGCTGTGATATTTTGGTCTCGTTTCGGTTGTTGGGTTTAGTGTGTGGGTGCTGGGCAGTGTTGGTGGCCCGTGATACAGAGGAGGTCAGACTGGGTGATCTGGTGGGCCCTTTTGCCTTAAACTCTATGACTCTTCTGGCCATAAAATCTATGGGCCAGATCCACCACTCATTCATCTTCAGTGGAGTTGCTTTGTTTTACACCAGCTGAGAATCTGGCTCTCTGAATCTGGTTTCTCATAACAGCAGATGCAACCGGGCAAACCCGCTCTCCAGAACAATGTCATTGTCTCGCTGCACCGTCTTTTCTTCACAGGGGATAGGGCCAGAACAGGAGCAAACCACAGCCCCTCCGTACACAGCCTCAGCTGCACTAGCCAACTCCCTGGGGATGTCCAGCCAACAGCCTGAGTTCCAGAAATGCTGAGCGCACTCGACTCCACAACAAGCTACAGGCGTTCAGAATAGCTGACAACCAGGGCCCAGTTGAACGCTAACTACTGCTGGTCAGAGGATGCCAGTTCCATGTGGTGAAGTTTTCAAATGTGGCTTTATATCAAAGCAGAGAGAACCCCGAGAATTTTGAAATCCTCTACAAAGGAAAATTCTCGTTAAAAGATTGATTCGAATGAGGGCCGTCGATTAATCGCAGTTAACTCAGGCGATTAACTCAAAAACATTATTTGTGATTCAAAAAATTAATCGCGAGTAATCGCAGTTTTAATCGTACTGTTAAAGAATAGAATAACAATTGACATTTATTAAATATTTTGAATGTTTTTCTGTTTTCAAATACATTGATTTCAGTTACAATACTGAATACAAAGTGTATAGTGCTCACTTTATATTATTATTATTATTACAAATATTTGCACTGTAGAAATGATAAACAAAAGAAATAGTATTTTTCAATTCATAGAATCATAGAATCTCAGGGTTGGAAGGGACTCAGGAGGTATCTAGTCCAACCCTCTGCTCAAAGCAGGACCAATCCGCAACCAATCACCTCATACAAGTACCATAGTGCAATCTTTTTATTGTGAAAGCACAACTTACAAATGTAGATTTTTTTTTTACAGAACTGCACTCAAAAACAAACCAAAACAATGTAAAACTTAAGATCCTACAAGTCCACTCAGTCCTACTTCCTGTGCAGCCAATTGCTAAGACAAACAAGTATGTTTACATTTACAGGAGATAATGCTGCCTGCTTCTTATTCACAATGTCACCTGAAAGTGAGAACAGACATTCGCATGGCACTTTTGTAGCCGACTTTGCAAGGTAATTACGTGTCAGATATGCTAAACATCCGCTTGCCCCTTCATGCTTCGGCCACCATTCCAGAGGACATGCTTCCATGCTGATGACACTCATTTAAAAAAAAATGTGTTAATTAAATTTGTGACTGAACTCCTTGGGGGAGAATTGTATGTCTTCTGCTCTGTTTTACCCACATTCTGCCATATATTTCATGTTCTAGCAGTCTCAGATGATGACCCAGCACATGTTGTTCATTTTAAGAACACTTTCACTGCAAATTTGACAAAACGCAACAAAAGTACCAATGTGAGATTTCTAAAGATAGCTACAGCACTCGACCCAAGGTTTAAGACTCTGAAGTGCTTTTCAAAATCTGAGAGGGACGAGGTATGGAGCATGCTTTCAGAAGTCTTAAAAGAGCAACACTCCGATGCGGGACTACAGAAATCAAACCACCAAAAAAGAAAATCAACCTTCTGCTGGTGGCATCTGACTCAGATGATGAAAATGAATATGCGTCGGTCTGCACTGCCTTGGATCGTCATCGAGCAGAACCCACCATCATCATGGAAGCATGTCCTCTGGAATGGTGGTTGAAGCATGAAGGGACATATGAATCTTTAGCACATCTGGCACGTAAATATTTTGCAATGCCAGTTAAAACAGTGCCATGTGAATGCCTGTTCTCACTTTCGGGTGACATTGTAAACAAGAAGTGGGCAGTATTATCTCATGCAAATATAAACAAACGTTTCTCTGAGCATTTGGCTGAACATGAAGTAGGACTGAGTGGACTTGTAGGCTCTAAAGTTTTACATTGTTTTATTTTTGAATGCAGCTATTTATTGTACATAATTCTTTTTGTAAGTTCAACTTTCATGATAAATAGATTGCACTACAGTACTTGTATTAAGTGAATTGAAATGCTGTTTCTTTTTTACAATGCAAATATTTGTAATAAAAAAATAAAGTGAACACTGTATACTTAGTATTCTGGGTTGTAATTGAAATCAATATATCTGAAAATGTGGAAAACATCCAAAAATATGTATATAAATGTTATTCTATTATTGTTTAACAGCGTGATTCATTGCACAATTAATTGTGATTAATTTTTAATCACTTGATAGCCCTAATTCAAATCAATCAAAATGTTTTGATTTTGACTTCTTTATTTTATATAATCATTTATAATATAATACAACATAAGAATGGCCATACTGGGTCAGACCAAGGGTCCATCTAGCCCAGTATTCTGTCTTCCGACAGTGCCCAATACCAGGTGCTTCAGAAGGAATGAACAGAACAGTTAATCAAGTGATCCATCCCTTGTCGCCTATTCCCAGCTTCTGGCAAACAGAGGCTACGGATACTTCAGAGCAGTGGTTCCCAAACTTGTTCTGACGCTTGTGCAGGGGAAAGCCCCTGGCGGGCTGAGCCGTTTTGTGTACCTGCCGCGTCCGCAGGTTCGGCCGATCGCGGCTCCCAGTGGCCGCGGTTCGCTGCTCCAGGCCAATGGGAGCTGCTGGAAACGGCGGCCAGTACATCCCTCGGCCCCCTCCATGAACTTATCTAGTTCCTTTTTTAACCCTGTTATAGTTTTGGCCTTCACACTATCCTCTGGCAAAGAGTTCCACAGGTTGACTGTGCATTGTGTGAAGAAATACTTCCTTTTGTTTGTTTTAAACCTGCTGCCTATTCATTTCATTTGGTGACTCCTAGTTCTTGTGTTATGAGAAGGAGTAAATAACACTTCCTTATTTACTTTCTCCACACCAGTCATGATTTTATAGACCTCTGTCATATCCCCCCTTAGTCGTCTCTTTTCCAAGCTGAAAAAGTCCCAGTCTTATTAATCTCACCTCACAAGGAATCTGTTCCATACCCCTAATCATTTTTGCTGCTCTTTTCTCTATCTTTTCCAATTCCAATATATCTTTTTTGAGATGGGGCGACCACATCTGCATGCAATGAAACAATTGAATGAAAAGTTATTTCAAAAGGAAAAATTGAAACATTTCATTCTGAAAACGACGAACAGAACATTTTGACATTGTTGGAACTCTTTCTTCCTCCCCCCCCCCGCCCCCGCCCCATTTTTTTCTCCAAAACAAAATTTTGGTGAAATCAACTTCATGTTGCAATGTGTCTCAATACTGATGGAACTGCGCTTTCTGACAGAAAGTGGTACAGTCAACGTTTTTCCAACTAGCTCTATTCCTAACTTCACCTTCTCCCTCTAAAAGTCCCATAACCTTTGAACGTATTTATTTTATGGACTTCGCCAAGCAAAAGCAAGTCTGAGGAAGGTTGATATAAGAAATGGACTTTATATGGTTCTCCCCTTGACCTTAGATAACAGAGCGCAGAGCTATTTTCCCCAAAGCACCAGGCTCCTAAACTTAGCAGCATCTGTCACACTTTTTACCCATTCTGAAGAATGAACCCACATAAAGGGTTCAGAGATCTACACTCCAGCTTCCCCAGGAATTACAAAGGGATCCCAAAGAGAATGAAACACTGGTTTACTATCCCACTTCCAGGCAAGCGCCTTCCTTTCTCTTCTCTAAGCACGGCCTCAGCACAGCCACCCAGACAGTTCTCAGTGGTGGGTAGGTGGTTGCAGGCCGAGCCCCAACAGGAGAAGGATAGCTTAGTGATTAGGGCACATGGGTCCCCTTAGTTCAGTTCCTTACTCTCCCACAGCCTCCCTCTGTGACCCTGGATGAGGGATTTGGTCTCTCTAGATCTCAGCTGTACAATGAGAATAATAGCACTTTGCTACCTCAGAGGGGTGTTAAAGACTACAAGGGACTCAGGCTTGGTCTACACTTACCCCCCAAGTCGAAGTAAGGTACGCAAATTCAGCTACGTGAATAACGTAGCTGAATTCGACATACCTTACTTCGAACTTACCGCGGTTCAGACGCGGTCCACACGCGGCAGGCAGGCTCCCCGTCGACTCCGCGGTACTCCTCTCGTTGAGCTGGAGTACCGCAGTCGACGGGGATCACTTCCTGGTTCGATTTATCGCGTCCAGACCAGACGCGATAAATCGAACCAGGAAGTTCGATCCCCAGCCGCCGAAGTAGCGCGGCAGTGTAGACCAGCCCTCAGATACTTTGGTAATGGGAGCAGTGTAAGTACTTGGAGAAGGGAGGGTTTGTTAATAGTTCACACAGACTCTGCTCTCATTGACACTGGTGTAAGTTCAGAACGGAATGAAGTGAACGGAGTCATCCCAGATATACTCTGGGATAACAGCCAATTTCAGTCCTTTATGGACAGGGCTGGATTGAAGTATGATGCACTTTTAATTACTCAGTATTGTATATTTATCTATATGTGTAGACACTCACCTCTACTTAAAATGGCACAGAGGAGGTGGATGTGTGGTTCAGTTACCAGGAAAGAATAAAATAGTAGAAGGGTTGGATGTCGTATGAACTATTTGAGAGAAAAGGTAGGTGAGCTCACCCAACCTGTACTGCCCAGCTTAGAGGACGGTGTCCATTGCTGGCAGGAGATTGGCAGAAAGGTCCAGGGGGCAGTTCCTCAGCTGGTGAACATCAGCTTAGCTCGACTGGCTTCCCTTGACTCCATTGATTTCAATGGAGATAAGCTGGCTCACACCAGCTGGGGAGGTGTAACGCTACTGGGAAGGCTCCCCAAGACCTACCAAACCCTGCTGACACAATCCAGGGAGTATTCCAGGGAACCTCTTTGCAGCCCGACTCTGCTCCTACCCCCTTGGGACATTCCACCCTCTCCCCGCAACCAGTGCGAAGGGTTATTAGGCTGAGAAAGTGTTGTAACCTCAAGCCGAGGAGCACGTTTCTTAATCCATGTGTGCACACATACCGAGCATATGCACACGGGGGCACAGATCATGACTGTACACTCCACTGCTGCAGTAGGCTAGGTCCATGCACACACACACTGTCTATGCACATGGGGGTACGGATTATGGCTTTACACACTGCCGCTCCAGCAGGACAGCTGTGCAGAGCAGCAGTGACTGGAGTCAGTCTCCTCGTGGATGAGAAGCACAAGCAGGCAGAGCACCACCAGGAGGCGCTGATGAGGAATAGCTGAATGAGTGGCATGTGCTCCACTCTTTAAAAGGGTGCAGCGTGTACTCCCAGGCACAGTCACTCAACATATGTAGGTACAGCCCCTGGCAAAGTGTGGCCTTGATCCGGGCTGCGACTGTAGGTGCTACCATCATACAAATAATGACAATGATCAATTCATTTATGCAGCTCCAGTACGCGCAATATCCTGCAATAACAAACCAGTGCCCATCACCAACTACTCTACAGTAGCAACGCAGTGTGCGCAGTGCCAGCACTCACAAACAGCCAACAGTAACAAAGGGAAGGATGTAAACAGGTGTCACCAGGTCAGATTGAAACGTAAACATCCTTTCTCCTTCTGTGCAGCGAAGCAGCTAGATCTGTGCCCCAGGTGAGGCTATTTCTGAGCCCCCAGCACAGACAGGCCTGTGTACCAATTATGTCCTTTAATCAGTTCTTATGCAGCCATGGTAGTGGCTCTGGGGTCCATGAGATGCCTTAGCAAGGGACATGAACAAGCTATCCACAGCCAACCTCCAATACCACTACCCCCAAGTACAAGGCATATCTTGCTGACAGCGACCCACAATCAAACCAATGCTTGACCACAAAGGGTCTGCCTTGCACCATGCCCTGGCAATCAGTCAACTCTGCACCGGCGGGAGAGTTCTATCCTGAAAATGTCTTTAACCAGCATCCAGGAACGCATGCCGAGGGAGTGCCTCCTGGAGTGGCACCGCTCTGCACCTCCCCCCGCAACAAGGGGCTAAGCCTAACATTTCAATCTAGTGCACAGGGTTTTAGAGACTGATCACAGAACTGGTCCAATCTACAGAAATGAGGTTTGCAAACATTTGCTGCAATTCTCAGTCACGCAGTTCCTCCTCCTTCTCCTCCTTTTTATTTGTTGCCCATCAATGACTGCAGCAAGTTTTATGAATGGTTGTTCTTCAGATGAACACCCAGACCCAGAGACAAACAAGGGTTAATACACTCACTAGCCTGTGCATTGGTGCATTCCTCCTCAAGTATCACCAGGCCACTCCTGCAGAATGGCATTCTGGGAAGCCACGAAGTGGGAGATGCAAACGAATACAAACCTGTTGTTGCCCAATAAGGTTTTGTTTTGCTTTTTTGATATCAAATCCACGGCTACTTAGAATTGCACAGTTGTCACTATGATAGTGATTCTGGCCCTTTGTAATTTCACATCAGCAGCATGTCCAGTACTCCAAACCTCTCGGTTAGATCCCTGCACGGATACAAGATTTGTATCTGCATCTGATCCATGATCCTCAAACATGGTCTGCAGATACAGATATCCACGGATATAAAGCAGATATCTGCAGATTTGCAGAGCTCTACTTTCAGTTACAGGAGAAAATCTGTTAACGCTAACTGTAGACATATAGGGCATAGGACATACAGTTACACAATTCCGATTCCATCCTGTACAGGGCAGAAGTGCAAAGGCACATTAGCCTATTCTTTACACTATAAACATATCTCCAGCAATATTGATATGTATTACTCATTCTTACATGCCAATGAATGGGTTTCAATTATATCTGGGTATCAAACACTCATGCTTTGCTCAAAACTCAGACAGGCATTTGTTCTAACAGTTCCCGGCCAACTTTCCTCACCAGTCCTAGATGGGTGAATGGAACGGTCACCCCCATCCCCACACGCATCTCCTCTTGAGCAGTAGAGTTTATTAATTGATCCGTGCTGCAGCAGGAGAGATGGGGAAGCGTGTGTGCCTGGAGGAAGTGATAGCATCGGCTCTTACCAGGCAGCAGGCAGCGGGGTTATTGTTTGTTGTTAGATTGCTTTTGAAAAGCTGTTCGGGTGGGACCATGAACGTTTCAGAGGTAATTATAACTCTGTCTATGCAAGAGGCAGGATCTGATTATTTCTTTTCCAGAGCAGGCAGGGGAAGGTTTATTTCTCCACTTCTACCAGTGTCTGGTATTTTGAATGAAGCTTGCAACATGACTAATAAATAAATAAATCAAACTCCTGGTTTTTTTCCCTCCCTTTAAAAAAAATTAAAGTTGTTCTTCTTCGGTCAGCTTGAGTCTGGGTTTCTTTACCAGTCTGAAATGTTTGTGTTGAATCACACACACACACACACACGCACACACACATACCCACACACACACCTCAGGCCTCATTTCATAGACAACATCCTGCTAACAGCTAAGCACCGCTTTCCCCCAGAGCCAGTTACGAGTACCTTTAAGAACTTGCACCCGGGCAGAAACATGGTGAACTTGGCAGAGAAGCTAGTTGGGGAGGGGGAGTAAAAGTGTACGAAACACCGTGCCAGTTACTAGCCCAATCTCTAGTGTGGTTTTCCCAATGAAGGGCCAGTTCCTGTGAGGTGGTGAAATCCACGAGAGTTGAAGGCAACTGGGACTTCTCAGAATCACGACCAAATTCCTGTTCCCCAACCACTGCAGTTCAGTCCCCAGTGTGATGTCTGCTCCATACCAGTCCTAGCTCTAGGCTCGGACTGTTTTACTCCTTTCAAAAAGTCGATCTGTGAGGCACCCAGGGGAAACCTGGGAAGAGATTTATAAATCTACCAAGGGGGTGTTGATGTGTGTCCGAGGCAGCAACCCTGTGCTCATAGCTCATCTGCCGAGGGCTGACTGAAACCCGAGCATTGGCCTGCTAAACCCAGGGTTGTAAGTTCAATCCTTAAGGGGGCCATTTAAGGATCTGGGGCAAAAATCTGTCTGGGGATTGGTCCTGCTTTGAGCAGGGGGTTGGACTAGATGACCTCCTGAGGTCCCTTCCAACCCTGACATTCTATGATTCTAACACTGGCCAGATGGTTTAGTGCTGCCTTGTAATTCCCCAGCAATGTGAGTGAGACCCTGTAGCATCGTATTATCAGGGAGGTGTTGAAAGAAACTGAGTTAGCAGAGATTGAGACGGGGACATTAAAATACCCTGCTCAGTCAGGGCCACCTGGTGTCTCTAAGTGTAAGAAGTTGCATGTCCATCTATATACTGCAGTGACTGGTGCATTACACAGTAATTGTAATAGACAGAGAAGCAGACAGTCTACCTTTCTATCTAATCACAAATGACAGATAGATAGATAGGGGTGTATGGGGATAGATAGATATTGGCTTGCCTATGGAGATAGATGAGTGGCAGTCAGACAGACACAGTTCCCCTTGGAAAGGAATGGTTCCTGTAGCAGGCTCCTAAACGAGCCTATGGAAGTGGAACAAAGGAGAATGCAAGGAGCAAACACATGTTGTCATTATCCACATTTGTCCAAGGTAAGAGACATCAGTTTTCCCTTGCAAATAGAGAGCTCCTGGCAGGTCCTTCCATTGCCTCGTCCCGCCCATCACAGCCAAACACAACTCAGCAGCCTCGTTGACCCCAAGAGTCCAGGGTTTCATTTCAAACGCTGTGCAGCGTACAGAGAGGGCGAGGCAGACAAAAGCTTTGGGGGGAAGAAATCCTTGGGGCAGGGTGGGAAGAAAAGCCTCAGGAAAATCAACACGTTGAGCTGCTTTTCCCGGCCACAGGCAGCTGCTCAGACACCAAGATGGTTCACAAGGTAAATCCTGCGCAAACTTGCCAGATGAATCTGTGCCCAGTGAGACTGGCTGACTCCCGTGGATTTACACGGGTGTCGCTGAGATTGGGAGCTGGGCCTAGGTCTCACTGAAGCTTAGTCCTGCAGTTAAAGGTGTTCCCCCCCCCCTGAAAAATAGCCCAGACAGAGGGACTGGAGTGTACAAGGAATCACAACACCCCCATCGTTACCGCCAGCAGCACTCACAGCTCACCGTTTTGAATACAGCAGGGTGTGATCATTCCCAACAGTTATTTCCACTCATCTGTGCGTGGTGACCGGGGTTAAATTACTTAGTGTTCACAGTCGTTCCAGTCCCGCTATTGTCTGCTTTTTTCTTGTGACTCGGCCCTCCAGCCAGGCCATGCTTTAATCCCACTCCCTCCAGGGTAACAGAGTCCGACAACTAACCACCTAATGTGCTTACCAGACTCTGATTCTGAGCCCCGTGGTCCTCAAGCCCTTCTCTCTGGGCTCTGTCATCCTTGTCTTCCTGCCCAGAGGAGTCACACCATGTTCCCCAGTGGCTGGTAGGGGAACCCAGACCGTCCCACTGCACTGCGTTCCAGTCCAGGTCCTATAACCAGTAGCCAAACTCTGCTCTATCGCCTTCCTGGGCGTCTTCCTACCGTAGCCTGTCAGCCGGCCTCTCCCGCGGTCTACATGTACCCTTCTCTCAGCGCCAGGCCTCTCAAGGTTCCTCTCTGGAATCCCTCAATAAATCCCAAATCAAAAATGTAAACCTAACCCAACTTCTGCCCTGCTCAGGCTTGACCTTCCATCCCTCTTAAATTCCCCTTGTTCTGTTCTTCCACTCAACGTCTCCCAGGGCTTTCTCCGCTGGAATCCAGGCCCTGCCCTTTTATCAGGGCTCCTCGCCCCCAGAGCCTGCTCCACCCCTGAATGGCTGCTCCCTGTGTCCCCTGGTCTCCTGTTGGACTCCTCTAATCAGCAGGATCCCAGGCCCAATGGTCCCCTGGGCTTTCCCCTTGACTCTCCCAGCCTCTCCACTCTCTAGTCCCAGAGAGGGACTGCAGTGTTCCTCTCTCTCTCTCCCCCTGCTGTCTCATTCTGTTCCAGCCTTCATTTCCCTGTAGTCATCATCCAGTTCCTTCCCCGGCTGGGCTTCATCTTTAATAAGACCTTGCCCACTCTCCAGGGGTAGCCTAACTGGCCTCTTCCATTGCCAGCGTGGTGCCTGTGCACCCCATCACAATGCCCATATTGTTGACAGTCTTGCAAGAGGCTGAGGACTTAATGGAGCTCAGAGAATGGAATTAATCTTCCTCGCCCCCCAGCTAGGGATGGTCCCGAGAGGTCAGAATTGAAGGCACGTTGGCAAAGCCAGGTGCGGACGCACACGCTCCCATTCTCCAAGCTGTGCCTGCCATGTGGATAACATCAGACTCCAGTGTCCAATCCCCCCACTGCAGGGCACCAGTCACCCCTAACGGCTTCAACGGGAACGACTTGTACTCAGCTGGGAGAGCAGGGGCCAAGGGCTGTCCATACACAGAAACCACATTCACGAGAAGAAGAGAAAACAGTGCCTGAAAAATATGCCTGGAACTCGGGGCCCCTTTACAGCAACTCAAGTTGGGCACCCAAAAACTGAGGCATCTAAAATCACAGGTCACTTCTTAAAATCTTGGCTAGCTAACTATCCCCATACACACCCCTTATCTATCTATCTACCTATCAATCTGTCCTCAATCACACCCATTCTCTCTCTTTCTCCCTATACACAGCCCTTATCTAATCTAATCTATCTGTCTATCTAAGATGGATCAAGATTAGACGTCTTTCTAAAAGAGATGCATCAGTTATGGGCCTTATGAAGAAATCAGTAGGTGAAATTCTCTGGCTTGTGTTATGCACGAGGTCTGATTAGATGATTTTAATGGTCCCTTCTGGCCTTAAAATCTGTGTGTGTGTGCGTGTGTATTTGTTTGTTTTGTGTATACTAAGATATATATATATATATATATATATATACACACACACACAAACATATTTTACTGCAGATAGGAAATGAAACCTCAGATTAAAAGACATTAACAAAGATAAAAAATAACAGAATCTAATTTGAATTGTCTGTGGCAGGAACCCAATTTTCAAGTGATAATTACAATGATTAAAAATTCTGTTATCAACCAAGAGAAAAATGCTGCACATTGGCAGGCAGAGATGAGAGACGGTACAGGCGGGGGCTGTTCTCAGTAATGAAATCAATTGCAGAAACTTCAAACAAGCCCCAGAACAATTCCAGTGTTTTCTCTCCTGGGGGGGGAGAGAGCCATTTTCTCCCCTTTCTGCGAGAATGATTACCCACAAGGTCGCTTCGGCTTGGACTAGCCGAGATAGGGACTTCCAGAGATGAAACCTAAGAACATAAGAACGGCCGTACTGGGTCAGACCAAAGGTCCATCTAGCCCAGTATCCTGTCTTCCAACAGTGGACAATGCCAGGTGCCCCAGAGGGAGTGAACCTAACAGGTAATGATCAAGTGATCTCTCTCCTGCCATCCATCTCCACCCTCTGACAAACAGAGGATAGGGACACCATTCCTTACCCATCC
The DNA here is from genome assembly GCF_002925995.2 of Terrapene triunguis. Taxonomy (NCBI): domain Eukaryota; kingdom Metazoa; phylum Chordata; order Testudines; family Emydidae; genus Terrapene; species Terrapene triunguis. The sequence continues at coordinate 6,063,314 of NW_020664587.1, forward strand.
TGGCTGATAGACATTAATGGACTTAACCTCCATGAATTTATCCAGTTCTCTTTTAAACGCTGTTATAGTCCTAGCCTTCACAACCTCCTCAGGCAAGGAGTTCCACAGGTTGACTGTGCGCTGTGTGAAGAAGAGCTTCCTTTTATTTTATTTTAAACCTGCTGCCTATTAATTTCATTTGGTGACCCCTCGTTCTTGTATTACCCCTAGTTCTTCTATTAAACCTGGTGGAAATGAAACTGACGTCATGCAGAGGTGGCAGATAGTCAGTGGAGCTGGGGTCCATCAGCTGGAGAGACTAGCCTAAAAGGGGTAGAGGGATGATGGAGAGCTCACAATTTCTGGGTGATGATGGAGAAAGGCAGGAATCCCACTCCGCACTAGAGGAGTTTCATTTTCAAAGATACTGCTGGACTCCAGGTGAAGGGAGAAAACAATGTTTTTTCTTAGGGTGCTTGTAATCTGCAGCTGGAGTGCGCTTCCCAGCTTGAGCAGACAGACATGCACTAACTCAGGAAACTAGCCCGAGCTACCACCCAGGCTACCGCTGGCTACACTGTTCTTTTTAGCACACCAGCTTGAGTCTGTAGTACTCGTGCTGGGGCGCACACGCTCAGTTGCAGTGTAGCGCTATCCTTAAAGTCTCGTTTTTTGGTACCTTCTAGAACAGTGTTTCTCAAACTGGGGTCGCCGCTTGGGTAGGGAAAGCCCCTGGTGGGCCGGGCCGGTTTATTTACCTGCCGCGTCCGCAGGTCCGGCCGATCGCGGCTTCCACTGGCCGCGGTTCGCCGCTGCAGGCCAATGGGAGCTGCTGGAAGTGGCAGCCAGTATGTCCCTCGGCCCGCGCCGCTTCCAGCAGCTCCCATTGGCCCGGAGCGGCGAACCGCGGACAGTGGGAGCCACAGTCGGCCGGACCTGCGGACGCGGCAGGTAAACAAACCGGCCCGGCCCGCCAGGGACTTTCCCTACACAAGCGGTGACCCCAGTTTGAGAAACACTGTTCTAGAAACATGCCTTGCAGTCCTAGTTTAGTCTACCATAACTAATAAGCAATGGTTATAGCTAAGCACTGATAATGGGTGTTTGGCGATCAATAATGAACAATTTATAAGGAATTATACTAATAACTAAGCTTTGGAAGCCTGGATCCAACCCCACTCAAGCTTCCAAAATTGGGTGCATTGTACATACGTTTCATTTATCTCTCACTATCCTTGATCCTGCTACAATCATCCATAGAAAGAATCTCACTATCAAATTCTACCGTCATTTTGAATAAGCCATATTGATTTCATCCCTTCTCTTCTACTCTTCTTCTTCTTCGTCTTCTTTGCCACTTCCCTATTCGGAGTCAGCAACTTTTATAGCTGTCTTCCAAAACTCACAATCATACACCAGGCTGTTCTCAGATTGGGCTCTCTGAGGTCCACTGATGTTCAGTCCAGGTACTGAGTCTTTGGTCTCCCTCTTGGTCATCTTCCATCTACAGTCATTGCAAGAGCCAGCCCATTGACAGCTGAGGAGGGAGGGATAGCTCAGTGGTTTGAGCAGTGGCCTACTAAACCTAGGGTTGTGAGTTCAATCCTTAAGAGAGCCACTTAGGGATCGGGGGCAAAATCAGTAGTTGGTCCTGCTAGTGAAGGCAGGGGGCTGGACTCAATGACCTTTCAGGGTTCCTTCCAGCTCTATGAGATAGGTATATCTCCATATATTTTTATTATTTATTTATATTAACTGTCCAGGCTCAACTGGAAAAATCAAATGCAGGACTACAAAATGGTGAATAACTCGCAAGGTGGTAGTACTGCTGAAAAGGATCTAGGAGTGATAGTGGATCACAAATTGAATATGAGTCAACAATGTGATGCAAAACAGGCGAACATCATTTGGAGGCATATTAACAAGAGTAGAAGACACGGGAGGTATTTGTCCTACTCTACTCAGCACTGGTGAGGCCTCAGCTGGGGGACTGTGTCCAATTTTGGGCGCCACACTTTAGGAAATATGTGGAAAATTGGAGAGTCCAGAGGAGAGCAACAAAAATGATAAAAGGTTTCGAAATCCTGCATGATGAGGACAGATTAAAAAAACTGGGAGTGTTCAGTCCTGAGAAATGAAGACTGAGGGGGGACCAGCTTGTCTTCAAATATGTTACGGGCTGTTACAAAGAGGATGGTGATTATTATATCTGGACCTGGGAAAGAAGGAGAGAGAGAGAGAGGGAACTGAAGGAAACACATCTGTCTGCTCTGGAGATTTTATTGTTCTGGCTGCAAAATAGAAACTAACCCAAAAGTGAGGCTTTGCACCGGGGAGTGGGTGTGGGGGGAGTACAGAATGCCAAACATTTAAAGTGATAGAACATCACAATAATCAATCGTTCTCCATGTCTACTGAATGTAGGACAAAAAATAATGGGCTTAATCTGCAGCAAGGGAGATTTAGGTTAGTTGTCAGGAAAAGCTTTCTAACTAGAAGGGTAGTTAAGATCTGGAATAGGCTTCCAAGGGAGGCTGTGGTATCCCTGTCATTGGAAGTTTTTAAAACCAGGTTGGACACACACCTGTCAGGGATGGTCTAGGTTTCCTTGGCCCTGCCTCAATGCAGGGAGCTGGATTTGGTGACTTCTCTAGGTCCCTTCCAACCCCACATTTCTGTGATTCTGTACTGCCATGGCCTAGCTTCCCTCAACTTGTCTTCAACGGGAGCAGCCTGCATTCGGCCCCTTACAACCCCATTTTGGTTCCTATCATGGAATGTCCAACTATTTAACCATCTCAACGTCTTCATTTCCATGGTGGAGAGCATTCTGATTTCCTTTCTTAGGGCTGGCCTAGTCTCTCCTCCATACATTAAAATGGTTGAATTACAATTTTATACATTCTACCTTTTAACTTTATTGGCATCTTTTCGTCCCAGAGAACTGGGGTCAGCGCCAGCCATCTGCACCAAGCAGCTTGAGTACGATACCGGGCATCACTCAAGAGGGCACCATCAGCAGCAGCCATTGATTTAAATGCTTTCGCGCTTCTTCTGTGCCTATGATATCCTTTATTCCCTCAGTTCCAACCTCAGTGTTCACTCTACACCCAGCCTGCTCAAAACTGTGTTGCCACTGTTCAAAGTTAGCTTGCCGGGTCTCACCTTCAGCTGCACATATCATTCAATCATCAGTGAACAGCATGTTCCCAGACAGCTGCCTTCATACATTCTCACTTATCACATCCACGACAACCGCAGACAAAAAGGGGCCCAGTGCTGGCCCCTGATGACGGCCAATGTCTACTGGAAATTCTGTACTGTAGCCCCATTTAGTTTTGAATATTGCAGTCACTCCAGCATACATATCCTGGATAATACAGACATATCCTTCTGGCACACCTCTCTGTTGCAAACTTCACCAAAGTTTCTTTTGGTACATGATCATATGCCTTCTCCAGGTCCAGAAAGACCAGACTCAGTTGCTGTGTCTTTTCTCTGACCTTCTCCATGGTATTCATAGTGCAAATATGGTATCAATTGTGCTCCTTCCCAGGCAAGAAACCATATTGACCATTCCAAATTTCAACTGTTCCACGCAGACACTTTTCAATAGTCTTCTCCCATCCTTTCAGAGCACATGATGTCACACTGTAGTATCTCCTCGATGTTTAAAAATAGGCACCACAAAGCTTTTGTGCCATCCATCCAGCATTTTCCCTTTCTTAAGAATATCACTGAAGAAACTTGTAAGATACTTGATAGCTTCCCTTCACAATCACTTCTCCGCATCCAGTGATACTTCATCTGGCCCAAGTGCTTTCGTCTTTTTCATTTTCCTCAGTGCCTCTGCAGCTCTTCCTCCTGTATGTAATCTATCATGCCCTGGTTCAGCTTACATGTCCTTAATTCCTCCCTTTTGTTTTCCTCATTTGTCACTCTTTAAAAATAATCACTCCAAACTTTGGCGATTGATTCTCCATTTGTTTGCAATTACACTGTGTTTCATTTCTAAAGTGAGCCAACTCCTTCACATCCCTCATCATTTTCTCTCTAGTCTATAGATGGTCTTCTCTCCCTCCTGTCCTTCTAGTCAGTTCTGTAGCTCATCACAGGTCATACTTCTAGCTGTGGCAACACTTATTTTGGCCTCTTTTTTTGCCTCCACGTATGCCATCTTATCACAGCTCAAGCCACTGTCCTGCCATTTTTTGAAGGCTACTTTTTTTTTCTCCCAACCGATTCTTTAATTTGAGGGTTCCACCATCAAGTATCCCTTCTTATCCTTTTCAGCGCTGGTTTCATCACTCCTAGGACTTCATGTGCCATTTCTAGCAAAGTTGACTTCACTGTGAATCAGTTCTCCTCCATACATCCCTGAGTGTAGTTGGGAAGTCTGGGCATTAATCCTTGTTTGAAGGCTGGTTTCACCCTATGACGTTCTATAAGGATTTTCCATTAGATGGGTGCTACAGGGGCAGAGTTAAGGTTATTGCTTGGTGGTCAGTAAGAATTGTCTTTTTATTTCTGCATGTGTTTGAATTGACTGGGCAAGGTTGGTGTCAGAAATGTGTACATTTCCTTAACTTGTGAATTCCAGGATAGATAGATAGATAGATTAGATAGATAGATAGAGGGGGTGTACGGGGATAGATAGATCAGTATTTTAATATGACACATGGAGGAGCCATCTGAGCAGTCAGGATAGCTCAGCACTTTAATACCATTCCCAGATCTGTCTCCTAGCCCATTTCAAAGCATGCACAAGGTATTCAGCTATTTCCTTCCGACAGGCTCAAGAGCCAGCACAGCCCTCCTGAACCTGGCAAGCGCCACACTCCCCTCCCTCTCCTGAGGTGAGCAGATGAGCATTGCTTAGAGCAGCCCCTCAGAGCTGTAACAGCTCCGCTGATCATCCTGCTCCACAGAACTGACGCGCTGGCGGGAGCAGCTTTGGCAGAAGGGACAGAGCTCCCGATGACCTCCGTTTTTCAGCTCCGATATTCAATTATTTCCGCTAGCTAAGAATCTTTATTATTTAATATTGGCGGATGGACTGAAAATTATTCATCGGTGAAGATGGAGGCGGGGGGCTGTGTTGTGTGGAGGGAAGGGATCCAATCTATATCAGGGGCAATGTGCTCACAGCTGCAGAGTAACTGAGAAGGAGAAGATGCCAACAATTATCTAGTCCAGCTCCTGGCCAGTGCCCAATTGTTCCCTTCTAGTGCCTTGCCCAGTATAATGTTACGCCTCTCCTGGGCTGGAGATGCTATTTGCCTTAGAAAGACTATCCCAAAATCTCACTGCCAGACTTTTTTCCTGAATTTCTGGTGCTAGGGTGGTTTCCCCATCACTGCTACATTCAGGCCTGGTCTACACTGGGGGGGGTCGATCTAAGATACGCAACTTCAGCTACGAGAATAGCGTAGCTGAAGTCAACGTATCTTAGATCGACTTAGAATTACTTACGTCACGTCCTCGCGGTGCGGGATCGACAGCCACCGCTCCTCCGTCGCCTTTGCTTCCGCCTCTCGCCGAGCTGGAGTTCAGCAGTCGACGGGAGAGTGATCGGCGATCGATTTAGCGCGTCTACACTACACGCGATAAATCAATCCCCGATAGATCGATCGCTACCCGCCGATCCGGCGGGTAGTGTAGACGTACCCTTAGTGAAAACATTCCGACCTGTAAAAAGCGACAAAGAGTCCTGTGGCACCTTATAGACTAACAGACATATTGGAGTATAAGGTTTCGTGGGTGAATACCCACTTCTTCAGACGCATGTGGTGGAAATTTCAGATCCAGACTAACACGGCTACCCCTCTGATTCCGATCTGGGCACCTAAAAGCACTTAGTATTTGGACCGCAACAGCACCTAAAGGCCCCACTCGGATTAGGGCCCCATACCGGCTGGACATGCACATATCAAGAGATCGTCTCTGCCTCAAAGTGCTGGCAATTCCAGGCAGTTAGGCTCCTCAGTAGAAGCAGCCTGATGTTTCAAAGCTGCTGATCATCCCTCATTTGCACTAACTTCACTGTGAGATGCACCTGCACCTACCAGAGCTAAATCCCATCCCTATATTGCTTCCATTGGGAACCCTGCTATTGTGTCTCATCTCTCCTTAGCAAATGATCCCAAATCCTTCAAACCTGCTGCCAAATCCTCTTTGCAGACCCATGCAGTGACTCACAGCTAGGAAGTTCCATTCCACAGAACGCCAGTTTCAACCTTCTGCCAGCTGTTGTTGGCAGCCACAAGGGCCAGGTGTAATTATTTAAGGTTCCCTCCGAAAACCTAATAATCAAACTGACTTGATCCCCACCCCCACCCCCGAAACCTGGAAAAACGAAATATCCCACCCCCAGGCATCTTTACTAGGCAATATTACCCGTCGCAAGTGCTGAGTCCAAGGGTTTCAAACAAGGAAAACTTTATTAGCAGGAAAAGGGGACAAAGAATAAACTTGGGAAAGCTAGCAATATTAAGTCAACACTGCCTGTAAAGACCCTTACTGCCCAGGTTGTCTTGGCAATAGTCTTAAACTCAGCCCTCCACTCACAAAGTGAGTTTCCAGTAGGCAACATGTTCCTACAACAGCCACTTCCCTCATCTCCTGCATCCCCGCTTACTGTTTGCTGTCCAGGGTTGGCAGAGTCCACAATTCAGACATGTCCATCTCCAGCCACTAAGGGAATTGCTGCCTGGTCTGCTTCCTGGTCTCCTATCCCAGCAGAAAAAGGGATTACAGCTTTATTGGAGGACCTTCATCAGAGTTCCTCAACTATGCCACTGCTCTTTGTGTCTTCATCAAAACTACCTCAGAGCTGCCACGCATCATGCCGCTTCATCTGCATTGTTCGTGGGCTCTTGTTCACAGAAGCTGTCTCTGTACCACTTCTTTGCAAAGTGATCGGGGCATATAAGAATGTGAACAGAGTCCTTCCCATCACAGATACATTCCTATCAGAAAGTGAGGTCTTCCTTCTCTAGCTTTCTTCAGGTATCAATACCTAATGATGCCAGACTGTAATTTAGCTCAGGGTGACCCCTCACCCAGGCACTTCTGATGCAGTTCTCTTGTCCTTTTGTTTCCTGACAGGGATAATAATGTTTTATTACCCCAAGCTTAAAAGTTAACTGAATTGTGACCAAAATGCCCCATAACAGAAATGCAAATGAGAGCCTGCCCAATCACTTGTTTCCCCTTGCTCACCAACAGATGGCAGCACAGAGTTTGCACCTTCATGGAGCCTTTGCCCATCTCACAGCTCTGGGCTGCTTTTCTCCCTGTTCGCCAACAGGTGTCAACAGTGAGCTCTCTACTCTCTAGGGCAGGGGTGGGCAACCTACTCCCCAAGGGCTGCATCCGGCCCTTCAGATGTTTTAATTGGGCCCTTGAGCTCCTGCTGGGGAGCGGGGTCAGAGGCTTGTTCTGTGCAGCTCCGGGAAGCAGCATGTCCCCACTCCAGCTCCTATGTGTACAGGCAGCCAGGGGGCTCTGCATGCTGCTCCCGCCCCAAGCACCGCCCCTGGAGCTCCCATCGGTCACCAACAGGGCCAATGAGAGCTGCAGGGACGGCACCTGCGGATGGGGCAGCACGCAGAGCCGCCTGGCTGTGCCTCCGCGTAGGAGCCAGAGGGGGGGACATGCCGCTGTTTCCAGGAACTGCTTGAGGTAAGCGCCACCCAGAGCCTGCACCCTGACTCCCTCCTGTGCCCCAACCCCTTGCCCCAGCCCTGATCCCCCTCCCGCCCTTCGAACCCCTCAGTCCTACCCTCCCGCACCCCAGAGCCCGCACCCCCAGCCAGAGCCCTCACCCCCTCTCCTGCACCCTGAACTCCTCTTTTCTGGCCCCACCCCAGAGCCCGCATCCCCAGCTGGAGCCCTCACCCCCTCCCACACCCCATCCCCCAATTTTGTGAACAGGCACGGCCCACCATACCATTTCCATACCCAGATGTGGCCCTCAGGCCAAAAGGTTTGCCCACCCCTGCTCTAGGGCATCTGGCCACAGAGCCTAGATCTCCCTTCAACAGCAGTGCAGGTTGTTTGCAGGTTGGCTGTAGAGAGTGTTAGAGCTGAGATCTGTTGAGTGGATCTGAGAACACAACGTTGCCTTGAGGCAAGCTGACCTGTCCTTCTCCCTTTGCTTCAGTTTCATCTGATCATTCGGAATCAGACAGGCAGCAATTTGCAGCCATTCTAAATCTGTGGCTTCTTGTGAGGCACCCCCACCCCCAGCCTTTTCACGCTCTGTACAAGCATCCACTTTCTAGCCCTTCAGATTGCAAACACAGATTTGCTACACGCTGGTTTACCCCACCACCAAATGGTCAGAGACGATCTAGCCGCAGCAGAGATAAGAACTTCCTCCTTAGCCACGTGTGGTGGGTTTTTTGGTTTGGTTTGATGGGATTTTTTTAGGTAATTGTTTTAGTATCATTGGCGATTTTTGTCGGGGGGAGCGGTGAATTTGATGCTGGAGAGAGAGAGGCCAGATCAACACAGCAGGGGAATGAGGTTCTCTGGGCACAGGAGGAGGAATGTGTGGGCACCACCAGTGCAGCCTGCCCTGACGCCAGCCTGTGCCAATGGGCAACTACCCTGACTTGTAGCAACAAGGGAAGAACCACAAGAATGATCGCAGGATTAGAAAACATGCCTTATAGTGAGAGATTCAAGGAGCTCAGTCTATTTAGCTTAATAACAAGAAGGTAAAGGAGAGGTTTGATTACAGTCTATAAGTACCTACATGGGGAACAAACATTTACTAATGGGCTCTTCAGGCTGGCAGAGGAAGGTCTAACATGATCCAATGGCTGGAAGTTGAAGCTAGACAAATTCGGACTGGAAGTAAGGTGTACGTTTTAGCTGCGGGCGTGTAGAGGGGTTTTGCCGGGGCTCGTCCCTCTCCGGGGCCGTGGGGAACCACAGCGCCTCGCTACTTCCTTTCAGTTGTGACGGGGAATTAGCCTGGCCATGGGAGTCTCTCGCCGCGACAGCACTAGAGGCAAAACACAAATAGTTATTCACGCCTGGTCAGCGGGCAGAGTAGTGAGTCATGGGCTCAGGTCCTCAGACAGGAGCTGGGCAACTCTTACATAATGAGCAGGCCCCGGCCCTGGGTCGCGGGGTGGGGCAGGGCAACAGAGCATTAGTGGCTCAGGCCCTCAGGCAGGGGCTGAGCAAACAGGTAAACAGCAAGTCCAGACTCTTGGCTCGGAAGGGCCTGCGAGAGGGGGAGATGCCACTCACATGTTGGGTGGCAGGGGGGACGCAGGCCCTCCCACTCCACTGCGTCCCAGCCCGGGGCCCTAGCAGCGGCAGAAGACCCGCTGTGGGGATACTGGCCACAACACACTGACATGGGCTCTGGCAGTGCTGCAGCCAGACTAGGGTCGACTGCCCCCGGGCTACTTCCGAACCCCCCCTCTAGAGGTACCTGCGTCTGGATGGTGTCCTCCAGGGGGTCAAGCACCATGGGCTCCTCAGGGTACCTGGCGAGCGGTAGGCTTGGCAGCTCCTCTGAGTAACTTGCGAGGGGTAGGCTTGGCAGCTGCTCTGGGAACTGGTCAGCGTCAGGAGTTGGCAGGTCAGGCCAGTTTCCGGGTCCGCCGCCGATTGCCAGGGTCTCCCAACCGGGAGCTCGGCTGCAGACGTCTGGCCTCTCCGGCGGCTGTTCCTCTAGTGAGCTCTGGGATTGGGCTTTTATACTTCCTGTGCTGTGCCTTGACCTCCCGGAGGCGGGCGCAGGATGCGCTGGCTCCGCCCACTTTGGTGTCCGAAGAGGCTCGTCCCTCTCCAGGGCGGCGGGGAACCACACCGCCTTGCTACAGGGGGTAATTAATCATAATGAACAATTTACCAAGGGTCGTGGTGGATTCTCCGTCACTGACAATCTTTAAAGTAAGTTTGGATGTTTGCTCTGGGGATTATTTTGGGGAAGTTCTATGGCCAGTGTGATACAGAAGGTCAGACTAGGTGACCCCAATGGTCCCTTCTGGTCTTGGAATCTATGAATCTTAGAGGAAAGGTGAACCTCCATGGCCCATTCATTCCTTGGCTTCTCAGCTGAGGAGACACGCTGAGGCTGCCAATAAGGAGGTCAAAAGCACCTGCTGTGATGGTGATTTTCCTGATGTGGAATGGGACTGAGGGCCCAATCCTCCAATGTACTGAGTTCCTCCGGCTGTGAGATGCTGAGAGCTCTTAACCCCCGTTGACTGTAGTATGAGTTGAGGACACTCGGCATCTCTCAGGAGATGCTCAGCACCTGGCAGGATTAGACACTGTGAGCTAGATCTGCAGCTGGTGTAAATCAGCATTGCTCCATTGAAGTCAGTGGGGCCAGATCCTCAGTTGGTGTAAATCAGCACCACTCCATTAACGTCAAGACAGCTTTGCCATCTTACACCAGCAGAGAAGCTGGCCCACATTCTTTTGTTCATGCTAATGTGATGTGATGAACCTCCACTCTTATATCTGAATCTTTCTATAAATTGTTGAGCGCCCCAGTTATCAAAAATCATAATCTTGTGTTCAAGCCACGGAAACATAATACTTAAGATATTTGATGTTGCACTGTGAGCCTACTCTACTTGCAGACATTTTTTTTTAAAGAGGTTCCCTCACTTGCATATTTAATTGGCAAATTACCATATAAATGTCACATTACTTATGGCTCCGCAGTTCTCCTATATTTTAAATGTTTGCATTCCTCAAACGCCTGCTTGCCGAAAACTCAATTCTGATCTGACGTGAATTCTAGTCTGAATCCTTCCTGTACCATCAAACATCATTTAGGACATGAACAAGACTCAGCCCTCCATGTCTGTCCTGGTCTGCTCTTTGTATGTCCTCCGTGTTATTAAGTCCCATAAATTTTCCCTCGATGAATACTGTTTGATGGAGTGATTCCTTCAGTATGCCCCTTTTATGTCTTCCTCCTCCTGCCCAATGGTTTTTTTCACATTCTGCTGATCTGGGGAAGGTGCTGAGACCTTCACAAGACTTTTCTGCTGGGCTTTTCTTCACCTAGGTCACTGCACTCCTTGCTACTCTCCCCTGGCCGTACTCTTAATGCAACCATTCATGGACCAGGACTCTATTAAGCCAGATGCTAAACAAACACAGAACAAAACGATGGCCCCTACCCCAAAGAATTTACAATCAAAGTCACTTCATTCCTCAGTTCACCGTCTGAAACATGAGGATTATTGTCTGCCTTCTCTGCTTAGATTGTAATCTCTTTGGGGCAAGGACTGCTAGTCTCTAAGGTGCCACAAGTACTCCTGTTCGTTTTTACAGATACAGACTAACACGGCTGCTACTCTGAAACCTGTTTTTTACTGTGTATCTGTGCAATGCCCAGAACAATGGAGCCCTGATCTAAGATGGGGCTTAGGGTTGCCAGGTGTCCAATTTTCAACCAAACACCCGGTCAAAAAGGGACTCTCCCCATAGATGCAACTGTAATAATGTTGCATTTTCCCCTCTGCAATTAGCAGATATTAGTGAGATGATATGAGGCGGCTGGGTTGTTTATTTTGTGGATGTTGTTCTGGCATGGATTTTTCATGCAGGATGGAACTCTGATATCCAGTAACCCAGAGATTGAGAAGTACACAGCGAAGGTTAATAATCCAGTGACATCTGAGTTGCACATACTGTAAATAATCAACATCTTTCCAATGAGCCGCTGAAGGATTTAAAACAGGCTAATTTCATAAATATGAAAGGGAAATGGCCCCATTGATTCAGCCCATTACTAAACAGAAAAGCAATTTAATAAAAAAGATGATGGGGCAAAACTGTGAAGTGTTTTTTTAAAAAGTTTAGAAAACATAAAACCTTCATTTCTGTTTTAATACCCTTCTCCTCCAGTGAAGATTACTTTCTCAACCACTTACTCTCTGCATCTTGTATCTAGTCATGGATCTCTAAATTTCAAGATTTAGTGCAGATCAGATGCTTATTCATATTACTTGAATGTACAAATTAGGACACAAGGTTTATTTTCTGGAGACCTGGGTTCTAATCCTGGCTCTACCATGAGACCTTAGATAAGTCATTTTGGCCTAGATTTAAAGTATTTAGGCACCTAACTCCTATTCCGCCCTACTTGGGGGAGCTGGGCCTTTCTGTTCCCCCTTCTACCTTTTGCCCATCTTGTCTAATTAGTTTGTAAGCTCTTTTTGTCACTACAGAACCTAGCTAACATGTGGAAGACTAGAATTGCGTGAAGATTTTTGAACTTTTTTGTGTGTGTGCAAAAAATGCAGATTCAATGACACTGAAACAATTATTTAATTTGTTTCTATTCTGGTTGAAAAAGAAATACCCTAAAATAAAAAAAAATTACCTAAAATCCAAAATGTTTCATTCTGACATTTTTCTCAATAAAATGTATCTATTTCTCAATTTATAACATGTTGCTTTGAAATTTCCTCCAATGTGATATTTTAAAACCCAAAATGTATACAAAAAAAGCTCAAAAACTAAATGTTTTATTTGACTTGAAACCATTTTTTTTTTTAAACTTTTGGATTTGTTGAAAAATTCAAACTTTTTTGTTTTCTGGCCAAAACAAAACAAAAAAAACGTTGAATTGCCCGTGAACCAAAAAATCTATTATTCACACAGCCTTAGTAAAAATGAGGCACTCCGTAGTATTAATATAAGCTAGAGGATTGATGTCAAACCTATGTTCCTCTATAATGTTTAACATACCTCAACACATGTAAAATCTACAATCTTCTCTCCCCTAGGAATTTCTCTCATGTTTGTTATCACGTGTTAGCTAACATGAGGTAAGAACACACCTTTTTACCTTTATGTGGCTACATCCTTATTGAAGTGAACGGCTTTGACCAGCTATGCTGAGAAGAAACTACAACTTGCCCTGTCTACACTGGGATTTTAGAATGCGTTAGCTATCGGGTGGTAAAAACATACCCTTTTCCCTAGTATAGACCTGGCCAAAATGGAAGCTGAGCGCCTTTAAAAATCTAGCTCCCGCTGTGGGTGCCAAGCTCTTCTAAAAATTCCAGCCTCCCTCCCTGCTCCCAGGAGCTCAGACCTGGGCTGATTTCTCTTCCCTTTTAGCATTTCAGGTTGATTCTGTCAGATCCGCCTCGCTCCTCTCACCTGAAGGTGGAGTCCTTTCTGAGAGGGGTATCTCAACAGCAAGAGCTCCCCGCAGGCTAGAGGCTGTGTCTGCTATAGAAGAAAGGTGTGAGCTGCTGCCTGCTTAAAAACTGCTGAGGGAAAGGAAATGGGGCAGGGGAAGTCCTCCTGATGGCCCACAAAGCCACGCAGTGGCTACACAGCCAGCAGCAGCCTGCGATAGCAAGCCTCCGAGTCTGGATCGACAGACGCAGGCTAGTGGGGCTCGCGCTACCACACTAAAAATAGGTATGTTTTTAAGTTGCTGGAGTTTGGGCTCTGAAGCCCACCGCTGTCTCTAGGTTCAGAGCTCGAGCTCCAGCCTGCGCCTCAATGGCTACACAACTATTTTTTGCACGGTAGCTTGAGCGCCGTGAGCCCACCCTCGGAGATGTGCTGTGGCCGGCTGTGTAGACGTACCTAGAATTGCTAGGGGAACAAGACACAGAGATTGTACTACTCGACTCTCACTCCGGAGGTCTCTCCAGATCCGTATGCGGGCCATGGAGGATAGGGAGTGTGTGGGGAAGGTTTCATTGCCACTTTCATCTCCAGAGCTGTTTAGCTCTCTAGGACTGAGGAACAACTAACTAATCCCTTTCACAGCAGTGAAGGGGTTATTCTGAAAGCCGTGTGATATTTTCAGTTCTACAGTGAAGAGTACATGAAAGCCAGGTCATAAGAGTCGATGACACTTTGGGAAGCAGACTAGCTTAGCTGCTGCACAATCATAAATAACCAGGAACAAGAACCGTTATGCCCCCAGGCTCAGACATCCTTCCCTCCAAATGCCCAAAACACTGGTTGAAAGTCACACGTCTCAGTCTGGCGTGTGGACTACGCAGCCCTCAGCTTTGTGCAATTGCTGGAGGTGGAACCACAGTGGACATTATTTCTGTGTGTGCCTGTGCTCATTGGACCTTCATTGCATGTGTGTGCGCGCACGCATGTGCTCACTAGCAACTATGTTGTGGTGGGGTGTATACTCCCCCCAGCACTGAAAGGGTTAACTGGGACTGGCGAGCCCAATTAAGGCCCCTGCAGGGTGGGCCAGGCCCCAACGGAAGATGAAGCCCAGCTGGGAGAGGAGCTGGGTGGTGAAGAGAAAAGAAGGATGCCCTGATCAGACGGGGACTGCAGGAACCCACAGGAGAGGGAGGACCTGGGTTACCCTGTTGGCCACCAAGGAGGTTGTGTGGAAATGCCCTGACACCCAGGGGGAGAAGGACTATTGACTTTGGAGATGGGCCTCCAAGGAGAAAGCCCCAGGAGGTGTCGCTCCACACAGAAGCAGGGCGACCCCTGCAGAGCCAAGGGGGTGAAGAGCCTGCAGAGGAGTGAGGGGTGATGTTTATTTGAGTTTAGTGGATTGGACTCCTTGTTCACCCCAGAAGGGGAGGGACTTAAAAGTATCCTGGTCAGAAGTCCAAGTCACAAAAAGAGGTTGGACCACTGTAGGACTGGAGTGCGCATCAGCAGGGGGCGCTAGAGAGGAAAGAGCAGCTATGCCACATCCAGCCATGAGGGGGCACTCCTGCAGTGAGTCAATTCCTCCACATATGTATATAAAATACTAAAAATGTGTGTGTACATATTTGTATATGTTGCATTATCCCTCCCTGACTTCTCTCTCCCATGCAGATGGTGTGCTGCTCTTCTCATGTAGGTACAGACAGCTTGTATTTAACAATTCAGTCGTTTTTATTTAAACATTACATAACTTGGCTAGGACAAGTTGCTGCAAATTGCTGCTAGTCCCAGTCTTTTCTGACCCCTGCAGACCAGAAGCGTGTCTTGCACCATGGAGACCACAATGGTCTCTACTCCCAAACCCCACCTCCGTTCAGAAGGTTAGTGCAAAATGGATAAAGAGGTGGTAGTTTCACATTACATTATGGATTCAGGATATTTCAACCTGGAATGACTGAGGGCAGGGGGGATAGGAGAGGAATAAATTGGGGTCCTCACATTTCACAGAAAACAATCATGCAAAGATCCAAAAGCCAGGAAAGATTCATTAAAGCAAAAAAACGGTGTGTAAAATGTCACACATTCATTGGCACATTCTTTTTTTAAGCAGCTGTAATAAAAAAAATTGCACTGAACTAGTAAAAGCAAGAAAAAGAAGGGGAACTGGAGTAATAAAAATGCATGTAGCTGATTCTCACTTGCACCCATTCCACGCCTCTGCAACTTCACTGATTTTGGTCAAGACACTCCTGATTTACCCCAGTAACGTGAGAGGAGTACCTGACCCCAGATTGTTGTTGCACAGCATGTGGTCTCAAAGGATAGCAAAGACATTTCTCTTGGACGTGGTAAAAGCTCACATGAGGACAAAAATAACCTTGCAATTCAGAATCCTTGTGTGGTTTCCGTTCTTGATGCTATTGTCACAGCCTTTTAATTATTGGGAAGAAAGTTGGAATGGTCCTTTTGTGGGACGAGCACATTGTTAGCGCCATTTGTGTACATTATAAGCAATCTGAAATCTATTGTCGAAATTTCCCTTTCAGATGAAAGCGAGTGGGCAGTGGGAACAGTCAGAGCTTTGTGTGTGTCTTTTCCTTTCCTGCTATTTGATGGTTTGTGACTGACAAGGGCACTGCCATTATTGTTCAGAGGGCCGTTAACGTGGAATTGTGCATTCGCTTCCACATCTACATTCTGCTGCCTCTCTCGACCCTGCTGCTGGTGGTGTTTGTTGCCCCGTGATGTTGCTTCGACTCAGTATTCTGCCCCTCCTGGAGTAAATTTCATCATACCCACCCCACTGGCTTTCTGGCGTGTTGCCTCTCATTTGTAGATCCAGGGAGCTCTGTGGTCAAGACAATGCAACTCCCAGCAGACATGGAGCTCAGTCAGGGGCAAGAAAGAAGCTTCTGTCCTAGGAAGGTTATTCCCTAACTGTCCATTATGAGGGTTTCATACAACTGGTGCTGGTCATAGTGAAAGGCAGGCTACTGGACTAGATGGACCATTGGTCGATCCCAGTATGGCAGTTCCTATATTCCCATTTGGTCAAACCATTGACAGCGTGTTGGTAAGCATCCATTGGCTCAGCAATGGGGGATGCCACTTGGAGAGGAGTCAGTCACAGCCTCATTTTCAGGCAGCACAGTATAGCAGACTCTATCCCAAAGCAGGCAGCTGAGAATTTCACTAGTGTAATTGAGCAGTCAACTAGTGTAAAGCGCCCTCCTACATCAACTGACCCTTCCACCTCTGGAGTAGGGGGTGGGCAGAGCATGCCTGCACTACACCAGCTCACAACTGCCAGTTGGCATAGATTTGGGGCTGCTCTAACTTACACGAAGGGGTAAGGGTTGGCACAGATGCCCCTAGAGAATCAGGCAGGTGAAACTTCCCCTCCCCCATGCTTCGAGAGAATCTAAGCCAATGTCTTTCTACCGCCTCAGCTTGATGATTCTTTATTTCTGAGGTAAATAATAAAAGTGAGGGGGCGCCGGATTGGTGAGGGGTGGACGTAACTCTGGAGCTGAAATGAATACCATCCTTTTGTAATGAGAGTCACGGGCTAGATAGCACATGCACGGGCCCACATTAAAGTTAGGGTCAGAGCCTGATCCAGTCACGAAGGAAAAGTGGGCCAGACACAAATTGCCAAAAGAATGAAACTTTGATTTTCCTGTCAGCCTGTGTGCGCTGTGCTTCTGGCTCCCTGCTGATAAGCTTGTTCTAATGGCAATGGGATACAAAGCTATATTGACCGACTTCTCAAGGCTGCGTGTCTGAATGGGACAGCTTCACGCTCCCCAAGTTTTATGTCTTGAAGCTGTCAGAAGCAGAAGGGGAGGGAATTATAATATATTCATTCCTCTGGCTTATCCAGCATGCACACTGCACCTTCTGCAAATATCAGCGTCTTGGAGCGCTCCTGAGAAAGACAGAGGCAAAAGAAAGAGCCCCAGATAAATCAGCAGGGTCTGTACGGCTTTATCACGGGTGACAACAGAGCCTGAATGGGGCTTTGTTTAAAACAGAGAAAAGGAGGAACGCGGTCAGCAGCAACCAGCCTTCACCGGGAGCTGGGTGAACAATAGAGTGGGAAGTAGACAGCTCATGCTCTCTAGCCTCCTTCTCCAGTCCCTTTTCTCTCCGCTTCTTTCCTCTGTTTTAACTCCCTCTTACCCTCTTCCTCTCTCCATTTTTATTCATTATTACTTATTATTATTATTTCCATAACCCCTAGGAGCCCAGTCCTGGACCAACACCCCATTACATAAGAATGTAAGAACAACCATACTGGGTCAAACCAATGGTCCATCTAGCCCAGTATCCTGGCTTCTGACAGGGGCCGATGCCAGGTGCTTCAGAGGGAATGAACAGAACAGGGCAATTACCGAATGACCATGATCCACTCCCAGCTTTTGGCACTTAGAGACTTAGGACTCCCAGAGCTGTATCCCTGGATCATCTTGGCTAATGGACCTATCCTCCATGAACTTACCGAATTCTTTTTTTGAACTCACTTATAGTTCTGACCTTCAGAACATCCCCTGGCAATGAGTTCCACAGGTTGACTGTGTTGTGTGAAGAAGTACTTCCTTTTCTTTGTTTTAAACCTCCTGGCTATTAATTTCATAGGGTGACCCCTGGTTCTTGTGTTATGAGAAGGGTTAAATAACACTTCCTTATCCACTTTCTCCACGCCATTCATGATTTTATAGACTTCTATCATATCCCCCCATAGTTGCCCCTTTTCCAAGAAGAAAAGTCTCGATCTTCTTAGTCTCTCCTCAGAGGGAAGCTGTTCCATACCCCTAATCATTTTTGTTGACCTTTTCCGTGCCTTTTCCAGTTCTAATGTAGCTTTTTTGAGATAGGGCTACTAGAACTGCATGCAGTATTCCAGGGGTGGGCAGACCATGGGTTTATGTAGTGGCATTATGATATTTTCTGTCTTTTTATCTATCCCTTTCCTAATGGTTCCTAACATTGTTAGCTTTTTTGACTGGTGCTGCACATTGAGTGAATGTTTTCAGAGAACTATCCACACTGAGTCCAAGATCTCTTTTCTAAGTGATAACAGCTAATGTAGACCCCATCATTTTGTATGTATAGTCGGGATTATGTTTTAGAATGTGCATTACTTTGCATTTATCTACACTAAATTTCATCTGCCATTTTGTTGATCAGTCACGCAGTTTTGTGAGCTTCCTTTGTAACTCTTCACAGTCTGCTTTGTACTTAACTCTCTTTAGTAATTTTGCATTGTCTGCAAATTTTGCCACCTCACTGTTTACCCCTTTTTCCAGACCATCAATGAATATATTGAACGGCGCTAGTCCCAGTACAGATCTGTGGGGGACACCACTATTTACCGTTCTCCATTCTGAAAACAGACCATTTATTCCTACCCTTGGATTCCTGTCTTTAACCAGTTACTGAGTCATGAGAGGACTTTCCCTCTTATCCCATGATAGCTTACTTTGCTTAAGAGCCAGTGGTGAGGGACCTCGTCAAAGGCTTTCTGAAAGTCCGGATACACTATATTGATTGGATCACCCTTGTCCATATGTTTGTTGACCCCCTCAAAGAATCTAATAGATTGGTGAGGCTTGATTTCCCTTTACAAAAGCCATGTTGACTCTTCCACAACATATCATGTTCATTTATGTGTCTGGTAATTCTGTTCTTTACTATAGTTTCAACCAGTTTGCATGGTATTGAAGTTAAGCTTACCAGCTTGTAATTATCAGGATCGCCTCTAGAGCCTTTTTAAAAAATTGCTATCACATTAGCTATCCTTCAGTCATCTGGTACAGAAGCTGATTTAAATGATAGGTCATATACCACAGTTAGTAGTTCTTCAATTTTGTATTTGAATTCCTCTAGAACTCTTGGGTGAATACCATCTGGTCCTGTGACTTATTACTGTTTATCAGTTTGTTCAAAAACCTCCTCTATTGACACCTCCATTTGGGACAGTTTTTCAGAGTTGTCAGCTAAAAGGAATAGCTCAGTTGTGGGAATCTCCCTCACATCCTCTGCAGCAAAGACTGATGCAAAGAATTCATTTAGCTTCTCCACAATGGCCTTGTCTTCCCTGAATACTCCTTTAGCACCTCGATAGTCCAGTGACCCACTGATTTTTTGGCAGGCTTCCTGCTTCAGATGTACTTTTAAAAAGTGCTGTTAGTTTTGGTGTCATTAGTTAGTTGCTCTTCAAATTCTTTTTTCGGTGCCTAATAATACTTTTACACCTGACTTGCCAGCATTTATGTTCCTTTCTATTTTCTTCATTAGGATTTCACTTTCAATTTTTAAAGGATGCCTTTTTGCCTCTAATCACTTCTTTTACTCTGTTTCTTAGCCATGGCGGTATTTTTTGGTCCTCTCACTATGTTTTTTAATTTGGGGTATATTGTGCTAGATGCTCTGCAAACATGGAACAAAAAGATGGTTCAATTTGCTTCTATTTTCTACTTCCTTCCCTTGTCTTTTTTCTCCTTCCTTCTCTAGCCCTGTTTCCTTCCCTCTCCTCCATTTCTCACCCTCTTTGGAAGATGTCAATGCCAACAGAGAACACTTCCGAGCAGTTGCTTCTACCTTATGAAGGACCCAAATTAACTCCCCTGTCCTGTACCCGAGCTTGTATTCAAATGTTGCAATTTTGCGTAAGTCAATGCTGTACAAAAATCCTCATTTGATACACCACACTGGTGTCAATCGGGAGTGACTCTGTTGAATGATTCTACCCCAGCTGTGGTGTCAGTCCCAAGAGTTTAAAAAAGCACAAGCTACCCTAATAATCACAAGATTGACTTAATAATCACAAAATTTTGTAAAAAATAATACAGTTCAGGTTTTTTATTTGTCTTGCGGGTTTGGAGCCTTTCGAGGTCACATTTTCCAGCTTTTCTCCACAACCATGAGAGCCAGAAACTAACTGTTTGTTGTAAGTGAAAGCTGTGATTCTCACCTATTCACAGGATCCAGGGGCGGCTCTATGTATTTTGCCGCCCCAAGCACGGCAGTCAGGTGGCTTTCGGCGGCACGCCTGCGGGAGGTCCGCCAGTCCCGCGCCTTCGGCGTACCCGCCGCCGAATTGCCGCCGAAGCCTGCGGGATGCCACCGAAGGCAGCCTGACTGCCGCCCTCACGGCGACCGGCAGGCTGCCCCGCGCGGCTTGCCGCCCCAGGCACGCGCTTGGTGCGCTGGTACCTGGAGCCGCCCCTGACAGGATGTGAGGCTTTAAGAAAAACACATAAGAACATAAGAGAAGCCATCCTGGGTCAGATCAAAGGTCCATCTAGCCCATTATCCTGTCTTCCAACAGTGGCCATTGCAAGTTGCCCAGAGGGAATGAACACAGAACAGGTAATCATCAAGTGATCATTTCCTGTTGCCCATTCTCAGCTTCTGGCAAACGGAGGCTAGGGACACCATTCCTGCCCATCCTGGCTAATAGCCATTGATGGACCTATCCTCCATGAACTTATCTAGTTCTTTTTTGAACCCTGTTATAGTCTTGGCCTTCACAACATCCTCTGGCACGAGAGTTAAAACTTCAAGAGTTTGCAACACAGTGAGCAAGAAGAGCCTCATTGGTAATACAATACACTGGTGTAAATCAGGAGCTACTCCACTGTAATAATAGTAACAACAACTGGCTCTTCTATAACACTTTTCAGCAGTAGATCTCAAAGCACTTTGCAAAGGAGGTCAGTATCATTATCCCCACTTTATAGACGGGTAAACTGAGGCACGGAGCCGGGCTGTCACCCGCTCAAGGTCACCCAGCAGGCCAGTGACAGAGCTAGGAATAGAACCAGATCTGAGTTCTGGTCCAGAGCTACAATCCCCATGTCAGTGATTGGAGAATGGAGCCCTGCGAATGCAACAATTGTGTTACAAACCATCACTTTGAACACTGAAATCTGCCATTATAAAACATTACACTGACTTTCAAATCTGGTGATTGATTTATATCATCTAAGGCCAAATTCTCACGAGGGCCCCTTATCACAGTGTCAGGTCACCTGCACCTGTGTTTCCCTTCCATGGTCCACTCCAGGAGGGCCCAGTCAGGTCTGCGATCTCCAGACCTCACTTGTCTCTGGGCAGGGAGCCTTGTCCCACTTCCGTCTCATCAGGAGTTTAAGGGTCCACAGCCCCCGTGAGTACACTGTGATATCCCCAGGGGCCAGCACCTGGGCTTTGCTTTATCTCCAAGGGCTATGAACAATGCACTGCCAGCAGTTGCAGGTGACCACAAAGGTCTTTCTGGATTACAGAGAAAATAGATAAGAACAATATGAGTTCCTACACACATGCTAAAAGCTCACCAGAGGTCACGCATCAGTCTTATGGGACCCTAGCAGGACCAAGTCTTTCCAACCCTTCCTCAAGGAGTGGGCACCCCAGGGCCTGAAGGTCCTGTCCATTTTCTGGATCAGAAAGAAGTCTCTGAGTCAGTTTAAACTCAGGCTATTTATCCAAAAGACCTTTCTTTGTCTCCTAGTCTCTGGAAAACCTAGTATATGCAAATCAATCCATGCATGGGATCTCTCTAGCATTGTTTAGTCTCAGTGACTTGCCTTAATCACTCCCTTCTCCTCCCCCATGTTTAATTGCTGTAGGACCTGTGGTAACTCTCCCTTCTGGAGTTGCATACCACCCCTGGATGACAGTGATACATACACTTAGTACGATATGGTCCTCAAAGACATTGCATGTGGTTGCAATATCTGTCACCACCCTAAATGACGGCATTTGATTTAAAGTCTTCACTTTGCTTCAGAATCTATATTTGGCACGATCCATCTGGGTAGGCTCATGGGAAGTGGGCCAGCCTATCAGACCACAGTATGCAAATTGCCCACTTTGCCCAGTGCCTCATTCCCCGAGAAGATCAGAGAGAGATTAAATAGATCAGGGCTTGGGTTATCAGACTTCAGAGTTGCAAATGCAAATGCAAGAATAAGAGAGCCCAGTTCTGTGAAGTGCTGAACCCCCTTACCATACCTCTCTCCTTACCTGACCTCACAGAAGATGCTAGGCATCTCACTGTTATTACTGCTTATATTACAGCAGCCCATAGACACCCCGACCGAGATGTGCTAGGAGCTGCACGTACACAAAGTGAGAGACACTCCCTGACTCAAACAGTTTACAATCTAATGAGCATGGGGCAGCTGGTGCACAAAAAGATTAAGGCTGGGGAAGGGGAGCAAGGCACTGAATTTCTACTGAGTTTCAGTTCCCTTAGGTCTCAGTGTTAATGGCTTACCTGAGCTAATGCAAGGAATTCCTGGCAGAGCTAGGGACTAAGCCCAGATCTCACGAATACTAGTCTGGGCTTTACCACAAAACCATCTCTTTGCCTGACAGAATTGAGCCCTTATAAAATGGGGGCCTTTAAAGCCAGTGCAAATTTCAGAGGCAGGATTTGTAAATGGAGAATGTTTCCATTCGAGTTGATTAGCCTGAATTGTGTGTTCTCTCCTCAGCTGTTTCCTCTAAATCCATCTTTTTGTTAACTCATGGGGCGGAAAAAGCCCCAGTAAATCCACTGTAACATATGTAAATCCACCTCCTGACTTCTCAATCAGCAAAATGCGTTAGCTCAGCTCTGAGCTTTTAAGCATTGATTTCAAAATCAGAACTTTGTTTTATATCAGTGTTCAAGATTTGCTGACAGTTTTTATTAATCAAAACAGAGTGTCTGCCACTCAGGCTCTGGCTAATGCAAATGCCCATAAATCCAGCTTTTAACAGATGCCCTTAATAGCAGGCTTCTCGCTCCCACTGAAGTTAATGGGAATGGGACGTAGCCCTGTGCTTTTGCACACCATAGCATGTTTTCCCACGCAGCGCTGGGTTCGGGCAGATTTCAATGCATCATGGTTAGAAACAATGCAGGAGCTGATGTAAGACAGGGAACATGATACCCCTGAGATGAACCCTGTGCACCATCCTGAGGTAAAACAGTGTAGCCTCTTTGAGATCACTGGCGCTATCCTGACTTACACCGGTGGAGGATCTAGCTCTGTGAGTATGGCACCAGATGGCACTTTAAGCACAGGAATTTTTAAGAGTGTGGCTATTACCCCTGGTACTAATGAATTACAAATAATTCCTCCAGGAAGGACCCATTGCTGACTAAATCTGTCCCAAGGAGATGCTTCTAAGTAGTGAAATTTAAAGGGTCAGCTATTTTTTAAAAATATATTTTATTCCTAATAAGTTAAAGGGACACAGGAATTTCCCACTTGCCTCATTAGCAAATATTACCCAGTTTTTATTTTGCAATGTAGCTGGGGGTGGGAAGGAGAGAGGAAGAAGAATATAAAATAAACACCTGGCAGGAATGCGTAATCTGCATACATTCAAATGGTTATATTCTCAACAGGAAACCCAACTTTCTGATCAGTGAGTACTTAGTTAGTGATGATTTCATTTTGTATAGATTATACATGGCTGGGAATAGTTAGGCATCCAAATCCCATCAAAGTTGGGTATCAGCCTCCCTTAGACTCCTGCTGTGAAAATTCCAGCCTATCTATTCATATTGCACTGGCAAAATCGGGGCTGTGTCCTCCTCTAGTGACTTTAGAGAATAGTAGCCTACTACTGCTACAAGCTAGTGGAGTAACAACAACAACAATAATAATAATAATTAATAATGATATTGTATTGAAATAGCAGCCAGAGGCCCAACACCATTCTCTTAGGCATTGTACAAATGTAACAAAACATGGTGCCTGTCTCAAAACTGAGTTCTCTTTCAGCTGAAGTCTATGCCTTGAAGGTGAAGGTCACAGGTTTAAACTCTGCTGACCATCTATGCTGGGCTTGTACCAAATACGTTGCACACGAAGCTAGGATGTGACCCCTGGTAACTTTCGTGATGCACAAGAGCTACACAGCATGGGTAATATCAGCCTTGCAAAGCTCTGCTCTCAGATTGGGCCACTTTGGACGACCAAATACATTATCATTCCTTTTCCATGATCATCAGCCATCACAGTGGGCAAGGAGATTTTATGCTTGGGCCAGCATGGCCACAGAACAGTGGTTTGCAAATCCATCGTTATATTATGATCAGGGCAGTGTGTCTGGAGGCATGGACAAGTGGCTCCAGGCACCAATGCAGACAGAGGTGTGGGGCACATTGGGTGTCTAGTGCCTCCTGCATTGTAACCTCTTCTCTACCCCCTATTTGTACCATCAGCAGCAAGATTAGGGCTGCTCCCTTCACCCTTATGCCTTCAGCCAAGGGGAGCTGGGATCTGACCCCTAGTGACTTTCCTAATGCCCACGATTTCCCAGTCAATAGGACAATGAGTAACAATCAATCCAACTGGGACCCAATGTAACCTTCTATCTGTCCACACATTTCCAGTGTGCCCATTGCCAGGGGAGGTGGATTCTGTGGATACGTTTTGAGTTTCCCAAAGAGAACGACAGAAGGTGAAATGATCCTGGACTCTTGTCGGTGTCACATCGGTGATCAAAGGGACTACAGCCTAAGTGAGTTCACGTCAATCAACCCTTGTGAGTGCTGAGAAACTCAGGGATTCATCGATCTGATACACTGTCCCACTTTTCCCTTCAGCTGAAAGAGGATGAGCAGGAAGAAAGAGATAGAGAGAGAGGGAATGGGATGAGATAAGAAAGATTGATTTGCAAGACAAGTATGAACATTTCTGTCCAAGCAGGGAGCATAACAGAAGGAAAAGGGAAGTTCTCAGCTCCCAGCTCTGGATGCTCATTACGCATTCGGAACACTTCTGGTTAAGAGACAGCCATAACTTGTGCTGATCATGTATCCGAGAGAACGTGAAACAGACTCGTCTCAGAGGCTGAGGAACCTGGTATTAACCTTGATGGAACAGGCCCACTGGCCCATGCCATCTCCACCAGTGGCTAAATGCAGGCAGGATGCTTTGGAGGAACGTGTGATGCCATCCTCATGCACCTGATGCTCTGAGGATGCCATGAACCCCCTGGCAGGGGAATGATGGAATCCCATCAGTTGGAGAGGACCCCTGACCCACAGAGTGGGGAGTAGAGCCAACATGGAATGGTGTCCCCCTTCCTCAAGTCCATGCAAGTACTGCTGAGCAAAGCTGGACATTCAAGGTTGTATCAGGCAGAGAGCCAGCAAGCTGAACCTAATGTACGCAGCATTCCCCTCTCCAATCACTGCAGATATGTGCGTGGAAGTTAAGGTTGTAGAGGAGTTTTTTAACCACAAGCTGAGGGAAAGCCGACAGATGCGGAGGAGCACGTGGTTCAGACAGACATGTTCCTTAAGGGAGGATTTATTAAAGGGGGTGGTAAAGAGGAGAAGATAGAAGTTGGTAAAGTACAGGTAGGAACTGAAGAGATATAAAGATGGATAGAAATGCCATGCTTGAATAATAAGAGTATAACTATAAGAATATACTACAGACCACCGGAGCAGGATCGTGATTGTGAAATGCTCTAGGAGATTAAAGAGGCTACAATAACAGAAAACCCCAAAATACTGGGGGATTTCAACTATCCCCATATTGACTGGGAACATGTCATCTGAGGACAGGACGCAGAGACAAAGTTTCTAGACACCGCTAATGACTGCTTCTTGGATTAGTCCTGGAACCCACAAGGGGAGAGGCAATTCTTGATTTAGTTCTCAGTGGTACACAGGATCTGGTCTAAGAGGTGAATCTACCTGAGCTGCTCGGTAATAATGACCATAATGTAATTACATTTAACATCCTTGTAGGGCAGATAACACCAAAGAAACCCACCACAGTAGCATTTATCTTCAAAAAGGGGAACAAAACAAAAGTGAGGAGGCTAGTTAAACGGAATTTAAAAGGAACAGTCACAAGAGTGAAATGCCTGCAAACTGCATGGAAACTTTAAAAAAACACCACAATAGAGGCTCAAGCTATAGTATACCCCAATTTAAAAAAAAAAAACATAACAAGAGGACAAAATAATGCCACCATGGCTAAACAGAGTAAAAGAGGTGGTTAGAGACAAAAATACATCTTTTAAAAATTGGAATTTAAATCCTACTGAAGAAAATAGAAAGGAGTGTAAACTCTGGCAAGTCAAGTGTAAAAGTGTAACTAGGCAGGCAAAAAAAAAAAAAAAGAATTTGAAGAGCAACTAGCAAGAGACACAAAAACATCATTTTTTTTAAGTACACCAGAAACAGGAAGCCTGCCAAACAGTCAGGGGGCAACTGGATGATCAAGGTGCTAAAGGAGCACTCAAGGAAGACAAACCCATTGTGGAGAAGATAAATGAATTCTTGGGAACCAAAGGCAGAAGAGAATGCAGAGTCTAACAGCATGGTTATATAGAACTGGTGGGGAAATGATTGTTTATTTTTATCCTGGGGGAAAAAACCAAACATTTAAATTGTTTCCGTTCCTCTTACACACACACAATTTTATTGGCAGGTTTCACTGAAAACATGGAAATTTTGAATGAAATTGGATTTTTTTTTAAATAAATATCCATTTTGTTAAAAAAAGCCATTTTCTGTTGAAAAAAATAATTTGGATAGCTCTACAATTATGGTTTTTTTCACACACAAAAGCAATCTTATATATTCAGCTTTTTAGTTTAGATTAAGAAAAACGGCAGCAAGAAAGAACAAAAGTAAAGTTCCAGGAGACAGCACAGTGTGTGTTTCTCCTGTGTAAAATGGCTAATGAATTATGCACAGAGGGACTGTTCTTAGAAATTTAGAGGCATAGAATGGAGAAAATAAAAGCTTCACAGTTTCAAACACTGGAATAAATTGCCTAGGGAGGTTGTGGAATCTCCATCTCTGGAGATATTTAAGAGTAGGTTAGATAAATGTCTATCAGGGATGGTCTAGACAGTATTTGGTCCTGCCATGCGGGCAGGGGACTGGACTCGATGACCTCTCGAGGTCCCTTCCAGTCCTAGAATCTATGAATCTATGAATCTATGAATAGCTAACTTGCATCCCCATAAGGACCAAAGGAAATCCACCACATAACTCAAAGGCTGTTGGATCTGTCAGATAAAATCAAATGGGAGTGAATTCTACAGGTTAATTACACATTATATAAAGAAGTAAAAATTTGTTTGAATATGTAAGATTTTTCTGAGAGGTGATTGTGGGCTAGGCAGGTAAACTTTTCCAACCATAAAACATTGACTTAAGTCAGTCCGGGCAAAACTGAGATCAGATCTGAAGTGATGCATCTTAACTATTCTGTACTGGTACAATGAGCCAAATTTATCCCTGGTGTAAATCCAGTCCTCCATGGAATTACACCAAGGAAATGTAATTTGGCCCAAATTGTCTGAGAGAAATCAAACATAAGGCGCTTATTTAAACTTTATTTAAACTGACTACAAACTAAAATACTATAGTTTAAAGTATTCAAAAATGTTACGCGTATGTTACTGGTAGAGCCAGGCAAATAATGGATATTTTTGTTTGCTGCCATTTATGAAAAATTGAAGTCAGAAAAACCAGACAGTCAACACAAAACCTTTTTTTGGGGGGGGGGGGCGATTTTCAGTAAATTGAAAGGTTGAAAAAAATCATTGTGGGTCAAACGAAACATTTCATTTCAATTTAGACAATTTTTACACACACAAAAAAAGGAAATTTGAAAACAAAAAGCAATTTTGAATGGAAAAATCCAAATGTTTCATTTTGAAAATGCTGAAACAAAACATTTCAACTTTTTTGGATTTTGTTTTGTTTTGTTTTTCAACACAAACAGTACGGCAAAACCTACATGAACTTGTGAAATGATTTGGTGTCATTGAAATCTGCAGTTTTCACCAGGAAAGAGTTTTGGCTGAAAAATTTCACCCACACTAGGTACTAGCCCCCTTTCTTCTGCTGGGATTCCTATCCCAGTTTTCATCATCTCTGTGTTATAACTATTGGTTGTGTGATTGTAGCAACTACAACTTCAAGCAAGGTCAGAGCCCCATTGCGCTAGGTGCTGTATAAAACACATAGCGAGAGACAGTCCCTGCGCCAAAGAGCTTACAGTCTAAATAGACAAGACAGAGGCACTATCAGCTAGCTCAGTGTTTCTCAGCCTTTTCACGTTGGCATCCTGTCACAGAGTCCACTCACCACAATGGCGCCTCCTGCTGGCCGTCCTGGGGATTAGCTCTGCCAGTTGGTGCACCCTCTTCAGGTGGTGCCTCTCCTGCCATCCTCTGAGCTCGCAGACCTGCTTCACTCCAGGAACTGCAGCATCCTCTTCATCACTCGGCCCTCCGCCTGTGTCGCCATCCGTGTTTCCCCCTTCCGGGGTTACCCCAAAGTCTTTTTATGCAAACAGTCCCAGGCAGTCTTCTCCTGTACTGCCCTGATGATGCCACTTCCCCAGTGGCCTGTGCGGGAACCCGGGATCATCCTCTTCTCTGGTTTCCAGTCCAGGGACCCTCGGCTCAGGAGTTCTGGGCTCTACCATCTCAGCCCTCGCTGCTCCTGGAGTACCAGCTCCAAACCAACTCTTTCCTCCCTCCATTAGCCTTGGCATTAATTGGCCTGCCTGGCCACCTTAACCCCGACTGATCCTGTGTGAGGTGAACATCCCATTACACAGCCCCTCATTTGAAGTCAAATATGTTCACGACCCCCTTACAGTTACTGCAGAAGTCCGAGTAACAAAGGTATTGACAATCTCACTGCTAAGCCGATGTCATTTATTTGTGTGTGAGCATGGAGAGGTTAAAAGAATACTTGACTTTGAAGGGTCAAGGTGGGCAGGGAATGAGATGTTGTTAGTTTTCGACATCAGTAACATTTTCAGTACCTTGTGACCCCCTCCCCCTGAATTGTTATTCATGACCCCTTGAGGGTCACGATCCCCTTGTTCTAGGCCCCACCCCTTCCACTCTATTGATTGGCAGCTCACACTTCTCCGTCAGTCAAGGGCTCTCTCACATCTGCAGTCCTTCCGTCTTTCATAGCAACTGAACTTTGCCACCCACCTTAGGAGTGGTCCAAAGCCAAATGAAGCCAGTGGAGAGACTGTGACTTTTAATGGGCTTTGAATCAGGGCCTTAGTCCATTTCCCCCATGTACATGCTCAGATTCCTTTTCCTTGTCTCTACTGGGCTCTCTCCTTTCTTCCCAGTCCTGCAGTTCCTTCCTCTCATTCTTCCCTAGAAGTAGCAAATAGAAGAAACGCGAGGGTATCGCTACAGCAGGACCCAGGGAGTGAGATTTGTAGAAGCAACAGAGGAAAGCAGCGAAGGCTCTTTGTCTTTTTAAGTGCATGTGCCAATTAGAAGGTGGGAGCTTTAAGTTTAACAAGGGCCCAAGAGTAAGATCTGACTCTCAGCACTGGTGTTAGCTGAGTGTTAGCGCATTACAGCTCGCCGGGAGCACTGACTGCTTTTACATGCCATCTCTCATCTTAAATGACATGGAAATTAAACCCACCGTAGGACACTTTAATAACGCGAAGCACCAGGACGGGGGAGGGGAATCACCTCTGAAAGGAAAAGATGTTTTAATAACATTTTAATGCTCTATTCATTTTAGGCTCTCTGTTCATGTTCAACAGGTGGGGCCCAACCCCCGGCAGGGTCATGAAGCAATAGGGGGTCGCAAGGTGGTGAAAGTTTTATTATCATCCAAACTATGTATTATCCATTCATAATACTCCTAGCCTCATCACAAGGAAAGAAACCCATGTACGTGAATGTCAATTATTAACGAGGCTCACAGCATGGTATATTCATGATGAACTGCAGTGTGTCATTCCATCTCCCTTCCCCGCACTCCCCGCTATCTCTCTCTCACCCTTTCACCTTCTTATTTCCAGCCAATTCACAGCCTTGCCTTTCTCTGGAATTCCTTTCCACATTTTTGCCCTATAACGACTGACTGGCAGGAACGTCGACAGCTTCCGGAAAGTGGTGTGGACCACCGGAGTCCAAACCCTGGCCCCGCCCCCTGTGCCTCCCCTTCCCGACAAGGCCCCATGCTCACACCGCCCTTGCTCCCCGAGTTCCCACCCCCACGTCGCCCCTTTCCCCAAGGCTTCACCCCTGCACCACCTCTTCCCCCAAGACCATGCCCCTCACTCGCTCCTCTCCGCCCCCTCTCCCCTGTCACTTGTCCTTACGGCTGGTAAAAAGTGGGAGGACATAGCCCCCTGGCCCCCATTCCAGTGCCTCTGCTGACTGGGCGTCTCCTGAAGAAGAAGCAACACTTGAGATGATAGCCTTCAAGAGATAATATTGCCAACTCTAATTGTTCAAAAGTCCAGGAGCCAACACCACCGCTCCCACCACCCCAAATCATGAGATTTTAAAAGATAACAAATGTTGGGTTCTTGTATTTGTCTTCTGGGATTTGAGCAAATCTATCTTCAAGCTTTTCTCTGCAACCATAGAGAGAGAACAATTTTTCTTTTTTTCAACAAAAGCTGAGAGTCTCACATAATCCCATGATTCCAGGAGCTGGGGCTTTAAGAAAAAAAACACCAAACACTGCGAGACTTGTGATAAAATTTGGAGCATGGCCTCACTTTGGTGAAGCCCTGAAAGATCTTCTTCATAGAATCATAGAATATTAGGGTTGGAAGAGACCACAGGAGGTCATCTAGTCCAACCCCCTGCTCAAAGCATGTCCCTGACCAAGTCTTGAGAACTACCAAAGTAGAGACAAATACAGGGATACTTCACCACAGGTTTTATATAAGCCTTGGCATGTGCTATAGAGGATATGAGCCTTTGGGAGTATAGTCAGTTAAGCTGCATGGAACACATGTAACAATCCTGTTAGGTCTTTAATATTTTAGCCTATGGCTACATTTTTGGTTCAACCTGTATTCTATTTTTGCACTCAATTTTTCCTAGTGACAGTGATTTTTCCCCCCCTATAATTTCCTCTTGCTCCACAATGCCAGCATCTGATTCTCCATACCAACACTCAGTAAGGCACTTCAGCAGGAGTGTATTTCAGTGTCCAGGCCCATTACAACGGCACTTTTTAATCCATTGATTTCAATGCATTTTATAAAGGTCAGTACAATCAGGGAAACTGAGGCACGGAGCAGCGACATGACTTGGCTAAGATCACATAGTGAGTGAGTGGCAGAGCTGGGACTAGAACCCAGGGCACCCAACTGCCAGCCCAGGACAAATGGACCATACTGCCCCTCTCTGCAGTTCATTCTTCCTTGGCAGGGAATTAACTAGGTGACCAAACTGGTCTCTTCCACCTCTAATTTCTGTTATACTTTTGACCTTTCTGCTGTCACTGCCAATTATAACTCTCTTTGCCCATCTGCTAGGTGGAGGGCATCACCAATTTTAAGACCAGCCATCATGCAGCCATCAAGATGGGAATTACTTTTGGTCACTGTTGATCTGGACTGGACACGTACCAGCTGTGAAAGGCTCCACAGCTTGTTCTTTGCGCTATCAGAGGCAGAGCCCAGCTCACAGGAAGCGTTTACCGGTTCAGCTCCAAAGGCAGAATATGTTATGACAATGAAATGCTTCAAATTATCCAGAAAACTCATCACAAAATGACACTTTGACAATTAGTGTTTATATTACCGCAATCAGGATGAGGACCCATTGTGTGAGGTGCTGCAACAGAGTGAGACAGGGCCCTCCTCCTAGGCGTTTACAATCTTACTTGATTGTTCCAAGCTGTTCCTCCCTATCACCTCCTCCAGCCTCCTAAAAAGAGAATACATGTGGCATATTTTCAGGGAGGGTGAGGGTGAGGGTGGGGAAGAAGAGACAGGGAGGTTTCCCGGTCAAAAACCTATTTGAACTAATACCTGGGGCGGGGGGAGGACATATACAAAAGCATCGTCTTGCACTTAATCATAGGCACTAAGATAATGCAGCTATGATTACCTAGCCGGAAAAACTCCCACTCTGTTCTATCTTCCTTTTGTTATGACTTGGACAATTTTCAAGTGTTAATAGGTAAAGCTGAGTTTTCAATAGCTCTGTCTTCCTCCTGCATGGAAACAAAGAAAGCTCTTCCTGGAATGATTAAAGTCCCACTAGTTCTCAGATGGAGGGGGGAGTTGCCATTATTGCTTCTTGCACATTGTCTACGAGTCCAGTACTGGAAAAGCAAAGTAAGTTTGCATTTATCAGGGTCAGAGGCTTCTGACATGATGGATTGGACAGCTCAGGGGAGCAGTGAAGGTTCACTGGGATGCTCACTTGTAGATTATGCATCCAAACCCATACAAGATTACCTGTGGCTGAAACCTGTGACAATCTTGTGTTTGTTTGGCGGTCTGTGTGAAACAAAGTGGGCTGGTATCATAGGGGAAGCCCCACCTGGAGCAACCTCCTGCAGCAGGCTGTGGCAGAACAAGAGTGCCTGCCTCAGTTTCTCCCTTCCCAGTAACTTCACTTCCGGCTCGCTTGCTTAAACAATACCCCTCCTTTGGGCAGGTTTGTTATCAAAACGTAGTTCAAATAATCCCCAACAGAAGTCCCAAATATAGTCCATTCCCCATGCCCAGTGTTTATAGTCCTTAAACCCCCACTCTTCCCAGCGGGAACCCCCCAGTCTCTCTTTTGGGTAATCATCTTCACGAGGTGTACATCCCTCACTCCTCCTGCAGTCTCAGTGTCCCCCTGGGTCCAGCTCTCTGGCACGGAGATGTCAGCCGGTAATCCCCTCAGCCAAACTGCCTTCCGCCCTCTCCGGCCCTGGGCTTCAGCTCGCTGGCTTGGACATCAGCAGGTAACTCCCTCTGCTGCTCTCTCCAGCAGAACAACCTTCTGCGACCTCCTCTGGACTCCTGATCCCAAGTGGCTCTCACCTACCCCTTCTTCTGACTCTTCCCCAGTTAGAGACCTGACTCATCAGGTCTCTCTCCCACCCATATTCTCCCTGATCCCTTACAGCTCCAGATGCTTCCTCACCCTCTTCATTGGCCAAACTGGGAGGACCTGTTCTAGAACAGAGGACTTGCTTCATTTACAGGGGCCAGCCACCCTGTGATGTACCTCCCTCCTTTTCAGAAGACCTGCTTCTCTCCCAGGCAGGTTTTCTCTGACCTGCAAAATCCCTCCTGGGCTACTCACTGTCAAACCACAACCCACATTCCCCACCAACATTTTGCAGACAAAACTTTCCATACACGATCATGCACATCCCACAGAGTTCTCCAAGGTCCCTCCTTGATCCTTATATCAGTCCTTGTGGGAACGTGTCTCTAACCCTTGATCTGTGCAGTCAGTCTACGCTATCTGGATTCCATCATACCACACTCATCTTGCCAGTGCTTGATGGAGAATGTGGGTATTCCAACCATATGGGTTAAGGCTGGCTTCTTCACAGCCTGTGCATTATCAGTCACACCTTTAGCTCTTGGTCTAGCCATTTATTGTCCAAATGACCACCATCTTCACAAAGGGAAAACAAAACTTCCAGCTGGCATTTCCTACCCAGCTACAATGCCCAGGGCTTACCTCCTGGACTCTTCAGGTCTGTCTACACTGCAGTGTAAGCCCAGGGTTAGTAGAACTCAAGTTAGCAGACCCTGGATTTGTTACCCTAGGGCTTGAGAGTGTACACTCATTTGTAACCTCAGGTTAGGAATTGTTGAACCCTGAGTCCCAACTTGGGTCTCCAGCATCTACACTGCCTTCTGCAGACCTGAGTCCAACCACCCATATCCCAGACTTCTTAGCACCCTCCCCAAATGTGGCCACTCTAGCCCTTTGTTCGTGGTGCAGTGTGGGAAAATTTGACTGTCCAGAGGACAAAGAAAGTCACCCCGTGGGATTATGGAATACTCCATGGACTCCCAGAGCAGGAATCTGGTGTGGCTGTCTACATTGCAAAGCAAGTGGGCTTGGACCATTCATCCCTGGAGGTTCCTGGGTCTGAGCCCTGGCTTAGTACAATTTGTGTGTAGACAGAAGAGGGGTTAGGCTTGAACATGAGTTTGAACCATGGACTTATATTGCAGTGTAGATATACCCTTCTATCCTCAGGGACCCCAGCAGGAGACTCTCCCTCCTGCAGCTTTGGTCAATATCAGCCAGTTTCACTCACTTCTCCTCCTCCCCCCCCAAGCCACTGGCTGGTTTTTATAATCACTTACTCCATTTCCAGCTGGTCTGATAATTAACCAGGGCTTGCTGGTCCCAGGCCTCTGGCCCTTAAAGGGGCAGACCATCCTGTTACAGTTGGTTTTTAGACAATGCACGATTAGCTTGCAGAACTCATTGTCACAAGATAGCTCTGTGGCCCAGACGTTAGCATGTTTTGAAAAAGGAATTAGACATTTATCTGGATAATAAGAATATCCAGAGCTATCACAGGAAATCCCAAAAGAGTAAACAAGAATTCTGGAAGGGATCTAACCCCTAGGAGGAAACCTTCCCCGGGCAACATTATTCCATAACTGCCTACTGCAGGGTTTCTTACACCTTCCTCTGAAGCAGTTGGTATTGGCCACCGTCAGACCCACAAGACTAAACTAGATGAACCAGCAATTCCTATAGACAGAGCCTAGTGGAAGAAGTGTCCACAACACAAAAAGCCACCATCACCACTGGCACACTTGCTGGCATTCAAAGCAGAAAACCAAGGACTAAATCTGCTTAGAGGGCTCTCACCAACACAGGATCTGAGCACCGCTCAATCATTGATGGGTTTTACCTTCCCAACAGACTTGGGAAGTAAGGTGATATCAGTCCCATTTTACAGACGGGGAAGTGAGCCACAGAGCAAATTAAATGTCTTGCCCATAGAGCTGGTTGGAAAATGTGTTTGTCATGTTTTTTTCCTTAGGGTGACCAGATGTCCCCATTTTATAGGGACAGTCCCGATTTTTGGGTCTTTTTCTTATATAGGCTCCTATTACCCCCCACCCCCGTCCCGATTTTTCACACTTGCTGTCTGGTCACCCTATTTTTCCTGCAGAAAATTTCAACTTTTCATCAAATAACTGAACACTGAACATTTTCAGCCCAACACCAAAAAATCCTTTTGATTCAGAAATTTTCAATTCAAATGATCTGCTTTGGTTTTGGTTCATGGAACCAAATCATAATCTTTCCTTCCGGGTAGATTTGACATTAAACTGCATCCTCCGGAGGCACCTGACTGGACTACATCTCCTACGACACATGACGGTTTTCCCTCTTGCTCAGTTGCCCTGGTGTATTACAGGAGTCTCATGCCCTGGTACAACGTGGGATATGTAGCCTGGTGCAGGAGCCCAGCCCAAAGAGGAGAATAGATGTGTGAGGTAATGGAACAATTATTCCCATGAGACACTGCTATTTTCTGAATTGAAATTTTCAGGTTTTGGCCAAACAGTTTTCGGGTGTTCCGTTTTCTGATGAAAAGCTGAATTTTTCTGTGAGAAGCAGACACTTTTCATGAAACATTTTACTGGGTCTAAACATTCCGTTTTCCTTTGCCACTAGTCCAACAGGTACTGAAGCCTTGGTGTTCCCTCTCCCACTGGAAGTCATCCTTCTAGTTCAGAACTGAGTCATGTTATCGCAGCAGCTGGGGGCAAGTCTGACTGTCACTGGCCATTGTGTAACTGTTCTGTGGGTAAACAGTCAATCTGGCACCTGACACCAGAGATAAATGTAATGTACTGAAGAGGTACAGAAAGGATCAGTGACCGGTCATTTAATAAATGCGGTTTGATAGCCTATATGGAAAACACCCAGCATCGTTCCTGGCACTAAACCAACTTGTTTTTTAAAACCCAAAGACTTGAAGATACAAAACCGCAGGGTATCAAGGGAGTGTGCCCATCCCAAACGGCATAGAAACACAATAACAAAAGTCTGGCACTGCTAACAAACTGCATAATGCGAACTGAACTTGCTAGATTTCATTCATAATTTTAAATAGACAAAGATCCACTATTCTGGCCAGGAAGCATTTTGGCTGAAATGCTGTATGTTTTATTTTTAGTTTTTGCCCGCATTAGTTCACAAATGATAAATAAAAAGGGAATTTATCTTTAATTATGCTGCTTGCTTCCATTGATTTGCCATGTTCTGGGTTGCCAGATTCTTCCCCTGTTTAGTTCCTCTATCACTTTCACAGACAGATGCATCTACACTTCTAATGATTCCCGCACTGTGACTTTGTAATGTACAATAGACCTTTGCATGGCGCTGCTGCTGGACCTTGTTGGCCTTCCTCCCTCCCAAAATAGGCAGGGTATGTTTAGATTTGGTGTTAGGGGCATTCTGGTCCACTGGACAGGAAGTAGGACGGAGAGTCAGGGGTTTGGAGGACTCCGTGCACACTTGATGTGCTAGCTCACTGCACAAGGGTGTATTTCTATCTCCGTGTATTTTAAGGGTTTTAGACTGCTGCCCATCGCCCTAATATCTAAGCACCTTCCACATAAAATAAATAGCAATGGCAAATGGACTCGATGGATTCTCTGGCACTTCTCCCTTTTGGGGCCAAACTCCTGTGTTTGGTTTTCATTGGTACAAGTTTTTAAGCAGAAAGGAGTGTCAGTGCTGTGGGTGTCCTTGTTGTGGTGCTTTTTCAAAGAGGACAGTTTTGCAGCGTTTCCTAAACAGGCTTAGAGTCTGGGTTCACCTGATTTCCTCTGGAAGATTGTTCCATAGCCGGATCCCCTTGACTGGGAATGCCTTGTCCCCAGCTCTCATGTCCCAGGCTTTGTGAGCTGCACTGTTCCAGAGGAGCACAGCTCTCACCGTGAGTCAAAGATTGAAATCTGGTCTTTGATGTAGCTGGGCCTCTATCCATAAATTGCTTTGAAGAATAGGACCAAGACCTTAAACTGGCATCAGAAGCTGCCTGGGAACCAGAAGAGGGACTTGATGTGATGTGTTCATGATGCCCTAAGCCAGGGGGAAGCCAGGTAGTTAGGTTCTGTACCAGCTGGAGCCTTTGCATTGTCTAGATCAGTGGTTTTCAATTTTTTTCTATTTGCAGACCCCTAAAAATTGTGAATTGAGGTGCGGACCCCGTTGAGAATCTTAGAGTCTGCGGACCCCCAGGGATCCATGAACCACAGGTTGAAATCCAAGCTAGATGGAATATTTAGATAGTTTCTTTTACCCCAAAGCATTTTATGAACCATGTTTCTGAACCCCCAGACTTTCCAGGTGAACTGTGGAACCAGCTCCCACATAACTGATTTCAGCTGGAGAAGTCAGTGGTGAATGGGGTGGCGCCCATCCAGCTACCCCAGCAAAGGAGAAACGAGTCCCTTTCTCCCCCTCCCTGCTTTGCCTGAGCAGCAAGGGCGATCCCAGCCTATCACCCAGGCCTCTGACCTGCTGTGCTACCTAAAGGGGTTTAGGGGTGGGAATTGGGCTTTGACCCTCGTATTCCCCAGTACTGGGGGCAGCTGCCCTGCCCCCTCTCCCTGATCTTCCATGGCTGGCACAGCCACGCCTGAGCCATGTTGTCAGGCACTTGGTGCCTTGTGTCCAAGGAAACAGGAGGGGGGGCGAAGACCTGCAAGGGAGGGAGGCGGTGGATCATTTACTGCTGAGACACAACAGCTTCCCCCTCCCTGCTAGGAAAGGAAAGGCTGATCTCAGCCGCTAGGGCTAGAGGGACAAGTGGTGCCGGGGGGCCCAATGAACAGACACGCCTTCTTCAGTTAAACTTTTTTCTTGTAGTAAAGTACCCTCCCCACGTGCGTTTACCTACATCTGCATGGGAGTCCCACCGGAGATGGGGCTGAAAAAACAGGACGCCACTTTTAAACGTTGCACAAATTGTCTTGCTTTTAAAGAGGGGGGGGAAATTGTGCCATAAGCATTGAGATTAAAATCTTTATCAGCCCTACTTCAAAGAGGGAGGGAAATAGTGCAGTCTAGAGGGTGGGGCATTCGACCAGGCATCAGAACACCTGGGTTCTGTTCCTGGCTGTGCTTCTGATGCTGAGCAAATCATTTTGCATCTGTTTTTTGTGCCATTTGTCAGCCTTGTTTATCTGGATTATAAACACTTCAAGGTAGGAACTGTCTCTCTCTCTCTTAGTAATGGGGCCCCAATCTCAGCTGGCATCTTCAGGCGCTACCATAAAATAAACAATAATAAAAACAGCTTTAAAAGAAACTTCTGTCACCGCTCCCAATGTGTATTTTGGGTGTGTGTCACATGTGCACATTTGCATTTTGTTCCTTCTCTTTTAGACCGTAGCATAAAACGATTGTTTTTAAAACAACATTGCTTCTCACTTAGACAAAACAGCAATGCCAAATTACAGCCCTCTCCTTAACTCACCTAGGCTTACGCAGCGTACATGGCAATGTCTGGCCACCCATTGCTCTAAGATGCCAGCCATCCAGACACACACAGGAGTGGGGAGTGAATTACGGATGGCAGCTGGAACTGTGAAGTTCCTGGCTTAATATCATTTCAATGGAGTTCCAGGCATTTGATAATACAGTATATGCTGGGTGCATGGTTATTTCCTTGAATTAGATAACAGCAGATAACTCGATGATCCTAATCTTCCCCTATTGCTTCAAGTCTGGTGTCACGCATCAGCAACAGAGTCCCGGCTTATCTCCTCCCAAGGGCTCCCTCAAGAGTTTTCACTGGCATCTTTATTTAGATGTTGCCAAGATTGTAATGAGTATCTGCTGCCAAACAGCGTTCCCTGCAAGGTGTGAGAAGGGAGATATTCAAAACCAGTGTTGGCATTGGAGGCAGATCCTGCCATCTACAAAACACAAACAGCCCTAACGGGATTATGTAGGACCAAAAAAATGATGATGCCTATTGGAAGCGCAGCAAATTTACAGCCTGTTCCTTCATATGACTCAGGGAGACATCGAACTTGCAGGGAAGGGTGTGTTTATTTGTCTCCCTCTAGTGGCTGGTCCCTATAAGACGTTAATAGTCTACTACAGCTGCCACCTCAGCACAGCGTTCCTTTATCTTGAGTGTAGAGAAGATTTTAGTGCTGAAGGTCCTGGGTTCAAGTCCTGCAAAAGATCCAGGGGCAAGTAATTGTAAAACGTGTATTGTGCTTTCTCTGCTATCCTCCACTGGTTGTAATTATATAAGATTTATGTGTGTGTGTGTTTATGTTGTCAAGCCTGCACAGAAGCTACCAAAGCTAATGCTTCTTCAGCTTCCCCATTAGCATGAGTGGCAGACAGTTTGTTCAACTCTACACCACCCTCAAAGCCAGGCTGTGCCTGAGTGCCATGATTTAACCCACATTTCATGGTGCAGAGCTGCCAAACATCTCCAAAACCGGACTGGCGCAAAACACACCACTAGCATGGAAGACATCTGTGTAACAGGGTAGTCTGCCACGGAGGGCAGTAGCACCTAGTGGGCAACCTACCACCTGGCATGGCCCTTGAAGGGTTTGGAAGGGCCCAGTAGATAGATAGAGAGAGAGACCTAAAGGTGCTGGCTGGAAATGAATGATGCTTTGGAAAGAATCCTGACGCCACACTTTTAAGGGCCTGAAAAGCGTGGTCAAGAGAGCAGGGCCAGGCTCCCCCCTCAGCTGGGAAGAGTTGGGAGAAGAGGACCAGCACAGAAGCTGCCTCCTCTCACTGACAGGGAAGGTTGGCCTGCTGACCCCCCGGGATTGGAAGACTAACTGGAGAGCGTGTTTAGCTGAGGGGGCCTGGCAAAAGCCTTGCTGCTGACTATGCCAAGGCCATAGGCCTGAGGCACAAGCCCCAGCTGCAGGAAGAGAGCTGAGGGGGAGCACCTGCCTGAAGGAAAGCAAGGGAAGGTGACCCTAAGGCATGAGCAGGGCCGGCTCCAGGCACCAGCTTAACAAGCAGGTGCTTGGGGCGGCCAAGGGAGAGGGGCGGCACCTGCGGCAATTCAGGGGCGGCAGGTCCCTCACTCCCTCTAGGAGCGAAGGACCTGCCGCTGAACTGCCGCCGCCGATCGCCGCTTTTTTATTTTTTTCCAATTGCCGCCGCCGATCGCAATCACAGCTTTGTTTTATTGTTTGTTTGGTTTTTTTGCTTGGGGCGGCAGAAATGCTGGAGCCGGCCCTGGGCACGAAGCCTGAGATTCAGCTCCCAGCCCCAGAGCGAGGGCTGCGGGGAAGCGCCTGTCCGGAGGAGGGTGGGGCAGAGGGACTGCTCGCCATGCAGCTGCAGCAGAGAAGGGTTGGGAGCCGTGTTCAAGAAGCACCTTCGGAGCTGGCTAAGGAGAAGCCATGAGGAGCCGCGGGGACAGCAGTGTCCAGAGACCCGGTGATGACGTTGACCAGAGGAGTCAAGGTCGGAGCAGCTCAGGGAAGTGGTGGAGGGATCAAAGCAACAGTCCTTATCTGCCTGAAACAGGGTCACTGGGCTGGAACTTAGAGGAGAGGGAGGCCTGGATTCCCCTGGACCCTACACCCTCCCCCAAAGCAGTGGAAGAGGCTGAGAACTGGGTTGAAGGCCGGATTTAAAAGGACGTTGGTTTTCTTGGGTTTTAGACTTCTGTGTTAATCCCGAAAAGGGAATGAACTGATACCTACCCTGACTGGGAGGGAGTATTGTTGCCAACTCTCCAGGATTGTCCTGGAGTCTCCAGGAATTAAAGATTAATCTTTAATTAAAGATGATGTCATGTGATGAAACCTCCAGGAATACATCCAACCAAAATTGGCAACCCTAGGGCTAGGCCTCAGACAAGGACAATACGTTGTGGCACCAGAGCGACTGAAGGGGCGCTAGAACCCCTGCAAGACCGCGCCTGGACAGTAGGGGACGCTCTGGAGACGAGAGGCATCGCTATGCTCAGCCCATCTCAGTTTCCTATGCCCGCCTTGAACAGCTGAGCTGCATCCTCTCCCGCTGAAGGAGGATGCTCTTTTCTCTTTCTCTCTTGGGCATAGCTCGTGGGAGAATTCTTGTATTTTTATGTATCGCGTTCCCCTGCTGGCATTTAATGGGCAGTTTAGAAGCACAAATAGAAAATGCTGCATATTCATCTTCCATGTCATAGGCATTGAGATGGAGAGGAATCAAGGGAGAAACGCCCGGGGCTCGTTGTAACAATCTTGTCCTCAGCAGCAAACCTGAAGATGAAGAATAACTTAATTATTGTGTATCATTTTTGGCTCCTTTCTTTGCTCTATGCTGCTCTCCTCCGAGGCCTGCGTCCACATTCTGACACATACACGGCAGGCACTCAAATCACTGTTTGATTAAAACACCCAGTGGAATACTGATCCCTGACCCATTTAAGGCTCGTGTGGAGCAGGGCTGAACTGTAGGAGAGGGGAGATATCACACGCTATAAAAAATGGTCTGCACCTATAAAGATAAAGGAATGAAATCCATTATGCTGTCAGGCATGTGGACTTACCAGAGCGATGATCGGGCCTGAAAAGCAATTGGTCATTTTATTTGGACGGAGCAATCAGAGAGCAAAGCTCAGATAAAAGCCTGGGGCACGTCCGGCTTGTTACTTTTTCTTTGGGAAGAGTGTGAATATTGAGGACATTTGGAAGAGAAAAGAACTTCCACAGGAGTCTATGGGGGAATCTGATGACAGTGATTTATTCCCTACTTAGCAGGGGGCGGGGAGAATCGGGGTTATGATTTATTTATTTGTGTATTTGTATTGCAGTCATGGCTAGGAACCCCAGTCATTGTGCTAGGTGCTGTACAAACACAGAACCAAGATGACCGTCCCTGTCCCAAAACACTTACAGTCTAAGTCAGGAGCGGCAAAAGCTTCCTAAAAGTGGGAGGGCCACCAGCACCGGAACTATGGCCCCATCCTAGCTCCGCCCCTTCTCCCTGAGCCTCCGCCCCTGTGCTGCCTCTTCCTTCAAGTCCCCGCCCCCACGTCGCCCCTCC
Source organism: Terrapene triunguis (assembly GCF_002925995.2). Lineage (NCBI taxonomy): Eukaryota > Metazoa > Chordata > Testudines > Emydidae > Terrapene > Terrapene triunguis. Next base: position 6,105,242 of record NW_020664587.1, read on the forward strand.
TCCCAAGCCTCCACCCTTGCACCACCCCTTCCCTTGTGCCACCCCCCAGGCCCTACCCCCTGCTTACTCCTCTCCGCCCCCTACCCTCTTCACTCTCCCTTACAGCCAGTAAAAAATGGGAGGATATAGCTCTCCACTTTTAAAATTGAGGGGGCCATGGATCCCTGACCCCTCCTGTTCCGGTACCCCTAATCTAAGTATAAGATGATCTTATGATTAAATCACTGCCATGGGACTTAGGAGAGTTAGGATCAATGCCCCCCTTCACCTGTGAATTTACCACTTTCTTGATTTTTCTGTGTGTCCGTTTCTCCATTATTAATAGCATTAATAATTCCTTACCTCTGCGGGGTGTTGTGCAGATAAATATTTTAATGTTCAGGATGCACCCAGGCATGATGGTGATGAATGCCATAGACGTACCAGAGCAGACAGGAAAGCAGCAGAGCTGTTCTTATCAAAATGTGGTTCACAGATCTAACCTGGGATTATTATTCTGCTGTCCCATCAATGGAAAGCAACAACAGCTGGATTTGACTTGGTCTGGGGGGAGGATTTAATACTGTAACAGATTGACGGGCTCGAGGTCCCTGCCTGGGGCTCTAGTGCTGAAACATCCTGCTGTCAGGTGCTAGAAACCTGCAAAGAGATGGAGAGGTATATTTGCTGAGTCACTCAGAGGCATGGTCCAAGAAGCATCAGTCCTGGCAGAGATGAGGGGCAGAAACACAAAGGTCCTGCAGGGAAATCCCTAAGAACAGCCAAGCTTGGGAGAAAGTTTAGAGTCGGGTCTATGTTCTGTGATTGTCATTTAATTATCCCTATTAGATGAACCTCAGAATGGGGTAATTGTGCATGTGATACAGTGTGTGTACACCTTGCGCTGGGCAGGGGAAGAATGCCACCTGTTTATGGACAGTTAAATAGATGCAGTTTAAATATTTGAAAGAATAGCTTCAAAACCTCTAACGCACTTTTCTATGTTTCTTTGCTTGTAATGGGAACCTCTACAGGTGAATGTAGGGGAGAATTGGATTCTATTTAGTAAAGGAATTCCCTACCTATACTAAATGGAGTTCAGTTGTTTAAATCAGAGAGATGCAGAAATGTGGGCAAAACATTTTTAAAGTGTTTTTCTAAAGGGGTTGTGGGGGGGGGTGTGAGAGAGAGAGAGAGACCCTTCTATCCCACGCCACTATCAAACAAGGAAAATACTTCTTTGATCTGCTCATTCTCTGAAAAATAATCCATTAATTGAACACTTCTTCTGCATGGGAGGAGCTGCCCACATAAAACCCAGCCTGGGGTGTCTTTGCCTACTCCACAAATTCTATGGTGATTCGACTGGAAACGACACGGCTCGGTTTGGCAGTTCTCACACCTGGATAATGTGCTGTGATGCCGTCCTGACAAATGGAGAGACTTTGGTTGAAGTACTTTCACTGCCGTAGAGCATGGGGCTAAGCTGAGTGGCAAACCCCAGCCATTCTCCCCACTCCACTCCACCCTCTTTTCCCCTACATTTTTGACATTAAGTACTTTGATAATTGCCAGCTAAGAACAAAACAGCAGAAAGCCTCCTCGTTCTCCTCTATCACTTCTCCCAACCCCCATTACACCTACATAAAACAAGATATTCTACAACAGTGCAACACATCCACCTCTGTCTAGAACATCATAGTTGTCACTATGCTGCACCTGCTAATAAGAACAGAAACGGAACTTAGATCTTCCCTCTCTGAAGCCACTTAACTTGAGCTATACAAGAGCCCGGGCTGGCTGCTAAGAATATAATGTCTATGGAATACACTTGAGCAGTTCTGGTTCCAGGTGGCAGAGGTGTCCATATATTGGCCAGTTTATTACAATATACTATTACCTATACTAGCCAGTTTATTACAATATTCCTACTAGTTAGTAGTAGTAGTAGTAATATTTTAATAAACTGGCTCATAAACATAATAATCATAATTTGTATTACCTAGGATCCCCATTCATGAACCAGGACCTCATTGTGCTAGGCGCTGTACATACACAGAACCAAAATAAAAAGCTCAATAAGACATAACAAAACCAAAGAGGATTGACTTACATTGTAGGTAGTCATGGAAATTCTCTTCTCTTCTTTAAGAAGAAATTCGAAACCTCCGGTGATAACCCTGTCAGGATTTCACTTCTAACACCATGGAGTGTTAGGAAAGGAAGTGGAGTTTTCTTGTATTTGTTTCTTTATTGAGGGAACATTGTCCAGTAGTTAGAGGAGAGAACTATGAGTCTAGACTCATGCTGAGCCCGGGAAGATATTTTCACCTTTCTAGGTTGTGATGCCTAGCAGGAAAGTTGTGAAGGTTAATTAATGTTAGTACAGCATTTGGGGATCTCCACTGGAAAGTTGCTATATACAGAAATTGCCTAGGTTTGTTGAACCACAGCAAATCTTTTACCATGAAGACTTAATTCAAATTAAAAAAAAAACATTTTATAACTAACCCTGCAGCAAGTGGAAATGGTATATTGTCATATGTAAAAATATGTCACTTATATGTTTAAAACTTATTTGAAAAATCTGTGGAATAAGTTTAAAAGAATTTTAAGGAGAATACATGGTCATGGTAGATTTTATAAAAGAGGTGAGAGGACACGATGTAGGGCCAGATCCTCAGCTGGTGTAAATTGACTTGAGTGGAGCTATGCTGATTTACACCAGCTAAGAATCTGACCCTGAGATTTGATTCTAGCACAAGAAGCTAGGAATGAAATTCATCTTTATGTAACACACACACGCCTCTCTTTGGTAGAGTCCCTCTGTCTCACAAACAAACCAGACCCAGATGTCAGTATTTTAAAAAGTTCTTTTGTGCAAAGATACCCTTACAAATTGACTTAATGTTGTGGAATTCCCACGCATTCCAACACGAGCTATTGATACTGGGACTCGGTAACACCACTTAATTGAGCTACGTCCTGCAAGCTTCATTGTTAGCAAAAATGTCTGATATTACAACCTTGGAAATCACCACGCTTTCTAGGATCAAAAAATTGCAACCTAGAATAAGCAACAAAGCAACTCTTCACAGATTTTATGGCTAGAAGGGACCATTAAATTGCCTAGTCTGATCTCCTGCATAACACAGTCTGGATAATTCCATCCAGTTACTCCTGTATTGAATCCAATAACTTGTGTTTGATTAAACTTCCTGAAGTCTTCATCTGAAGCCGTCATGAGATGGAAAATCCACCTCTTCCCTTGGTAGCTCGTTCCAGTGGTTAGTCACCTTCAACTTCCTCTTTTGAAAGAGCAGCATCTAAAAGATGGGAGGAAACTCCACAAATCCGATGTCTATCAGAGTTTAGAGTTGCTCAGCTGACAGAAAACTGTGGAAAAACAATGAGTTCAGAGAACCCTATTGATAAGCCAGGTGAAACAGTTCTGGAGACAGTTCTAGACTGGTATCATTGCCTGGTATTACTTCTGCCTGATGCACCCTGTCCCCTACATGCTATATTCGGCGTATCATCTTTCTGTTGTTTCTGGTTGGTTTGGTTCTTTTGTTCCTGGCTTTCTTACAACACAAAGCAGAGAATGAATGTAAAGTATTATGATATGATTAATATGACTTTGCTGCACTTTACCGCCAGGCGTTCTTTTCCTTATTTCACTGTAACTGTTATAATTCTTTTATTTTCCTTAATAAAATAAACACATTTAATTTAAAACTAAAAAGGATCTGGGTGAATTTAGGGAATTTTAATACTTAAGGACCCAATCCAGCAAAACTCTTAAGCACATGAATAACTTCAAGCCTGTAATTAGTAGACATGGTCTGGAATTTTTCAGTGACCTGTCATTTAGGCCAAAAATGCTGAATTGATTAAACCAAAACTTTGGAAATCTCAAAAATTCTTACAGGACAGGAAAACCTTTTCCCACCCAACTCTAGCAATGAGTCCGTTGACATTAATAGGACAATGTGTGGGTTTAAAGATACATACATCCTTAAGTGCTTTGCTGGAGTCTAAAGAGCTAAGACCCTGATCCAAAGGCCACGGAAGCCAATGGGAGTCTGATGTTTGTATCAGGCCTAAGGACACTGAATAAGTAGATGCACATGTAAAGCATGTCTGCAAATTTTCCCACACAGCTTTGTCTGTGTACCTTAGTTCTGACTGCAGCACCCCATGCTAATCTTGTCCTGCACACACCACTGTTAATATATCTCACCCCTGACCTTCCAAGTCAATAATGACTTTGAAATGGGGGTGGTGACTTCTCAATTTGTGCATCTCAAATCGAAGGCACGTGGTGGCTGAAAGGTTTCCAAATTAGCTTGCACAGTTAGGCCTCGTCTACACAAACCATTCTTCTCAAAAACATCCCACGCTGGCTATCAAGGGTTCAGGTTGGCCAGCAGGAGCCAGGGTGGGCACTCTAGTTTAAGCAAGATGCCAGTGGCAGCCCCATTTTAACTACCATGTCCTGTGGATCTGCTCTGTGCAAGATTAAGTGACACAATGCTAAAAACACGGGAGGCCAGTACTGTTCCTAACATTGCTGACGCAGGTGGAGGCGAACTGGCATTGGCAAGTGTGGGGAACTTTGCCAGAAAAAAGGTTGACACAGCCCTAGAAAAGGGCCTGAAACAAACAGTAGGTTCCAAACACTTGTGATCTATGAACAGGAGACTTGCCAGACTGGATCAACTCAGGGATCCATCTACTCCTGCCTCTGACAGGGACCCGAAGAATTGGTCGGGAATTTTTCGACGAAGCAAATTTTTGTTGGAAAATGTTCGTTTGTCAAAACGTAATTTTTTTGCAGAAATGTATCGGTTCTGACAAAACTTACGTCAGGAATGTTTCTCGGGTTCAGGATGGAATTTCTAGTCAAAACCAGAATGAGAGGGAGGGCCATCCCAGAATAGCCAACAGCCTAGCAGTGAAACCATTCACTCGGGTTGTGTGGAATTCTGGTTCACAACCCTGCTTTGAATCAGGCAGACCAGGGACCTTAACCTGGGTCTCCCATATCCTAACCAGCAGGCTATGGGCTGTTCTAAGTTGGTTCTCTCTCTCTGTCTCTCTCTCGTTTCCCAGGAAATTCAAAGGGTATTGGTTTTATCCCAGTGTGAAACTGAAAAATATTTGAAATCTGGAAAATTTTCGCAGGATGGGAAAATCGTTTCCCAGCCAGCTCTAATAGCCAACACAAGCTACCTCAGAAGAAAGTGCAAGAAACCCTGCAGTAGCAGATCTGGTATATCCTGCCCACAGAGAAAGTTTCCTCTTGTTCCCCAATAGTTAGAGATTGGCTCGTGGTCTGAAGGAGGAATGTTTATAACCCCTAGGTAGTCATTCTTTTGCACATCTTTCTCATTGCATCCGCCTCTGATCACTGTGGCATGGTCCCGTCTCTAGTAATAATAGCTAGCCGTGCATTGCAGCTTTAGGCTTCTCATTTAGCAGTGTTGCTATTCAAAGTGTCTCACTCTCTGCTTTGAGCTTCACAGCCCTTTAGGGGAAATGGGACGAATTCACAGCTCCACACGCACTGCAGTTCCAGATCCTCTCACTGCAGCCTCCATGTCTGCATACCTGCCATGAGTAATGCCATGTCCCCTTACCTAGTGACAAGATAAGACGGACTCTTGACTGCCACCAGGAATTCAGCAAATCCAGCACCTCTTCCCAGAAGAACTCGCCTGAAATGGATCCCACTGCTCTCTAGCAAGTAGCTCACACTGAACCCTGGTGAAGGTGGCAAGGGAAGGCCCCAATCCTGTGGGGATTTTACATGTGCTTAAATTCAGTCTGTCTACATGAGGAAGTCGCACTGGTATAACTTAAGGTATGAATTTAAAGAGATTGTGTTAAACCCGCGTAAAAGGCTGTGTGCACCCTCTTATCTCAGTGTAAAAGGGACAGACTTGTCTTGCTTCACTTAAATCAGTTAGGAACAGGTTTAACTAACCTCTGATACTGAAATAAGAGTCCACATTCTCTTGCACCGATTTAGCTATTTTGGTTTAAAATCCAATTTAAGTTATACAGGTGTGACTTTCTCATGGAGATAAATCCTTTCAAGTTGAGCAGGTGGATAATTAAAGGGCCTTTGTTATTTAAAGGGTCTTTATGGGACACTTGCTGTACAGAGGGGAATCACACAAGAGGTTAATAAACTACACGTAGAATATGTTTAAAAGAAGCATTATAATGTCACATCGGATCTCTCCCTTAGTGCTGATTCTCTTATTCAGCCATGTATAAAACTGCAGGCCAAATTCTGCCCTCAGTTCTGCTATGTTTCTCTACATACAATGGTTACACGGCTATTTTCAGTCTGTATAACTTTTGGATTAAGAGGACAACAAACCAAGAAAGAGCAAAAGCAAATTATCCATGAGAGAGCACAGTGTGGTTCTCAGTATGTGTCTGCAATGAATGAAGCACAAAATGGCGGCCAAGCTCTGAAGAATCCGTAGCCGTTTAAGCTATGTCTACAGTACAGGCGCTATACCAGCACAGCTACGGCTGCAGGACCTTCAGCGTTAATACATCCGACAGCGACAGAAGGGGTTTTTCTATCAATGTAGGTAATCCGCCTCCCCATTAGGTCAATGGAAGAATTCTTCCCTCAACCAAGCCGTATCTACACTGAGGGTTAGGTCGGTTTAACTACAGCGCTCAGGGGTGACAAATTTTTTGCAATTCTGGGTACCATAGCTATGTCTCCCTAACTTTTAAGTGTAGAATGGGCCTTAAAGATACAGTATGCAGAAACAGAGTCATATGAGTCGACAGTGTGCCCTTTTTGCCAAGAAGGCTAATGGTATTTTGGGCTGTATAAGTAGGAGCATTGCCAGCAGATCGAGGGATGTGATCATTCCCCTCTATTCGACATTGGTGAGGCCTCATCTGGAGTACTGTGTCAAGTTTTGGTCCCCACACTACAAGAAGGATGTGGAAAAATTGGAAAGAGTCCAGCGGAGGGCAACAAAAATGATTAGGGGGCTGGAGCACATGACTTATGAGGAGAGGCTGAGGGAACTGGGATTGTTTAGTCTGCAGAAGAGGAGAATGAGGTGGGATTTGATAGCTGCTTCCAACTACTTGAAAGGGGGGGTTCCAAAGAGGATGGATCTAGACTGTTCTCAGTGGTAGCAGATGACAGAACAAGGAGTAATGGTCTCAAGTTGCAGTGGGGGAGGTTTAGGTTGGATATTAGGAAAAACTTTTCCACTAGGAGGGTGGTGAAGCACTGGAATGGGTTACCTAGGGAGGTGGTGGAATTTCCTTCCTTAGAGGTTTTTAATGTCAGGCTTGACAAAGCCCTGGCTGGGATGATTTAGTTGGGGATTGGTCCTGCTTTGAGCAGGGGGTTGGACTAGATGACCTCCTGAAGTCCCATCCAACCCTGATATTCTATGATTCTATGAACAGTTACATAGATATGTAAGCACAAACCACACCCATGAAACATTTGCTGTCTCTTATTATATGTGTACAGCCCCTGGCACAATAGGATTTTGAGCTCAGCTGGGGCCTCCAGTTGCTACCATAATACCAACAATAATAATAAATGTCTCCTTTGTATGGCGTATCCCCCGCCCAATACTATTTTAAAATGAAGATGTGGTATCTTCAAATTGCAGTTGCTGGACATCAGTAAACAGAGGCAGCAGCATTTTGGCAGTGGGTGGAGCAGCCTACAGTTTGTGAATCTTGCAGAGCTGTCTAAATCAAAGGTGCTTTATAAATTTCACTCATGGTAAACTGCACAGAGCAGAGGAGGGAAGGCAAGTGACGGACACTGCTGCCAAAATGATATTGGACAAAACTGAAATGCTTGAGGGGGAAAAAATCAAATCATTGATAGCAGCTTCAATTGCCTGGGAAGAATTGCCAGGGGCTTGTCAAGTGAAGAACACCAGAAACCAGAAAGGAACGAGTTAATGCTCAGCACTCCCGAGTAAGCAGGGGCAACACTGTTGGCATAACCCGCTTATAGTCCCACAACTTTAACATTCCTTTGCCGGCAGGGTGAATGCCATTGGATAACACTGAGTTCCTGGAAAGCAGAGTAGAATTCTACAGGGCAGAAGGTTCATCAGTTCTGTAATTTGCAGGACCAGCCCTGAGACTAACATCTCTTAAACCTGCTGCTGGGCTTCTCTTAGTGCCACCACTTGCACAGTAGAGAGGAGCTGCTCTACACCCCTTGTGCAAGGAGCAGAGAAGGGAATAATAACACCACATTCTCATACAGCACTTTTCATCTCCAGATCCTTCACAAAGGATGTCATTATCACTAGCCCCATTTTACAGATGGGCAAACCAAGGCACAGAGAGGTGACTTACACAAGGTCAGCTAGTGGGGCAATGGTAGAGTTGGGCCAAGAACCCAGGTCTTCTAATCCCCATCCAGCTTTGTATCCACTAGGCCACACTGCAGAAGCACAGAGCCCTCTTGCAATGCAGATGTACCAGTGGGCAATTCCCTTTCTCTGCTGGTAATTTGCAGCTAGATTACAGCCTCTTTATGACACCTGAGAGACACAAAGGAGCCTTTAACTGGCCTTGAGAATGCAGCCCTAGGGCTCCATTACTGTTCACAGCGGCAAATCCAGTTCATGCTGTTTCAAAGCTTCTAAGAGGGTGTCACATACAATAAAAAGTGTAAAATGAACCCCAGTTACAAAGTATTTTTAGAAAGCCTTTGACAGCATCACTTTAAAAACCAAAGGATATTTATTCATTATATTCCAAAGCAGCTCACTCACCCTGAGGTTGATTCACATGTCAGAGACGCATAATATTATCAACCTTGCTTCGGCAGTGTCACTTACCGTCGCAAACGCCACCCCAGCTGCCGGAGCTCATCATGGAGTCAGTGACTGGTCCGCGTTACAGTCGGGTTAAAAGGAATCAATATCAGCGCTGCCTCCAGTAACAATTAAGCATTAAGCATGTGTCAGACAGGATGACACCGCTTTGGGAATGATTCAGTGTCGCTGAAAAGTATTGATAATGAGAAATGCACTAACAGATTTATTTGGGCATAAGCTTTCATGGGTAAAAAACCTCACTTCTTCAGATGCATGCACTAGTGTAAATGCTGAAGCGAGGTGCTAGGTTAACATAGCTACCTCCGATCAGGGATGTGACAATTCTTCACCCCTAACCGACATCACTATGCCGACCTAATCCCCAGTACAGATGCAGCTTTTGTTGATGGAAGAATGCCTCCCTCAACAGAGCTACAGACATTCAGGGAGGCGAGTCTGTTACATCCACAGTGTACCGATAGCTTAAGGGCTCACTCCACATCTTAGTGAAGTCAACGGAAAGACGTCATTGACTTCTTTGGGCTTTGGATCAGGCCCTAAAGACTCTCTCAGCTAAGGAAACTGCTCATACGTGTCTAGCTTTTGACTGTACTTGTTGATAAAGAGAATGCCTTGTGCATTGGGATAGCAGGCGAAGAGAGAGAGAGAGAGCACTGCTGCCTGGTTTCTTCAGGATAAATGACTTCAGCCACACTAAATTCACTTTGCTTTAAAAAGCTTCAAGGCCCAGGGTCAACCTCAGAGATGGTGTCTTAGGCCCGGCCTACACTTAAAAGTAACGTTGCCATAGCGGCGTCTCTCTGGGGTGTGAAAAATCCACACCCTGGAGAG
>NW_020664587.1:6119915-6150377 GCF_002925995.2 Terrapene triunguis
AGCTGATGGTCCATTCTAGCCTTAAACTTTAGAAACAAGGGGCCTTTCTCTACCCTGAAGAGCGAATAGTCTCCATAGAGGAGACAGATAAGGAGCAAAGGCCCAGAGAGATTCAGTGACTTAGCCAAGGTCACAAAGGGAGTGTGTGGCAAACCTGGGAATTGGGCCTGTATTTCAGCATCCCATGCCAATGGCTTAACCACACGACCACCCTTCCTCCCCGTTCACTTTGTGAGGCTATCATAGGGCTTTTCATTGGCACTTGCCACTGTCCTGAGCACCACGCATGCAGAATGTTCCGAAACTCAGTTAGAATGAGGATGAAAAACCAATGCAAAGCTAAGGGATGAGAAAAGATCTCTTCATAAATGCACGTAAGCACCAATCATATTATTGTGGTAATCTAAACAGTTGGCTATGTTGAATGTGCTGCTTAAAGCACTGCGGGCAATAGGCACAAAGGTAAAAGAGAAACATTTATAATACTTTGCTACAATCCTTTGCCCAAACACACAGCACGCTGAGCAATCCATCATACACGATACACAGTAAATCAAGCTAGAAACGCTCGTTAATTAAGCATATAGCTGGGTGTCATATTTCAGTGTTAGACCATACTAGGGAGGAGAGCCAGTAACGGAGGAAAATAGCCGGCATTGTTACCGGCAAGCTTTTTTAATTTTATTCCAGTGATTTCATCCATACCCATTGCAGTAAAAGAGCCAAATCCTGCCTCCATTGAAGTCAATGGCACGATTCCCTTTGGTTTTGATTGTGCAGGATCAGAGACAGAAGGTACGTCATTATTAATGAATAGTTATTATTAATTATATTATTAATAATAATAATTATTATTATTATTTGAATTGCACTAACATACAGACGTCACGGTCAGGATCAAATTGTGCTGCACAGATGCACAGGAAGAGACTGTCTGCCCCAGAGAGCTCACAATCTAAGGGGCGGATTGTCACTGCCCTTAATCCTAATGGACAGGGGACTAGGGAGCCCAAAGGTGGTGGGGAAGGATGGCCCCATGGTTTAGTGTGTTAGCCAGACCCTCAAAAGACTAGCGCTCAAGTCCCTGCTCTGCCACACGCTTCCAGTGTGACTTTGGGCAAGTCATGTAGTCTCTCTGTACCGTAGTTTCCTGTGTGTGACATGCGGTTTAACAGCACTGCCCTACCTCCTGAGGGTGTTGTGAGGACCAGCGCATTAAAGATTGCAAGGTGCTGAGACACTACAGTGAGTGGGGCCATACAGGTGCCTAAGATAAGCAACCGGTGTGTGGCCTACCCAGCTTGCTGCTTTCCCCCTATGCCAGTCAGCTGAGGGTGTGGGGATCATGCTGCACTTTGTAGGAATCTGTAGCAAATTACCAAACGTGCTCCTTGTCGCGGGGAGGGATTGGGTGCCTCTTGCTGAGCCGGAATTCCTTCCCTGGGTGTTCCTGAGTGCTACAAGCCTCCCCTAATGATGTGACGTGCAGTCTCAGTGAGTTGCTGGGACACCTGCTGGAGTAGGCATGGTTCGTGGAGACTAGTGCCTGGTGGGGGAGCACAAGGTGGGATCTGAGCATGGAGAGTTGTCTTTATTCCCGCTCTGTGACTGTGATTAGCTCCTGTCTATAAGTCAAAGCTGATGATCCCCCCCCGACAAACTGCCAGTCCTGTAAACTCACCCTGACCTGTGACTCTGGGTTCTTTGGCCCAGATACTCAAAGCTATTTAGGGGAGTTAGGCACCGAAATATCTTTGAGGTTCTGGGCCTTTCTGCCTCTTGCCTTATCGCTTATAATAAAGATTCTGCAAACAGAACCCGTCCGGAACTTGGTGTGAGTGATGCAGCAGCTGGAGTAGCATCCAGCTGGCAAATACACATCCTTGTCAGGAAGGGTGAACTTCACCCTGTGCAGAGGACCCGTGCAACATCTGCGTGTTGTTTAAGCCTGATGGGGTGAATTTCATTGTAAACGAGTCAGTATCACCTAAATGATCCAAACTCTCACGTGCCTACTCAGTTCTCAGTGCGGCAGACCCCTTCTTGTGGTCACTGGGTATTGTGTCCAATCAACACTCTTAAGATTTTGAATCAGGGGCAGATATGGGCCTGATCCAATGTCCCTTCACATCAGTAGGATGATGTTTCCCCCTGACTCCAATAGACTTTGGATCTCCATGTTAAGTGAGGAGGCGCCATATTTTTACACCGTTTCTTTCTCAGCTGTAACCAGGTTTTCATGTTTAATATTTAAACATGAAAGTTCCTTTTGAGATACTTTAAGCAGAATTATTAACAGCCCCGTGTAGAACTGACAGGTTAGCTGAGCGACAATTAAAGAGAAAGGTTAAATACCTTTTCTTTTCAGAGCAACTGCTGTTGCTTAAGACTAATAAATCCACCAGGAGACAGTTTATCACAGAGTGCGAGGGGCTGTGTGTCAGATTTTGTGGGCTTCAATTTTTCAGAAGTCACCACACTTCTCCCTTGCGCAGCTACAGGTCTCTGTGTATATTTCACAGGGCACTTTTCCGTAGGAATGGGTGAACCAGTTCAGAATAAATCCCTCACAACTCAAACCTAATCAGCCGTGAGATTAAAAACAAAACAAAATAGAACCTTTGGTTCACTTTTTAATTTATCATTATTTCCCTTTGTTCATGATATCTCTGTATCTCTTGGACTCTGAAAACAGAGGCACCAAATTGCTCCAGGAATTTAGTTTTCATGATAGATCCAGCCCAGTGGAAACCAAAGAGTATCCGAAATATTCTGGAAGGTCCTGTTCCTGTATGATTTGTATCTCAACTTTCCAGACCTGCAGAGATACAAGCTGTTGATTGGTTAAATACCAGTTAAAGTTCTGGATCCCCATCTGATTCAAACCTGCCCACTAGCACTGAGCAAAACAGAGAAAGAAAAAAATTCTGGGAATGTTTGCAAGTATTTTTTCATCAGTTCACTTAATTTGTTTCTGTGCCCCTTTTGCATCTCTATTCGTCAAATATTTTAATGAACAGAGGCTTAAGCCAAAGCCCATGGCAGCCAATGAGAGTTCTTCATTGATTTCCGTGGGCTTTGGACTAGCCCCCAAGTTTGATGCCATGGTGGGAACAGCAAATACTCAGGAGTATTCAATAATTGATTGATGTTATAAGCATATTACAGACAGCAATATTCTGTAGTATGCCAGGCTTTCAGCCCATCGGTGGTAAGCCACGGTAATAAGCAACCCATTGATCTGTTAGAATCTACAAAAACCTAAATCAAGTAAGTAACCATTTATTAGAAGTCTATTAAAATTGATTAACCTGTGATAAGTGTTTATAAATGTAGCCTTAATAGAAAGTGCCACCACTTACCATAAACCAGAAAAGTCTGCATTTTGGATCTTGAATACTCACACTGAACTGCACGTTCACAAGCTAAGGCTAACACTTATTGGCAGAAACTGTTCAGAGAATCATTTCTATCAGCAAATAAAGTCCAGAAAATTGTGATCTGTACGGTACTGGGGACTGTGTCTTTAAGGGCTGAGCGTCCCAGACAGGGTCTGGGCAAGGCGCTGCAGAAGCTGGTGTTGCTGTTTGTGCCAGGTCTGCTTAAACCGCGTGAGTGTCTGTTTGGTTTTGGCCAACTAAGCTGGCGTTTTTAGGCAATCGTGGCCCACAGTTTTTTGCCACTTGTCTCATGGGCAGCTTTAAAAAAAAAAAAAAAAACAGTATCACCCATGGGCATTTTTTGACATGCCCGGTGTCATGATGTCATAGTGCAAACCCCACCCAGCATCGTGATATCATGACACAAACTCTGCCCAGCATCATGACATTTTGATGCAAATCCCCACCCAGTGTTATGACACAGAAATTCAAACCCCGCCCCCTGCTTATATTTTCCAATTTTCATGTTGGGTTTGTTGTTTTTTTTTTGCCATTTTCATGGTCCATTTTGGATAGTTTTCTGGCAATATTCACTGAATAAAGCTGAGCTCTTTGAAGTACCTTTAACCACTGAATAATCAGTGAACACCACAGTCTGCCTGAAGAAAATTCCATGAACCAAAAAAGAGGCCATATTCATTGAATAAAAGAATCATTGTGAATTATTCATCCAATGCTACTCTGAACTTTTGGAGAATCACCCATCACTCATTTTCAGTCCATCCCTTATTAACCCATCTTCTTTATATTAGTGTCTGCGGTGGGTGCAACAGTTGTGCACTCCAGAACGTATCATTACTGTGTGTGTGTTACTGGCTCCTGTCTGAACACCTAACCCCCAGGCGAGCTGCCAGGCATGGGGAATTTAGAGAGAACCGAGGACCGGGGGAACCACCCCTCATTCATTGGGCACCAAGAGGTATAGCCAGAACAGCTCTCATGCCCTCCATGTCACCTGGGATTGAGGAATACAATTTCAGATGACAAGGGGTGTATAGAACTCCCACACCCACCTACAAGATGAGGCACTGGGAAATTAAGACAACAGCACAGTCCCTTCCCAACACTTGTCCTATATCTCGGTGTAGTGGGGCGGCTGCCCCACTTCAGGAGATCAGGGGTTAAAAGCAGCCCTTGGAGAGGGCTGTGGCTGGGACCCAATTAGAAAAGGGATTAAGAGCAGCTGAGGGAGGCTGGCAAGGTAGTTGGCCCCAGGTGTGGCTGTGAGCCGGGAAACGGGGAATCTCACTCCAACCTTGGAGTGGGAAGGACCTTGCTGCCTGGGAGCACAGGATACCTGAAGCAGAGCAGGGCTGGGGAGCTCTGGCCTGGCGAGTCCCCAGGCTGAGGCCTTGCTGAAGACCAGAGGAGATACTGGGGCTGCAGGGAGACAGCTGGGCCAAGGAAAGGCATCAGGTCCAACCCCCTTGCCAATGATGAGGGGCCATTACAGACTGCAGTTTGCCCCAGTGAGTGGGGTCTGGATGACGACTGGGCGAAGCCACTGAGGCAAGGTGGGTATAGGCAGAGGGGGTTCCCCTGGGAGGGGAGACCCAGAGTGTGGGGATACTTCTGTGGGCAGAACCCCAAGGTAAGGGGCACCGGGGTCCAGGAGTGACATGGGGGCCTGAGGCAGGAGAGACGCCGACCAGCAGGGGGCGCTCCGAGTGCTGGAATCGAGCTAATTCCCAGACGGCCAGCAGGAGGCACCGCAGCGGTGAGTCTGCGACCTGTTACCCTCGGATTTATTGTTTTGTCCCAAACTAACTTGAAAAATAATGTTACAAGCTGGGACTTCTTATACACCAGTGGGTGAATCTGGGACATGAAAGGAGCTAGAAGGAAATAAAGTGAACATGAACATCCCCACTGCCGCCCTTGCATTCCACAGCTTCTAACAATCCCTATTTATTAAATCAATATTATAGCTAAGTAACAGAAGCCAGGAATGGAGGCTTTTTCTTTTTTTAAGGTTAATTCGATGGGTTTATAATGACCTTTTGGATATTTAGATAACAATATGGTGTCATCTTTCTTGCATTAAATATACCTTAATACACTAGCCTCTGCAGCTCGCTCTTCTTCTCCGGTTCCGCCCCATGAATATATAGCCACCAAATGCAATACGAGAAATTACTATTGTAATAAAACTGGTTCATTACATCTCTCTAGACAGAGACATTTAATGTGTGCCAGGGCTGCCTAGCGCTGTTAAGTTTCATTTGAGCCAGATGCAAATGTAATCTGTTTCATTGTCTCATTTAATTACCTGCTTGGAGTCATACAAGAAAGGGGATAGGGCTCTCCTCGCTAGCACCTTCCAGGGGGCATCAGTGAGTTAACGTGGGCTCAAAGACCTATCCTGATTTGCTACTGCTTTGTGCCTGATAAAATCACTCAGGGCCTGATCCAAAGCCCATCAAAGTCAATGGAGAGATCTGCCTTGTTACGAGCTTCAATGAAAAGGCTTCACCTGATTTCAATGGTCCTTACACTTGTGCAAAGTGGGCCTAATAGACGGCCATGCTGGTTTTGCTCTCTATTTGCCCGGGTGTAAATGGTGACCCAAGGTTGTGGAGAATTACGCCCAATGTACTGTAGAAGCGGGGCTGGTAGTATATGTCCCACATCTGCCTACTGTTTCTTGTCGATCTAGCCCTGTATCCTGTCTTCCGACAGTGGTCAATGCCAGGTGCCCCCGAGGGAATGAACAGAACAGGGAATCATCAAGTGATCCATCCTCTGTCGCTCATTCCCAGCTTCTGGCAAACAGAGGCTAGGGACACCTTCCCTACCCATCCTGGCTAATAGCCATTGATGGACCTATCCTCCATGAATTCACCTAGTTCTTTTTCGAACCCTGTTATAGTCTTGGCCTTCACAACATCCTCTGGCGAGGAGTTCCACAGGCTGACTGCGCGTTGTGTGAAGAAATACTTCCTTTTGTTTGTTTTAAACCTGCTGCCTATTAACTTCATTTGGTGACCCCTAGTTCTTGTGTTATGAGAAGTAAATAAAACTATCTTATTTACATTTTCCAAACCTGCCATGGTTTTATAGACCTCTATCATATCCCCCCTTAGTCGTCTTTTTTCCAAACTAAAAAGTCCCAATCGTATTAATCTCTCCTCATATGGAAGCTGTTCCGTACCCCTCATCATTTTTGTTGCCCTTTTCTCAACCTTTTCCAATTCCAATAAATCTTTTTTGAGATGGGGCAACCACATCTAAACTCAGTATTCAAGATGTGGGCGTACCATGGATTTATATAGCTGCATTATGATATTTTCTGTCTTATTATCTATCCCTTTCTTAGGGCAGGTCTACACTACCTGCCTGAATCGGCGGGTAGAAATCGATCTCTCTGGGATCGAATTATCGCGTCTCGTCGGGACGCGACAATCGATCCCCGAATCGACGCTTGTACTCCACCAGCGGAGGTAGGAGTAAGCGCCGTCGACGGGGGAGCCGCGGAGGTCGATTTGCCGCCGTCCTCACAGTGGGGTAAGTCGGCTCCGATACGTCGAATTTAGCTACGCTATTCGAGTAGCTGAATTTGCGTATCTTAAATCCCCGTAGTGAGGACGTAGCCTTAATGATTCCCAACAGTCTGTTCACTTTTTTGACAGCCCCTGCACATTTTGAGTGGATGTTTTCAGAGAACTATCCACAATGACGCCAAGATCTCTTTCTTGAGTGGAAACAATTAATTTAGACCCCATCATTTTATATGGATAGTTGGGGTCATATTTTGTGCACTGTGGATCTGACCTGGAGCGAAGCCATTGTACTCACACTAGACCATGGGGGTGTAATTCCAGCTGCTATGCGCTGGCAATCTGATGAGAAGGGAATTGTTATGAGCACTAAAGTCCTTTCGCTACAGAGCTCGATATTGTGCTGAAATAGACATGCAAGGTCTCCCAGGGTCATTAATTAAAGGCACTAAATGGAAGTTTGTCCAGGTGGATTGCTTGGTTGTTCCATAAACCTGACGCGGCTGAGCAATGGGGCGTGGGAGGGAATAGCCTTCCACAGCAGTGGACTCTGCTACTTGGAAGTGCCATTGTAGGGCACTGCTATAGCCAGTTATCTATGAAGTCACATCTGGCAGGATGCAGCCATTACATTTACAAGATGTATCTCAAGATCTTACTTATCCCCCAAACCCTGTCATTTTCCTAGCAGGTTATCTCCCCATTTTGAGATCTTAGCACTTAAGAGGGGAGGTAAATTGCTGCCTATTTCAAGTGGGGATGAGCCATCGACAGGTCTATGGCATACAGAAAACTATATTAAAATTGTAGCGCTATCACTTTAAATGCTATGGGGTTTCCTGGTCTTGCTTGCAGGCTAGGGGGCTGTGTAGGGGAACATATGAGCAGCAGTCTACTGTACAGAAAGCCGTTGAGTTGCAGCTCTCTGTTCTCACAGAGCAGCCTGCTTTGTCTCTCTCTGTTTTGGGATTCCTGTATGTTATCATTCTGAATTCTAAGAAATAATTTAGTGTTACAGTACAATCTTCCAGCCAGAGTATTTCTATGTTTTCATCTAATTTCTTTGTCTGTATGAAGTGACAGAACAAAGTCCTGATATTCATAAGTGGGATTTTGGCACAGATAGAAATTAAACACAGATTTCTCAAGCAGCAGGCCAGTGCCTTAACCACAAGCCCATCCTGCCCTCATGAGTCAACTGATACAGATTTAAATAAGGGACAAACTTTGGCTGCCTTAACGCTTCACTAATAAAGCATAGAGTTTTTTGCACTGTGAGCTCCAACTAAGGTCAAAGGCTGAAAAGCTGTGATTTAAACTCCCCCACTGCTCACCAGAAAATAGGGGTTATATAGGCACAAGAGATAAGGAAACGTTCCTCCCTTTAAAAGTATTTAAAAGTACTCCTCTCTGAGTGAGAAGAAGAAAACTGCCCAGATTCATCTCATGGCTCATGCCGATGACTTGAAATTGGACTAACGCTAAGGGGTCTCCCTCAAGATGGCCGTTGCAGCCTGCTCCTCAACTGGTGAAAACTAGTGTAGATGGAACATTGGAGTTGGGGGAACTAGGCAGGGCCCTGAGGTAAGCTGGCCTAGCTCCACTGAAGCCAACGAGCCTGATTCTCCTCATGCTTACACCAGGTTTATGACAAAGTAACTCCATTCCCTTCAGTGGTTTACGCCTGATTTACACTGATGTAAATAATAGGAGCATCAGACCCAATGGAGCTATACAGGTTTACATTGACTGAGGATGTATCCTAGGCCAGTGGTTCTCAAACTAGGGTCGCCGCTTGTTCAGGGAAAGCACCTGGCGGGCCGGGACGGTTTGTTTACCTGCCGCATCCGCAGGTTCGGCCGATCGTGGCTCCTACTGGCCGCGGTTCGCCGCTCCAGGCCAATGGGGGCTGTAGGAAGCGGCGCGGGCCGAGGGACGTGCTGGCCGCCCTTCCTGCAGTCCCCATTGGCCTGGAACGGCGAACCGCAGCCAGTGGGAGCCGCGATCGGCCGAACCTGCAGACGCGGCAGGAAAACAAACCAGCCCAGCCCGCCAGGGGCTTTCCCTACACAAGCGGCGGCCCTACTTTGAGAACCACTGTCCTAGGCTATGTCTACACTGCAGATAGGGTGACCAGATTTCCTTATTTTATAGGGCCAGTCCCGATATTTGAGGCTTTTTCTTATATAGAAGCCTATTACCCCCCACCCCCGTCCTGATTTTTCACACTTGCTGTCTGGTCACCCTAACTGCAGACCTTGCAGCGACACAGCTGTAAGGTCTCCCGTGTAGCTGCTCTATGCCGGGGGAGAGAGCTTTCCCGCCGGCACAATTAAACCACCCCTAACAAGCAGCAGTGGCTTTGTCGGCAGGAGAGCATCTCCCATTGACCTAGTGCTGTCCACACCAGTGCTTTTGTCAGTGAAACTTTTGTCACTCAGGGGTGTGTTTTTTTCACATCCCTGTCCGACAAAAGTTTGACCGACAAAAGTGCCAGTGTAGACGGAGCCTCGGAAGCTTGCACATGAACTGCTGAGAACTTTTAGGCCTTGTTTACACACACACAAGTTCTACCACTTTAACTTAGGGTTGCCAAGTGTCCGGTTTTCGACCGGAATGCCCAGTCGAAAAGGGACCCTGGTGGCTCCGGTCGACACCGCCAACCGGGCCGTTAGAAGTCCAGTTGGCAGCACAGTGGGGGCCCGGGGCTAAGGGAGGCTCCCTGCCTGCCCTAGCTCCATGCAACTCCCAGAAGCGGCCACCAGGTCCCTGCAGCCCTAGACGCATGGATGGCCAGGGAGCTGCGCGTGCTGCCCCTGCCCCTAGGGGCGACTCCGCAACTCCCATTGGCCAGGAACCGTGACCAATGTGAGCTGTGGGGGCCGCGCCTGCAGGCGCGATGGCAGCGCATGGAGCCTTCCTGGCAGCCCATGTGCCTAGGGGCTGCAGGGACCTGGTGGCCGCTTCCCAGGAGCCATGGTAAGCACCATCGGGACCCCACACCCCAACCCCCTCCCCCAGCCCGAAGTCCCCTCCTGCACCCAAACTCCCTCGCGGAGCCCACACCCTCCCAGCACCCCAACACCCTGCCCCAGCTGCCTCCTGCACGGCAAACCCCTCATCCTCAACCCCACCCCAGAGCCACATCCTCAGCCGGAGACCTCACCCCCCTCCCGCACCCCAACGCCCTGCCCCAGCCCGCTGAAATTGAGTGAGGGTGGGGGAGAGCAAGCGACGGAGGGAGGGGGGATGGAGAGAGCAGGGGCAGGCCCTCATAGAAGGGGCATGGCCTTGGGGCAGGGGGTGGAGCAGGGGTGTTCGGTTTTATGTGATCAGAAAGTTGGCAACCCTACTTTAACTACACCAATATACTCAGGAACCAACCCATGCAACAAACCTCGATGCCAACTCTGCCCACATATCTACACCAGCAACACCTTCACAGGACCTAACCAGATCAGCTACAACATCACCAGCTCATTCACCTGCACGTCCACCAATGTTATATATGCCATCATGTGCCAGCAATGCCCCTCTGCTATGTACATTGGCCAAACTGGACAGTCACTACGCAAGAGGATAAATGGACACAAGTCAGATATCAGGAATGGCAATATACAAAAACCTGTAGGAGAACACTTCAACCTCCCTGGCCACACAATAGCAGATGTAAAGGTAGCCATCTTACAGCAAAAAAACTTCAGGACCAGACTCCAAAGAGAAACTGCTGAGCTCCAGTTCATTTGCAAATTTGACACCATCAGATCAGGATTAAACAAAGACTGTGGCCTGGTCTACACAACGACTTTAATTCGGATTTAGCTGCGTTAATCCGAATTAACCCTTCACCCGTCCACACTACAGAGCCAGTTAATTCGAATTAAAGGGCACTTAAAATCGATTTCTGTACTCCACCTCGACGAGCGGAGTAGCGCCTAAATCGATTTTGTTAATTCGAATTAGGGTTAGTGTGGCCGCACACCACCGAATTAATGTGGTTAAAAACCGAATTAATGTGCTTAGTGTGGCCGCGCACAATCGAATTTATACAACCTGTTTCCCAAATTCGAATTATCTAAATTCGGATTAATCCTGTAGTGTAGACATACCCTGTGAATGGCTATCCAACTACAGAAGCAGTTTCTCCTCCCTTGGTGTTCACACCTCAACTGCTAGCAGAGCACCTCACCCTCCCTGATTGAACTAAGCTCGTTATCTCCATACTGATTTATACCTGCCTCTGGAGATTTCCATTACTTGCATCTGAAGAAGTGAGGTTCTTACCCACGAAAGCTTATGCTCCCAATCCTTCTGTTAGTCTTAAAGGTGCCACAGGACCCTCTGTTGCTTTTTACACCAATATAGTTAAAACAATACAACTTACCCAGTGTGGACACAGTTGTATTGGTATAAATGGGCTTATACTGGTATAGCTTATTCCCATACAGGAAGGGGAAAAAGATATACCAGCATAAGGCACCTTGGCCCAGATCCTCAAAGGTATTGAGACTCCTAACTTACATGGATTTCAGTGGAAGTTAGGAGTCTAAATACCTATGAGGATGTAGGCCTTTTATCCCAGCATTACTTCCGAACTAGGGGTTGTAAAAACCAGATCAGTAAAAAGAAATCACCCCCCTGAAACAGTTACATTGGTACAAAAGCAGTGTGTAGACTAGGCCTTAAATCCATGGTGGTCCACAACCCCCCGCTGCCGCCACCTGCACCTTTCTGTTATTTTAGAGAGAGTGGCCTGACATCTCAAAAGTGCCTCTGATCTCCCAGCTGCCACACACATGTCCCAAAGCCAATAAAAGTCTCAGAAACAAACCGGGAAGGTGCTAAATTATTCACTCTGACATTTGCATAGACGGCAATCTTGTAGTGCTGCGCCAGAGCACGGCAGGGAACTTAAGAGTCCCTGGGGGAAGCCGGGGAAACGTCCTCTCTGATCATCTTCTCGCCCCCCTGAACAAAACGGTTCTGTCAGACTTATTTTTTAAAGCAAAGTGCCCTAATGATGACAGACAGCTCCAGATTGGCGCTGGGAAAGCAGCCTCCCAGAGAGCTTGTGCATCTCACGGTGCCAATGAAAGGCTTGCAGAGTGATTGGCGTGCAGTAAACACAAGTGAGTCGCAGGCAGACTTAGCCAGCTGGTCTAAGGCTGGTTTGCTTTCCCCAGGTCCCTGTTCCTGTGAAACTTTGGCTGAAGAGGCCAAAAGAGGGCTTCTCTTAAAGACAGACCTGTCGCTCGGTGGCGTTTTCAAGCTTAATTGACCCTTCCCTGCATGGCGGAAAGAATTACTTACTAGTTAAGGGACAGAAGTAGAAACCCGTTCCACTAACTCACTGTGTTGCCAGCGCTCATGATTTCTGCTCGAGCCTCGTGATGTCAATTTATTTCTCCCAGCCCCAGCTCCTGCCGTTATGTGAACACAAGAGACTCCTGGCTTTCCTTTTTTTTTTTTTTTAAAGTAAAGTTCTAAGCATTGTGGTTGCAGAGAAAAATTGAAAATGTAACCCAAGGGCACTCAGAAAACAGAAGGCCAATAGAAATGGGCTAAAATGTGTTCTTTATTTTTAAATTGTCATGGTTTGGGGGAGCCTCACTTGTGATTTCTGAATGCTTGAAGGTGGCAATACTGCTCCCTGTGTGATATAGGGCAAGAACACTAAAGAGACAGGAGTATTATTCATCCCCATTTCATGGACAAGGATGTGACGTTTACACAATACAGTTTACACACGGCACCTGGAATAGGAACCTAATTATTCTGACCCCCAAACTAATACCTCGCCCCCCACCCTATTAGGGGCAACTTCTCCCTACCTCTCTGCCTTCCATAGTCCACTTCTGAGATGACCTAGTTTTCTCCAGTTCTGATAGCACAGGACAGAGCCTAGCTGCAATGAATTCTATGCCAGATTTCCAAAAGATTTCTCCTGCTTTTGTCTTAGCCTGTCCAAACCTCTTTGTTTCCTCAGGGTTTGCACCACCAGAAATGAGGCCTGTGTCTGCCTCCTCAGATTTCAATGTCATGCTTCCAGGAGGCTCTCCTGTCAGAATATAGCCCACTGTATTTTTTTTTTTTTTACAGACTCCCACTACGATCTGTAGGGCTGAAGAGAGGTTGATATCAATAGTCTATGAGAGAGAGAAAAAGAGAAAGCTTACTTTGTTTCATCGCGTCATTGGCTTAAAAAAACCTCATTTTAAGTATCTCTGGCCTAATGACTTTGAAAGGTCACATAAACCGTGTTTGCAATAAATAATTTTAATCAATTTACCCTCAGTATTTTCCACTTTGCAATTTCAAGCTAGTTGGTGTCTCCGCTTGGCGATAAAAGTTAGCATGATCATTTTGCTTCAGGTGTCTCATTGCCCAGAGTCTGGGATGGCCCGTGAATATTTTATTCTCAGCAATGTATGCATGGGGACTGGGACAGACAGTGCAAGATGGGTGTGGTAGAGTGAACTATGTCTGTGTCAAACTGTGGACTCCGTTTTCTATTAGGGACTACACTTTGTATTAGGTTCTGAACACATCTCTAAACCCACCCGGGGGCAGCTTATTGCATTTGTTATGTTTGCAGCATACACGCAGAGAAATTAGATTAAAAAAGCATAAATACTGTTGCTGGAAGGATGCAATGTAACACAACTCATTTCTTAGAATCCAGAATGATAACATACAAGAACCCAAAATCAGAGAGAGGAAACAGGCTGCTCCCTAAGGCAGAGGCACAACTCAATGCGCTTTGCTTTAAGCTGGATCTTTCTAGAATGACTCTGCTCACAGGCTTCGCTACAAAGCCCCCTAGCCTAGAAGCAAGACCATTAAACTCCCCCCCGCCTCCTGGCTTAAAGTGATAGCTTGTCATTCCAACACATCCTCAATATACCATGGTATGGAACTCCTGACAGTGCTCTGCCAAGCAAAGGGACGTGACATCGTGTTGAAGGACTATCACAAAGAAGCCATCAAAACTACATTCTGGGGCTATCAATGACTCTCAGCTACTGGAACAATGGGTTTTTCTATGCAGATGGGGAAAGCCTGACTGGGGAAGGGGACTGGAGTTTTCCAGCTGAGGACATGGAAAAAGGAGACAGAGACTGCACTTAGAAAGGGGAATGCCCTATAGCATGGGTGCAACCATCACCAAATGAAAGCCAGACATGCAGGAGAGAGAGGGCAGAAGGGACTCTGCCAAGCATGAAATGCTGATGAGCCATGACTTGCAGAGGGGTGAGACCAGAAGAGGGGAGGGAACAACTCAGGACTTTTGTTGTTTTAAAAGATCTGTAGCTCTGAAGTGCTTTTCAGAGTGAAGTGCCTGTGGTTAAAAAGTCCTTTGCAGAGCCTGTGTTCCTTGCTTTCCATCCACATTGTTCCCCAAAGGGTTAAACTAGGGCTAGGGCGGTCGCAAATACTAAGTTCGGGGTCTAAGACAGCGGGATTGCAGAGTCCCATGTCCCAAGGAAGGGGGTAAAAAAAGAGGTCTGAGCCTAGGATTGTGCCCTATAAACCCAAAGCTACAAGCAGTAGGTAAACGCTGCTCAGACCCAGCTGACTTGGAAGCACACAGGATGTAACAACTGGGTCCACTCACAACAGATTGGCGATTGTACAAGTGGTACTGGGACAGGTTCTAACAATGGGGTACTCCAAAGAGTGTTGCCAAGACACTTACTGCAAATGTGATGGTCACCGTCTTGGCTCACGTAGCAGGGACTGAACCAGGGACCTCCAGAGCTAAAATGATGGGCTACTTTAGCTTGATCTAAAGCACTCCCTCTAGGCCTGCAATAGTCTCATCCCCTTGTGGATTGGATACAAAGGGAGCCCTACAAACCACACTCCCCAATGGGTTACACAGACATGCTAGTATTGCAGGAAATTTGCTACCCCTTTGGCTGAGACTCTAGCCAGGAGACAGCATCCAAATCTGGGTGAAGTTTAAGCTGGGGTTTGAGATGCAAAGTCAAGGCTGAATGAAGGGTTTTGCTTTGGATTTGAGAGCACCATGTTCTTGAAAGCTGATCTTCTGCAATGGACACATGAACTGATCAGGCTGCTAGAAAGACCACAGGAAGCCCTAGAAGAGTAGCTAGGTAGCAGGAACAAAGGGGAATTGCAGGCTTCCTCCGTCACACTCTTCTTTCTCTGTGTAAAACCAGTTGGCTTCTACTCTTGGAAACTCCATTCATGAAACCTCGGGAATTACACACTGAGATGTTTTATCCCCTTCCTGCCAGACCAGTGGATCCACTACAGTATTCACAAGGGGCTGCATCTCTCTTTGAAACTTCTCTTGGAAACACTTCTGAACCCCTGTCCCTCATTACTTCTAGAACCACTTCATCTGGTGGCAGGCATAACAGCCCTCACTGATGCCTGCAAGTTGGCCACAGCTGCTCAGTGCAGTACTGTAGAGAGAACAATAGGTTAGTGCTCAGAAGGACTGGGTTCTGTTCCTGGGTCTACTGCTGACCTTCAACTCATTTGCCTGTTTAGGCTGTAAGCTCTTCAAAGTAGGGACATTTTCTCACTATGTATTTATAGAGTGCCAAGCACGAAGGGTCTGCAATTTTTGTTAGGTTCTCTAGCAATATCTCCTGCACCAGGGACCAAAATTGCCTTGCTGGGAATTATTGTAATATAAATAATAATCCCGATCATCTAGTGGCCAGTTCCCTTAGCCAATCCAAAAGAGGCAGGTAATTAACCCTGAGAAAGAGGGAGAGTGTGTGTGCGCGAGTGTGTGTGTGAAATGTAAGACTCCGAAGCACAGCTACAGAAGAGATTAAAATTGGACAGGTTGATTATAACCCATCAGAGTAATGAGCTAATGCAATTCCGTCAACAGGGCCCAGCACTTCCCCGAGACAAGTTTTAAGGCCTTTCAGCTGAACTCCAAACTTTGATCATCTGCTGATGAGTTCCTGTTGAGCTCCCGTCAGCTGAAGACAGGCTCATTTCCATTCTCTAAGGCTGCTCTACCTGAGAGGCTGAGCCATTGGCAAGTGAGCTGGTAGGATAGGGCCTGTATAAACATCCCTAATGCAGCGTGTTCATGTCAGCCATGCCTTCCAGAGGGCAGCTTTACACCCCCGTCACAGGCTGGCCCTTTGCAGGGAGGCAAGCTCCGTGTTGCCTGTGACGCTCAGCTAGTCTCCCTGCTGATCGGACGGGCTGGGGATCAAGTGGTCTTGGGTAATTATTAGATCCAGCTGAGAGGGTTTGCACAAAAGGCTGAGCAAGCGTGTGGCTGGTAGGAAGAGCTTCAGGGAGGAGGTTGCACCCTTGCACTGATGGGAGAAGATAACTGGGGTGAAGGAGATTCCTGGAGTGGGCCTGAGAGGATGGCCTCAGGGGGTAGGTGGCTGCTGAGACTCCAGACTAGGGCCAAGGCTCCAGGGAGTAACCCCTGAGTGTCAGTGTTCTGCAGAAAAATAGAGAGTTTAGCTGCGGAGAACCCAGGCTGGATTCAAGCTGGGGTGAGGAGGCGCAGAAGTTGATACTGATGTGGTTTGTTTTGCTTCGAAGTTTGGTTGAGAGACTCCAGGGAGAAGCCCTGGGGCCACCACTAGGACAGAGGAGTGGAATGAGGATGCCTGGAGGAGTAGAAGATGTCAGACTGATGAGTGTTGTGTGGAAAACCGTCTGTTTGGGACATTGATACCTCAATTGGGGGAACTACAAGGGACCTGGTGACTTGGCCCTCTGACAAGAAGAAGCAGACGACCAAAGGGCTGGAGCAGCTATCATCAGGATAGGCTGAAGGAGGAAAGCCTGCTATACCACATTCAACCATGAGGGGGCAGACTAGCTAGTGAGTCACTGACTGCAGTTCTGCTGCTCTCTGGGAACCCATGCCAGCCACAACTCACAGAAGTAGTGAATTTGTGAGAAATTTCCAAAGGCTTTCTGGCAGGGATTGTGGGAGAGATGGTGTGTGGTGTATTGAAAACTGTGAAAGGGGTTTCCTGGTCCTGCTTGCAGGGAAGCGTCAGTCTGCAAAGAGCCGGCCTAGAGGAAGGAGGGTTGAGTTCTGCTTTGGGGAGCAGCCTGCTTTGTCTCTCTGTTTTTTTGTTTCTTGGTGTTAGGGTTCTGAATTCTAAGAAATAACATAGTATTATATTGCAACCTTCCAGAAAGATAGCTTGCATGTGTTTAGCTAACTTCTCTGAGTGGATGCTGTGACTGTTACAAGGTCAAATTCTCATAAAGTCTCTGGGGAATTCCCATAAATCCCAAAGAACCTCTGACAGTTCCAAATCACTTTGTACAGTAATGGAGCCAGGGATGACTGCTCAGTTCTTGCTCTTTGTTTAGCATGAAAAGCCTCTGCTGGAGCTCTTGTGCAGCTCGAAACAAGTCTAGCCCAAATGTGATTTCATGTTGGGAGCACTTATTTGTGGTGTGGAACAGGAGTGATGGGGCAGCAAGGCCCAAACGGTTTCCCACCAAAGTACTCTAGCATTGGCAAAGCGTATTTGGTCCTTCCATTCCCGATCTAAGGTCTGGTCTACACTAAAAAATTTAGTTCGAAAGAAGCCACCTGAAGACAACCTGTTAATGTATGTGTCTACACTACCGGGTCTTTTACACCAACCTAAGTCGTCTCTGATGTCGACTTCTGTAATCCACCTCTGCAAGAGGCGTAGCGCTTAGTTTGATTTTCATGGATCGACTGCGAGGTAGTGCAGACGCAGCGTTGTGTAATTTGACTTAATTGGCCTCCAGGTGGTGTCCCACAATGCTCATCTGTGACCGCTCTGGAGATCTTTCTCAACTCTGCTGCACTGCAGTCAGGTACACAGGAAACAGCCTCTCCCCTGCTAAAGCCCTGGGAACTTTTGATTTCCCATTTTCTGTTTGATCAGCATTGGGAGCATGCCAGCTTGATCAAGGAGACTACATGCCCCAAACGCGCTCCAGCCTGGTCTGCACAGGAGGTGGTGGATCTCATCGATGTGTGGGGAGAAGAGTCTGTGCAGGCAGAGTTCCGATCCAGCAGAAGAAATGCTGACACCTATGCAAAGATCACTCGTGGAATGGGGGAGAAGGGCTACACGAGGGACACACAGCAGTGCAGTGTGAAAATAAAAGAACTTCGCCAAGTGTACCAGAAGGTAAGGAAGGCGAACAGTCGTTCTGGTGCTGAACCCCACACATGCCGGTTGTACAACATCGAGCATGCAATTCTCGGGGGTGACCCTACCAGCACCCCCACAAGCAACGTGGACACCTCACAGGTGTGTGAGTCTAGGGACAACAAGCAGGATTATATGGTGGATGAGGAGGAGGATGATAATGGGAGACAGTCGAGCAGTGGATCCAGTCTCCCCAAGAGCCAAGAAATATTTTTAACCCTGGAGCCCTGTGGGTCACAGGACAGCAAGGTGTCTGACCATGATGCCGGGGAAGGCACCTCTGGTGAGTATACAGTTACAATCAAAGTCTAGTTACACTTTAGTGGGCACACACATTCGGTGGTATTGCACGTTTACTGTGAAGAAAAAGTGAGGTGCTATGGTTCTATGCTTACAAGAGGCCGCTCCAGCTACGCAGAGGGTAGCCCCCGAAAAGACTATTTATGTGGACTGGGATAGCCCAGGAATCCTCCATGGATATTTCCAGGAAACTCTGCAATGGAGGGACTCTGCAATCCTCTGCAGAAGGTTTCTGGGCAGGGCAGTCTTATTTCTTCCACCATGGTAGGACACTTTCCCATGCAACTCCTGAATGAATTCTGCTGGCATCATTGCGGTACACAGCATAGCAGCACAAGGACCACGTCTATACCCAGACGCTTGCAGCATCTCCTTCCTTTCCGCTTCTGTTACCCTCAGGAGACTGATATCACATAGGGTTGCCTAGGGGAAACGGGGGAAGTTCTCATTAAAAGTGCTCTTACAAGAAAAGAAAAAAGGGCATGTAGACCCACTCCAGCCCCCACATTCTGAATCGCCAAACCACGGAGCCACGAGTGTGCCTTGACTGTGCTCGGCACGGGTTGGCAAGTAGTTTAAAGTTGCTGATAGGGGACTGGGGCCCCACATGCAAAATTCCGCAATTTGGGAGTGAAAACTCCCCCCCACCCCACCCCATTCATAAACAACTTCCCATGGTGCTATGGGGAAGGGCCATTGTTCAACATTAAAAGCCTGGTCACCCGTGACCTGGGAGGAGGCCACTCACAATGGCTGGAGCAGCAAAATGGCACAGTGAACGGTTACAGATTCTGCTTATGTTATGGCTTGCACCTAGTATAATAAGGGTTTTATGAAAATGGCCTTGCCATGGAAACATTTTATTCATGTACAATGGCTCCTTTATTTTTTCCCATGACTGACAGCTGGAAATGTGCGTGTCATCTACACCTGAAAGCAGACATTTACTGATTAGGAGGAGAAAGAGAATGCGGGAGGACATGTTCACCGAGCTAATGAATGCCTCCGGGACAGCTGACACAGACCTGAGAGCGTTGAGGATTTCACTGTCCGAGAAGTTAGATGTGGACATGGAGAGCAGGAAAGCTTCCAATGAGCGAGAGCGTGCAGCGCAGGATGAGATGCTTCAGATTATGAGGGACCAAACAGACATGTTGAGGCATCTGGTTGAACTGCAGGAACAGAAGAAGGAGAGTAGAGTCCCTCTGCAGACCCTGGTGGACAGCCAGCCATCATTGCCTGGCGCAGAATCACCCTCCCCCAAGCGTTCCATGAGGCATGGGCGAAAAGTCCATTATCCCTTTCACTCAACTCAGGAAGAAGATACAAGGAACAGAAGGTGCCTGTTCATAGACCTTTGATGGTCTGGAATGCAGTGTTATGTTACACAGCTGAAAATGTTTCTCCCGTTCCAACTTTACAACCCCTTTTCCCCAAGGTTACCTTTTTTTTCTGTTCTCTCTTTACTTATGTTTGTTAAATAAAGTAAATGGATTCGAGAAATAAATGTTCTGTATTGAGTAGAAGCAGTGGGCTTGGGCGGGGGGTTGGCTTTACAGGGACAGTGATACAAGGCAGGTGAAGGTTTGGAAAGCACAATGCAGACAAGCAGCTCACGTTACTGTGACTCATTATTGAAACAGCTTTTCAAAGCCTCGCCGATACGCAGCGCCCCTTGCTGTGCTCTTCTTATTGCCCTGGTGTCTGGCTGCTCAAAAAATGGCTGCCATGCGATCTGTCTCAACTGCCCACCCCGGCGGAAAATTTCCCCCCTTTTTTTCACAGATATTATGGAGCACACAGCAGGCAGCTATAACCATAGGGATGTTCTCCTCACTAAGGTCCAACCTTGTTAATAAACTTCTCCAGCGCCCTTTTAAACAACCAAAGGCACATTCAACCATCATTCTGCACTTGCTGAGCCTATAGTTGAACGGTTCCTTACTGCTGTCCAGACGGCTGGTGTATGGCTTCATGAGCCATGGGAGCGAGGGGTAGGCTGGGTCCCCCAGGATAACTATACGCATCTCAACGTCGTCAATGTTCATTTTGTGGTCTAGAAAGAAAGTCCCACATTGCAGGTTTTTGAGCTGCCGAGTTCCTAAAGCTGCGCAGTCATGAACCTTTCCCGACCCTCCTACATTGATGTCGGTGAAACGCCCCCTGTGATCCACAAGCACTTGCAACACCATTGAAAAGTATTCCTTTCCCTTTATGTACTCTTTGGCAAGCTGGTCTGATGCCAAGATGGGGATATACGTGCCATCTATCACCCCACCGCAATTAGGGAACCCCATCATGGCAAAACCATCCACTATGTCCTGCACATTTCCCAGACTCACTACCCTTTGTAGCAGAAGTTGATTAATGGCCCTGCACTCTTGGAGCACAGCAGCTCCCACAGTTGATTTACCTACTCCAAATTGATTCCCCACTGACCGGTAACTGTCTGGTGTTGCAAGCTTCCAAATAGCGATCGCAACTCGCTTCTCCACTGTCAGAGCAGTTCTCATTTTTGTGTTGCTGAACTGCAGGGCAGGGGAAAGCTCTGCACAAAGTCCCTGGAAGGTGGCCTTCTGCGTTCGAAAGTTCTGCAGCCACTTCTCGTCATCCCATACCTGCAAAACGATGCGGTCCCACCACTCAGTGCTTGTTTCACAGGACCAGAAAAGGCGCTCAACAGAGTGCAGCTGCTCTGTGACTGCCAGCAGCAACTGTGAACTGTTTTTTCAATGGCTTGCAGCAGGGCTGCTTACAGGACATCGCTATGTTCCCACGCGGTGGACCCTACTTCGGCTCTGGCAATACTGCAGGAGAAGGCACGAGGTGTTTGAGATGCTCACAGCAAGAGTGCACAACTGAGCAGGCTCCATGCTTCTGGGGCTATGGCGAACACACAGCGGTTTTAAGGCATGAAAACCACTGGGTTGTTTGCCGTTGATATGAGGGTGGGAGCACAGTGCATCATGGAATGCCGACACAATGTTCCCATTCTCCCCTGCGACAATGTTTTGGTCCCATGAGGCATTGCACAAACTTCCCAAAACACTCTGTGGCAAGTTGCATTTTGGGATAGCTACCCACGATGCACTGCTTTGTGCATCGATGCAGGCGCTGCTAGTGAGGACGCACTCCATCGAGGCAATGAGCATGGTGTGGCCACGCACGATCGACTTAATTAATTCAGAGGCTCGAAGTCGAATTAGATAAAGTCGAATTAATTTGTAGTGTAGACAAGCCCTAATTTATCCAATCCAGCCTAGGAAGGGTCCACTCCCCCACTACGTCTACACTATGAGCTAGAGGTGTGACTCCCAGTTCACATACACATACTAGTTCCTGTTCTCAGTAGGCTATCATGAGCATAAATAGTAGGATAGCTCATTGGTTTGCTAAACCCAGGGTTGTGAGTTCAATCCTTGAGGGGGCCATTTAGGGATCGGGGGCAAAAATCAGTCTGGGGATTGGTCCTGCTTTGAGCAGGGTGTTGGACTAGATGACCTCCTGAGGTCCCTTCCGACCCTGATAGTCTATGAAAGCGCCAGAGACTCTATGAAAGGATAGCCATGGGAGCACAGGGAATGGATTCACAGAGTGAAGACCTGCCTGAACCCCCTGGGTAAGCAGCTATGCCATGCCTCTGTTGACAGTGCCCATGCTACTGCAGCTATTTATACTCATCTTAGCTCTGATCAAGTTAGCACAAGTACGTCTATGCAAGCTGGGAGTTACACTCCTAGGTCATGGTGTAGATGTAGTCTCACAATGGCTATGTCCAATGCATCCTTGGGAGTGGCGACATGACGTTAAGTGTCTCCTTTGGTCATGATCACACCTTCCCTTTCAGACGTCTCCTTTGGTCTATAGGCAACAAGAGCCCCAACCATGAAATCCGGATAGTTCCCTCTGAATTTCTCCCAGTATCCATTGCTTTCCCCTGCAAGTGTTTGGGAACAATAATTTATGTACAGTATGCCTGAACTAATGAGTGTGTCTTGCTTCCTGAGACGAAGCAAAAACCGTAGCAAATGACATTCCAGCAAAAATGGGGTCACCTAAGATTAAACTCTCTTCCCATTTATCTTGGGTCTTTAGCATTAAATTTACCGTACATATTATTAACAAATTTTAATTTTCCACAGCATTGGGCAATATCTTTTCCTTAAAGCCTAGAAGAACATTCATTAACATTCTCTTCCTTCAGTTCAGTGTGACTGGCTCCTCATTTGCACATAAATGTGAAGTTTGCTGCCTGGGAAGATTTGACTGAATAACATCAAAGATCCAGTATACATACACACACCACCCTGTGCTTGTTTTAGATTGAGGTCTAGGAATGCTAGTGACAAGTGGCCACAGGGGGTGGCAGAGAGCAAAGAATGGGACGGATACACCTACTGATGATTAGGACAAGGTACGAGGAGTAAGAGGGATGGATTAATTTGTGGTGAAGATGCTAAACTGTGACTTACAAGAGTGCTGCTCAATACCTGTTTCTGCCACAGTCTTCCTGTGTGACCTTATTACTGGCTGCTCAGTTCCCCGTCTGTAAAATGGGGGCAAATAGTGCTTACTATGTCTTGTCTATAAGCTCATCTCGTACTGTGTATATGCCTCGCCGTTGGCAGAAAGGAACCTTCTAGGTACTACTAGAATGCAATTAATAATTAGAACATTACCCCTAGAAGTTCTTCTATGTCTAGGAGAAAGTCAGAAACAAGTCATTTAACCCCTTGGCACCTGACGTTTACCTTCCCATGAAATATAAGGCTTGCCTACTTCTAAGGGAAATTGAGAGCTTTAATTAGCCAGGTGTTTGCAAAGCACTTCAAGGCATGCCTGTAGAAGGAGCTATTGTGGAGAGTCACTCCAAACAAAGGTATGGCTCTTTCTTGTCAAAGTGCTGCAGCATTAGGAGGTGTCCTTTCTTAAGTACTGACATTCCAATCAAATACTGATGAGGAAGGATGGTCCAGTGGTTAGGGCACTGGCTGCTGATGTGCAGAGCACAGGCGCTGATTTTCTAATGTGCCGGGGGGGGTGCTCGACCCCAGGCTCCTCCCCCACTCCATCCCTTCCTCCAAGGCCACGCCCCCACCCCGCCTCTTCCCACCCCTGCCCCACCTCTTCCCATCCCGTTCCACCTCCTCCCCCCAGTGCGCTGTGCCCTCGCTCCTCCCCCTCCCTCCAAAAGCCTCCTGCATGCCACGAAACAGCTGATTGTGGTGGGCAGGAGGCGCAGGGAGGGAGGGGAAGGCACTGATTAGCAGGGCCTGCCAGCGGGCGGCAAACACTGGGGGCAGGGGGAGAGCTGATGGGGGGGCTGTCGGTGGGTGCTGAGCATTTTTTCCCCATGGGTGCTCCAGTCCTGGAGCACCCACGGAGTCAGCGCCTATGGTGGGGAGACTCCTAGACTTTAGGGCTATCAGGGACCATCATGCTCATTTAGTTTAACCTCCTGCACATTGCAGGCCACAGAACCTCTCCCACCCACTCCTGTAGTAGGCCAAGAATCTCTGGCTGAGTTACTGAAGTCCTTAGATCTTGATTTAAAGACTTCAAGTTACGGAGAATCCACCATTTACTCTAGTCAAAACCAGCAAGTGACCCGTGCCCCATGCTGCAGAGGAAAGTAAACATGCAGCCCCCAGTATTTCTGCCAATCTTACCTGGGGAGAAACTCCTTCCAAATCCCAAATATGAACATGAGTTAAACCTTAAGCATGTGGGCAAGACCCCCCAGCCAGACCCCTGGGAAATAATTCTCTGTAGTAACTCAGAGCCCTCCCCATCTCTGGCTGTTGGAGACATTTGCTAATAGCAGTAGCAGATAGGCTATATGATGGCAGTCTCATCATAACATTCCCTCCATAAACTTATCAAGCTCAGTCTTAAAACAAGTTAGGTTTTTTGCCCCCACAACTCCCCTTGGCAGGCTGTTCTTAGCAAAAATTCTTGTTGTCAGTCCCTAAATGCATGACCTTGCACTTTGCGTTATTAAATTTCATCCCATTTCTATTACTCTGGTTTTCAAGGTCCCAGAGCCCAAGCTTGAACCAGAAGGTCTGCACTGCAGTGAAACTGTCCCGTAGCCCGAGCACCACCAACACCAGTCAGCTGATGCAGGCCAACTATGGGTGTTTAATTGCAATGTAAACATACTATAAACACCACCTACTCCGTCCCTCACCCCCGGTGGATTAGAATTGGTACGGGGAGAATTAATAAGCAAATTAGCCCATTAGAACCAGAGGTGTAAGAAGGCACAGGATGGAAGTGCACGGAAGAGAGAGGCAGGCTAGCAGTGCCAGAACCAGGAAGAGTCCCTGAGTAAATAGATTTCTTCCTTCTCCTCCTTGGCAGAGAACTGTGGAGAAACTGAAACTGTAAATAATTGTGGTGTATAGATCAATCAGGTGGTGGGAAGAGCAAATGTAAATAAACTGCACTGGGGTGTTCAACAAATGAAGATCGCCACGTCTGTGTAGACAGAGCAGAATTCAGGAGCACGACGCCACCCCTGTCACATGTTTGTTCATCCAGTTTGGTTAGCAACCCTTCCCAACAGTTTTTCCCCCTTGCTTGGGATCCAGGCATCAGATAGCTTGTACAACTTTGACTTAAGTAAATCCAAGTCTCCTGCACTTTAATGTTTTTTTTTTAGGTTTTCCTTTTCTAAATCAAGAACCTAGTTACAGACCTATTTTTTTTGTTTATCCTTCCATTTAGCTCAAACTGAATTAACTCAAGATCACTTACACCAGCGTTGTCCTCTACAACCATCTCTTCTATGAGGTCCTCGCTACTTACCAATACTAAATCTAAAATGGCATCACCTTTTGGTTGATTCAGTGACTATTTGGTGAAGAAATCTGTCCAGGGATATCTAGGCCCTACCATTATTAGTAGCACTTATCCTCCAATATATATATATATATCTCCTCAATGTTTCACTCTATATGCATCCGAAGAAGTGGGTTGTAGCCCACGAAAGCTTATGCTCTAATAAATTTGTTAGTCTCTAAGGTGCCACAAGTACTCCTGTTCTTTTTGCGGATACAGACTAACACGGCTGCTACTCTGAAACTTATCCTCCAATCTATATCTGGGAAATTAAAGTCTCCAATAATAATCCCAGAATTCCCAGATATATTTATTTCATTCAAAGTTTTAAAGAGGTCTCTATCCATATCCAAATCAGAGCTTGGGGGTCAGTGCTTAGGTTCTGCTACAATCTCCATAGAGATCCATTCTTCCCCAAAGAGATTTTTGACCCAAACAGATTCCATTTTATCTTGTCTATCACTTCTAATTTCTTTACTGTCTCCCTCGTCATTAATATACAATGTTACTGCATCACATTTACCTTTATTTCTGACTTTACTGAATAGCACATACCCTTCAATACCTGTATTTCAGTCATGACTACTATTCCACTGGGTTTTTTTCCCCTTATCCCTATAATATCTGTTTCACTTCCTGTACCAGTAGTTATCCAGGCTCCTTGCACTGGTGTACAGACACCCGTAGTTGTTTGCTTGGCTTCACCCCAGATTCCTCACCCAATTAGGTACTGTCATTTTACTTCTAGTATCGCCTTCCTGACTGGTGCTTTCAGTGGTATCAGTACTATCTTTCCTCTTGTTGTCCATTATCCTACTCTCTGTTTTCCTTTCTCCATTGCTGAATCCCCTTTTACTTGACTTTTTTTCCTTCAGCTCAATATTAGAATTGGGCATGAAGATTACATGGCCATCTCATAAGAACGGCCATACTGGGCCAGACCAATGGTCCATCTAGCCCAGTATCCTGTCTTCTGACAATGGCTAGTGCCACACATTTCAGAGGGAATGAACAGAACAGGGCAATTATTGAGTGATCCAACCTCTGTTGTCCAGGCCCAGCTTCTGGCAATCAGAGGTTTAGGAACACTCAGAGCATGGGGTTGCATCCCTGACCATCTTGGCTAATAGCCATTGATGGACCTATCCTCCAGGAACTTATCTAATTCTTTTTTTTAACACAATTATGCTCTTGGCCTTCACAACATCCCCTGCCAGTGAGTTCCACAGATTGACTGTGTGTTGTGTGAAGAAGTACTTCCATTTGTTTGTTTTTAAACCTGCTGCCCATTAAGAACCAGAGATCACCCAATGACGTTGTGTTATGTGAAGGGGTAAACAACACTTCCTTATTCACTTTCTTCACACCACTTATGATTTTACGGATTTTTATCATATCACCTGTTAGTGGTCTCTCTTCTTAGCTGACCAGTCCCAATCTTTTTAATCTCTCCTCACATGGAAGCTGTTCCATAACTCTAATCATTTTTGTTGCCCTTCTCTGTACTTTTTGCAATTCTAATATATCTTTTTTTAGATGGGGCAACCAGAACAGCACACAGTATTCAAGATGTCTGCGTATCATGGATTTATATAGTGGCATTACGATATTTTCTGTTTTATCATCTATCCCTTTCTTAATGATTCCCAACATTCTATTAGCTGTTTTGACAGCCACTGCACATTGAGTGGATGCTTTCGGAGAACTATCCTCAATGACGCCAAGATCTATTTCTTGAGTGGTAACAGCTAATTTGGACCCCATCATTTTGTATGTATAATAGGGATTATGTTTTCCGATGTGCATTACTTTGCATTTATCAACATTGAATTTCATCTGCCATTTTGGTGCTCTGTCACCCAGTTTTGTGAGATGCCTTTGTAACTCTTTGCCGTCAGCTTTCGACTAAACTATATAGAGTAATTGTGTATCTCCTGCAAATTTTGCCATCTCACTGTTTTACCCCTCTTTCTTGCTCATTTTAAGAATGAACAGCAGAGGTCCCAGTACAAGTCTGTGGGGAACACTGCTATTTACCTTTCTCTATTCTGAAAACTGACCATTCATTCCTACCACTTGTTTCCTATCTTTTAACCAGTTACTGATCCAAGTACACTCAATCCACTGGATCACCCTTGTCCACATATTTGTTGACTTCCTCAAAGTAATCTAATAGATTGTAAAAGGAAGTTATGCTTCACCAGAAACCATGTTGACTCTTCCCCAACATATCGTGTTCATCTATATGTCTGATAATTCTGTTCTTTG
Source organism: Terrapene triunguis (assembly GCF_002925995.2). Classification (NCBI taxonomy): domain Eukaryota; kingdom Metazoa; phylum Chordata; order Testudines; family Emydidae; genus Terrapene; species Terrapene triunguis. The sequence continues at coordinate 6,147,426 of NW_020664587.1, forward strand.
CTATAATTTCAACCAGTTTGCCTGGTACTGAAGCTAGGCTTAATGGCCTGTAATTGTTAGGATTGTCTCTGGAGCTTTTTTAAAAATTGTCATTACATTAGTTATTCTCACTGATCAGGTACAGAGGCTGATTTAAGTGATCAGTTACATACCACAGTTAGTAATGCTGCAATTTCACATTTGAGTTCCTTCAGAACTCTTGGGTCAATACCATCTGGTCCTGGTGACTTTTACCAACCATCTCCCCCACATTCCTAGCTTAAAGCAATTGTCCCAACCTCTGTCCCAAAAGTCTATTTCCCCCCCAATCAAATGGAGTCCATCCCATGAGAACAGTACTGTCTGTGAATGCCTCACAGTGGTCAAACCTCCCAAAGCCCTCCTTATTGCACCATTGCCTCAGCTCTCTGTTGATCATCATAAACTTGTCTCGCCTTCACTCTCCTCCTCTAGGGACCAGTAAAATCCCACTGAGGATCACCCAAGCCTCCATTTCTTTAAACATCTTCTCCAGCCTGGCGTAGCCTCCTTTGAGGTGTCCTAGTGAGAATCTAGCTGTATCATTTGTTTCCACGAGGAGGACAATCAGTAGCTTCTTTCCTGTTCCCATCAGGTCCACATCCCATATCTTGGCTCCCGGCAGACAGCACACCCTTCTGTTCTCTGGATCAGCCCCGGTGACAGACCTGACTGCTCTTCATAGTAGAGAGTCCCCAAGCATGTAGACTTGCCTCTTCCTGATGTTGCTGTAATTCTCCAGCCTTCCTCCTTCTGTTCTTTCTGGCTTGCAAGTCTTCTTCTCTTTTGTTCTCACTTGCAATCTTCTGTGAGTCACCCTCTATCCTCCTGGGGCTCTGAACTCTGGCTGTCTTCATTATCTCTACCCCTCCTGTTGTAGAAGTAGCTGCTCTTCTGTTCTTCCCGGCTCTCCGATCTTCTGTCACTGCTTGCCTCTCCCCTTCATTTTCCAGCTCAGCGAAACCGTTCTTCAGCTCTATTTCTCCTTTTGCTAGCTGGTCTTTTCCTCTATCTTGTTCTCATAGTCACTTATTTCCATTGGCCACTTTCTTCATCCAGCAGTCTACCCTCATGCTTCCTTTCAGCATGCATCTGCAAGTCTTGAGGTTTTGCTTAATCCTCCTCTCTCCTTCCTTCCATCATCTGCTCAAATCCCCTTCAAAACTCAACCATCATTTCTAGCTGCATCTCCAAACCTTGGAACTTCTCTTCCATCAGATGCATCAGGCAGCACTTCATACTAATGAAGAACCTTTCTGGGACCCTCTCCACATTCATGTACATCCCTCAGCTTCCACATCCAGTCATCTTCACTGTCTCTTCCATACTTTGGGAAACTACCACACCTGCTTCTAGCTGTCATAGCCTTCCCTCCTAAGTTCCTGTCAAGAGGGGAGAGAGAAAACAAACACAGAAACACCACACCCACCCATATTCAAACTCCCCTGTTTTCAGTTCTGTTTGCTGGCTCCTGTGACATTGTTTGAGACACAGGTCTGATTCCCTGCTCTGCCATAAACTCCATGTGTAACCATGGGCAAGTCACTTAGTCTCTTTCTCTGTCAGTTCACCATGTGTAAAACGGGGCTGCCAGCACTTCCCTACCTCCCAGGGATGTTGTGAGGATAAACACATTAACGCACGTGAGATGCTCAGACACTATATGATAATGGGGTACCATATAAATACAACTGACAGATAGGGGCCTATATAGTATGGACAGTGCATTTTGTGGCAAGTTCCTGGCGTGCTAGGCAGAGGTGAAGCGATTAGAATAGGTGCAACCTGTTGATACTGTTCAAGGGCCTACGCTTTTAAGCCAGTTGCACCAACATTCACGGATTTCTTTGCTTTCACAACATGGAGGTTAGTAATGTTCCAGTATGACAGAGCATCGTCCTTCTGAAAGCCAACACTGCGTGAAGGACACCGCTAAAAACAGCGCAGTCTCTTATGCCGGATGGGATGCTATGGTCACTCAGAACAGCAGAAGATCCTGTAGCTGGTGAGCCCTGAGGGAGACACTGCTGCTTGCTTCAGGATAAGCGGCATCTGCCCCCATGAATAAAGCATAGCGTGTAATTTTCACAGTTTGCACTAGCACTGGGGCCTACTTTTGTTGGAAAGAGCGTGACACTGAACCTGTGAGACCCCGTTGCAAGGGTCTTTAAACCAGTTTGCATCCCGCTGTAACAACCATAGTGAGAACACAGATATCTAACAAAATAGTGACTCCACCAACACTAGACAATGTCTTCCTGACTGTTAAACCAATATTAAAACAAGTTGGAAACTGATATCCTGCCTCTTGGCCTATGGGCAACCCAGATTATGATGGGAATCACTCTTAGCAGGACCGCTGCCTCCTTCACCAGGCATAGAAATGCCCAAGCAGAGTTAATAGAACTAATGAATATCATAATAGTCCAATTCAGGGACCCTAGTCTCTCCCTGAGGTTCCAGTAAGTCCCAATGATTGCAGTGAGAGTGACCCATCTCCTGTGCAGGGACAATTGGGTGCCTGAATTTCTTATTTGGTTTTAACTCAATACTCACCCAAGCAAATGACCTTAAATAAAGACTAGGTAAAAAAAGAATAACAGCAGGCGCTGGGCAGGAAATGGTTTTCCCGTCCCATGAGAGCTTTTGACACTTTGAAATTTTTTCCCATCCTAAAACTGGGTGAAACGTCAAAATCTCAAACATTTTCAGAGCCGGTCAGTTTAAATAATTTTGAAATGTTTCATTTTGATTTTGACTCTTTAAAAAAAATTTTTTTAACCCATTTTAGTATAAATTAACGGGGAGGGGAGGGGGTTAAGTCCTTTCAAACTGAAAATGAAACTTCTCATTCGGAAAACGTTGAAATGCATTTTGAAATGTCAAAAACCATGTGAAATGGAAAAATTCCCTGTCAGCTCCAGTTCGGGCCTC
>NW_020664587.1:6150387-6159923 GCF_002925995.2 Terrapene triunguis
TGTGATATCAAGGGCAGAGGTGCAAGAACCGCACCAGGCCCATCAGAGATGGGGCAAAGATGGGGAGCTGGGAGAGCGTCAAAGCTCATTCTGAGCCTGCAGCTATTTGAATCCTGAACTGATGAGACGTGCTACCATGAAGGTCACTCCTAGGAGCCCCGGCCACTAACACAATAGATATGTGAATGTTGTCGCCTCACCTCCGCTAGGCATGGACAGGACACAATAAAAAATGAAGCTAACCCTGGATGGAACCTTTCATGAGGGGGTCAAAAAACATTTTTTTTTCTTTTTATGCAAAATAATATATGCAAATCTTCTTGGTTTCATATGAAAAGGGTAAGAACCCGGATACCCCAAGAAAGTTTATTCTAATGGCAGTTCCTAGCCGGCCCATCGACAATGCACTCCTATGACCCTCCCCTTTCCTCGCACAAAACCCCCGGTCCAGTTGTCAAGCCATTCTGGTAAAATGTGATAGCCTGGTGCTTTGCACATGGCTCAGCCCTTGTACATCTGTGCACAGCTGGCACATCTAGTAGGTGTTTGCACTGGTAGCAGCCTGTCTCCAGCTGGCAATCCTGAGCCCCTAGTGACACACCAAAGTAAGTCCCTCCTGAAACAGGACCCTCTACCTCCAGTTCCAATAAAATTGACTCCCCTGTAGTCCTGGAGCACCTGCCAGTGTTGCCAATACGCGCTATTTGACTGTCTCATGGTTTTAGTGTGTTTTCTGCTGGAAGCATGATGTTACATAAGAATCTCAGCTTACTTCTTTGCCACATGGAAGCGTCTGACCCTTGTAGTTATAGAGAAAAGACTGAAAACGTGATACGAGTGCAACCAAAACGGCAAATAAAAAGAACCCAACAGTTATCACCCTTTATATATATATATATATAAACAAACTTTTGAAGGCCAGAATCATGATTTTTGAACATTTGGGTTTGGCAATACCGCACTTCCCAAGCAATGTGTCCTCACAGCACCTCTGACAGATGGGGCCATGTTAGCATGAGAGGAACAGACCTTGGACCGGTCACTTCTGCGCTCGAAGTCCTGAACCATACTCTCCTGTGTCCCACTCCAGAGCCTTCCCCACAAAATCATCTTTCCAGTCAGAACAACCAAGAGTGACCAGAATGCCGCAGCAAAGCCCGCTCTTGAGGGGAACCATTTACCTAAGGCCCCTCACCGTTGGGTGCTAATCAGAGCCAAGGTCCCTCGTCGAATGTAGAGATGGAAAAGACTCACCAGGCCATCAAGCCCACCCTGTCAGCCCGTGCGGAATTGTTCCCTGAAGAATCTGCTCCACTGCTTCATCCCAAACCATCTGAAATGTCCCAAAGGAAGGGAACGACTCCATAATCTAATAGAGCTCGCAGTTCCTTCAGCGTTCATCTCGGCCTTGCCAGTTATCTGACAAGGGCGTCACCATATGCTGCAGTGCTGTAGCCCAGGGAACAGCTATGAAAACATGTGGGCTCTGCAGTGCCCACGGGACTCTGCCTCAGGGGAAATGCAAAAACAGACACCTACGCACCACTTGGCGCCTGCTGTTTCTGCTATGCTCCTCAGGCAGAGCGAGCTCTTGCCAGCTCCTACAAGCTTTGTTTTCAACTGAAGCGGCGTGCGCTGTGTGTGTATAAGCAATCTTCCCCGTAGGCGACACTCCTGCGTGGCAGTGGTCATGTGATCATAGCACCATGGCTGGCAGGATGCTCCTTGCCCAAGACGGCGGGGGAAGGTAATGCTTCTGCGGTGACACCTCGGTGGCTCATGCTCCTCACCGATGCACTTGCAGGCAATGTTTCCCAGAGGCCACTGATAGAGAGAAGAACCCTAATCCCGGAAATAACAGCCCCATCATTGTCCTGCTCTGCCTACACGGTTCCCTCTCAGTTGGTATTGAGCCAATGGCAGGATAACACTGGGGGGGGGTGTTTCTCCATGCCCCTGACCTCTTGTGGCATTTTCTGCAAGTGTTGGGGTGTTCGGCTTAGTGTCATGGCCATGTGTCAAGCTGCTCTGTCGCCTCATTCGATCTACATAACTGGTGTCCTCAAACCGGTGAGCTTTATTGATCAGGCCTGCACTGCATGAGACAAACGTCCAGGCCAAGATTTTCAAAAGTAGCCAGTCATCTTGGGTGCTTTAGGCCTGGTCTACACTACGACTTTAATTCGGATTTAGCTGAGTTAATCCGAATTAACCCTTCACCCGTCCACAGTACAGAGCCAGTTAATTCGAATTAAAGGGCACTTAAAATCGATTTCTGTACTCCACCTCGACGAGCGGAGTAGAGCCTAAATCGATTTTGTTAATTCGAATTAGGGTTAGTGTGGCCGCACACCACCGAATTACTGTGTTTAAATTAATGGGGTAGTGTGGCCGCACACCACCGAATTAATGTGGTTAAAAACCGAATTAAGGTGCTTAGTGTGGCCGCGCACAATCGAATTTATACAACCTGTTTCCCAAATTCAAATTATCTAAATTCGGATTAATCCTGTAGTGTAGACATACCCTTAATTTTGGGTGTGTCAAGTTGAGACTCCCTAAAAGGGCTGATTGTCAGAGAGCAAGTGTCCAGCACATTCAGAAAATGTGGCCCCTTTAAGGTGTCTCCAGATGGGCACCCAGAAGCTCTCCCCATTCTTAGGACTTTTTCCAGTCCAAAAATTTCATTTCAATAGGTCCTGCAGTTAGTGTAAAATATGGGGTGGATGCTCTAGCAGCAGTTCCTTCTTTGATTGATTATTCTCAAGTCCTGGCATGGGATTTGGATAGGATGCCCCCAGTCTCCCTCTTCAATCTTACCTCTTTAGCTTTCTATGAGCAAATTAAATCCTCATTTGTTTTGCATTCCTTCGTCAGTATCTTCATCTGCAATTAAGCTAGGAACTCTATCATTATGTCTAATTCATCAGCGTAAATTCCATCATTCTAAAGTAGGATTGATCATTTAGCACGTATTCCTTGGAGTAACCCACCAGTCAAAGTGTCAAGCCTGCATAGCCAATATGGCATTTGCCCGGGGCTTGTTAATCACAGGAGCAATTGCGTCTTAGTCTACCAAGGACAGAGGAAACGGTTACATTTTAACATTCGCTAAAAAAGCAAACAAGTACCGGTGTGAGTAGCTATGATAGAGGCACCATTGGTGAACCTCAGCTGCAAAATGCAAGCAATATACACTGTACGTATTCCAGTCTCATTCTCCCACTTCCTGCTGCTTAATAAGGGGAAGAAGGAGCTCTGCTTGTGGAATTCAGAAGAGCAATCAGGCAGCAACATGGTCTTTCCCAGGGTGCAGCCCTAACAGATTGGTGATGGATGCAGCTCTTCTGCTATCTCAGCAGGCGTGAGAGTAGCTGTCTCCCATCACAAGTAAAAGCAATATAACTAATAGCAGCGTACAGGCGTTGTTCATCCTGACGCATCCGGATCCCCTTTAAATAACAAGAATCTTAAGTCCTCGTCTGGCTTGAGCTGGCTTGGGTTGAGACTGGACAGGGATCCAGGCATGCAGCTGAAGGCCCGCCCCAATGTGAAACCTAATTCCAACAAAATTGCATTCTAACAGGGATGCTGACAGGTGTGACCTCTCCCAAAGTCATCACATATGCCCCTATTGGGATCCCCGTGTGCGCTTAATTAATTAGGCTCACCTTCATTTTATTAACTGAGGGTTTAGTCAATGAGCCCAAAGAATGAGCATTATTTATTATGTCCCATCGTGTGCTTTTCATTTTTTTATTTTTAAAAGCTGGACAACCGGAAAGACACGGAGGCAGACCCACCGCTGGTGTAAATTGACTTCAGTAGAGCTAGGACAATTTACAAAAGCTGAGAATCTGCCCCAAAGTCACTTTTTCCTGGAGAGTTTCTAAACCGCAGTGTAGACGTGACACCAAGGAAGGTGACAATCAGTAGGGAGTGGATGGGGTCGGAAAGGAAAAGAGTTACTGCAATAAGCTTGTGAGGTTACTCAGTTTTGGTGGTTAATTCCCCTGCTCGATAACACCTACCTGAACTAGATGCTATGGGGTCAAACATACGTATTGTGCTGTCAGACAGGAACTCCCGGGTAGCAACCACCTGCTCTGTTGGGGGATGTTCCAGTTGTGGCTAAATGGCTCAAACTCTTGTGCTACTTAATATGCTAGGTACATCCACACGTAACATACCTACTGGGCTACTGACTCTTTCTGGGACACGAAGGTGGACCAAACTTGCTGTGATAGGGGATCTTCCAGATTCATCCAGATGGCACCATCTTGTTATCTCTTCAGTGAATCCAGTCGTGCGACACCAGATTGTGGACATTGTTCTCAAGGTGCGGGGCTCAATAGGCTTCCGTACCAGCTGCCAAAGCCGCAGAGGAGTAGGAGAGATTCAGGACCAAGCGAGGAAGGGATGCAGGAGCAGAGTAGCTGAGCGTTATGAGGCCTGCTGGGGCGAGTAAATGGGTAGCATAGAGAGTGGGTTAGAAAAGCGTAACTTACAGTCAGTGATTGAGGGTAGACTGTTACTCGCTGGAGCAGCACACTGATGCAGTTTATCAGGCTAGAGAATGGATAACTCCAAGGGAGCATGACAGCCGAGAGCATAACATTGCCTACTCTGGCAATGAATCCTTCTGCCCACCGATTGTGTCGAACTAGAAGTCTATCACATCAGCCTAATGGAGCGTCATCAACTTACCTCAAAGAGGCACTTAATCGAAAGAGCATTGACACCTCTTGGGCTGCCAGCCACGCTTTATGACAGCTCTTGGCGTAGAGGATGTCATTGTGCATTTGCTTCTTTGTTAGAATAGATTGGTGTTATCAGCGGTTGAGTAAGCCCTGCCATTCACGGTGGTGCACTGCATGCATCCGCAGGACAGAAGAAGACTCTAAAAGGGACAGAGCTGCTAGAGATATGGAGGAGCCATGAGGCAGAGGGACAACCTGCATAGCCTTGGTGCACTTAGCCCGGATCCTCAGCTGGTGTAAATCTCATAGCTTCATTGGTGCAATACCGACTTAGACCAGCCAAGGATCTGGGCCTCCGTGCAGTTTGGGTGCCCAGCCAAGGATAGATCTAAAGAAGGACAAATCTATATAGAGCAAATGGAGGAGAGCGCCTAGGAGAACTGACAGCAGGAGCTAAGCTCTGCAATCTTGTAAGAAGACTCAGGGAGGCATGAACAGGTTTTTAAGGTAACCATAGAAAGAGAGGGAATTAGAATCTTTAGAGTGAGGATTAGGAAGCTCCAGAAGGAAAAGTTTGAGCGAGACATTGGGGAAGCATTCTGGACTGCATAGGGCGAGCTAGATGCTTAGAGAAGGTGATGGAGGCACAATCGTTGCAGGGGGTTTAGCAGCTGGAGGTTGGTTCTTGGGAATTTATTTAGACTTCCTACCAGCTACACCCATCCCATTACTATTAAGGGTAAAACTCAGCCCCGTGCAGAGGCCTATGCACCACTTAAGCCCCAGATGAGTTGGAAAGCTGAAGTGGGACTGAAGTATCATCGTTCTATGAACTCACCCCATACTGAGTTATCCTATGGCTCCAGAACATATTCAAATGGGGCCTAATCTAAACCCTATTGAAGTCAATGGGCATCTTTTTCCACTGAGTTCCTTGGTGTTTGGTACTTCACTCTCCAAGACCCAAAGACTCTCCCTGGTGGGATGTAGGGGAACGTCACCCATGGAAAAGCAGCCCTCTGAGTCATTGACACCACAAAGCTCCGAGGGCAGAGAATCCTCCATGCTGGTTTTCTATTTCTTGTTATGGCTCTTCACTGAGTCATGGAACACAATGCAATAAAGTCCTGGGGCATGTGGGATAAAGCAATGTGTTTTATTTGGTCAACTTGCAAGAAGTCCCTGCAGGTAACTATTGAGTCTTTCCTCAGACTGCTTCATCCAAGAGCCATCAACCGCGTCTGCCTTCGTTTTGCCTGGCTGCAGAGGGTGGCTTATGCAAAACACCAGGCACAGGTACAGCTAACGAGATGGAGTCCATTATCCTGTCCTGTTTGAAGGGTAAGGTAAAGTGAGCTGAGCTGAGCACCCCTACAGGCCCCTGGGAAAAGATGGTGAGGAGACAGCACAGTAACCTACAGGGGTTTATTTGCGAGAGCTCAGCTCCCCCGTGTAATTAACTGATCTCTGATAACATTTTGCCTTGTCAGGGTGGAATTCAGATTTTATCTTGTCTGACAGCAACATTTATGGTGTTAATACTGGAGAAGAAAGGGGGAAGTCTGTAATTGTGGAAACCCTATTTAATTTGAGAATTCTGTTATCTTGTCACAGGAACTGAGATTTTACTAATAGATTCTGACTTTGGGAAAATTATATGCTTAAGAAGATTGGATTTTAACAGACAAGATCCCCTTGATATTAATAAGAAAATACAGTATGCTGCATTGGACACTTAGCACTTATGACTTCCTCACCAGAAGCTAAATATGCCAACTGATGTACCACCTGGAGCTGTGCTCTATCAGCTTGGATTTGCTAAACAGCTTTAGATCTGGCCAATGTATGGATAGGAGAGCATCAAGGAAAATGCCCAGTGCTCCATGATGAAATTGGCAATGTTTATCTCTCGAGTCGGTGCCACAGGTGGGAGGCGCTGGAGGCTTAAAACTGAAGACCAGATTATTATAAATTCCATGGCACTTTTTTTTTCTTTTTTGCAAGACGCTAGTGTTAACTCGGTAGTTGTGACCAAATTCCCCCTGTGGTTTCAATTTGATATATGATTCTTCTGTGCAGAATTGTGCAGCGTTGCTGTGTAGCGTGAAGCTGCTGCCATGTTCCTGCCCAGAGGTGGCTGCATTTCAGTGGTGTGCAAAGTGATTCATACTTAGCACAATAGAAAACTCAGCATTTGCCACTCTGCCAATTGTAATGACACAGTGTCCCTGTTTGATAGCAGTTACTGGCGCTCCTAGGGCCTAGGGTGACTATGAATAGGGATTATAGGCTAAATTTCATGGTGAACAGGAATAAATATTTGTATGCTGGAAAAAATGCCTATACTGGTGTCTACAGTCCAGTTAGTTAACTGGCAATCAGTTAACAACCCAACCAAACGCTCTAGACAGACCCACTCAAGTCTAGGGAGTCAGGGGGCTTGAGAGTCCGAGCCGCAGTCTGAGCGGCAACATCCACCCAACTCTTCTTAGCGTAGTAGTTTGCACCCTGCTAGTGTGAGTCTGTCCTCTGGCTGGGAGGCTTGCTCCCTGCTGCAATGTAGACATACCCACTGAGTCCCACGCAACTCTACCGATTTGCCTAATAGCCTGGTTGCCCGGCTAGCACCCCTGGCTATCTGGCATTCTCCTCGGGAACCCGCCTCCAGCATCCCATCTTGCAGAAACAGGTCCTGTGTGTGGGAGTGTGCGTGCGTATGTGCAAAGCTACAAACGACTTTGCAGGCACTTGAAAAATATTTGCCAGGATATACAACCAGTGATAACACTTCCTGCGCCTGCTATCAGCCAGGAACACTAAGCCAGTGTTTGCTCAATAAGACCGAAATGCTCAGGTCCAATAGGCTATTCCCGCAATCGTGGATATGCCCAAATTTTATCTCCTTTTCTCCCCCCCCCCCAAAAGATAAGGACCAGCACCGAAAATATTTACACACATGGCCTTGTTAGCGCGTGCTATTTTTTCCTTTAAAGCTGATTAATCCTTATCAGCGACACCAGCAGTTTGCTAGATAAATATTACTCCCCATTAACTCTTGGGTCCTTTGGGAGACCCGCAGTGATGCGGTGCCTTGTTTTGGTCTAACGCAGGTTTGTCTTGGCCGCAGGCCAGCTCTCATGTCATTGTCTGTAGAACTCTTGTTACCTCTCAATGCCATTGACATCCCGAACAGGGGAGGGGCAGACGGCTCCTGTCAAACGTTAAGCTTCCCCCTCCCCGCTCCCTCATTTTTTCCTTGTGAAGGAAAAAGGAAAATCCAACCCCCTCCTCCCCCCCCCATGGTCCGTCCCTCCCATCCTTGGGAGTCAAGTGCGCATGATGAGTCCATTATTTTGATCTCGTATTTTTAAAGGACCCCTCGGTGCATTGCCTGGCTTGCTGCAGAAGCAGGGTATGGGTGGAGACTGCGAACTAGAGACGAAAGTCCCCTCTGTGCAGATGAACCAGTAGGTTCAGCCTGAGAACTCAAGCAGGACTGACCTGGGGCAGAGGCCTATGGGGCGACAGTGGTGCCTCTGCCTTGTGTTGATCCTCTGCACAGGGTGACTGTACCCTAGGACATGCCTATGTGGGATCATTATGAATGCTCTTCTCCAACGCCTAGCTCTCTTTCAGCCTCCAGCGTGCTGCGTCACTGAGGGCTGAGAAGGAGAGCCTGCTCCAACTCATTGGTGACCCCTTGGGACTCTGGAAAAGGCCTGTCCAGGCCTCCTTGCCTGTAGCCACATACAGGGCAGGCAATGGGAGGGTAGGTACAGTAGGAAAAGGCATCTGTGACCAACAGTGGGGGTTGAACCCTGGGTCTAAGCCAGTAGCACCCGAAGTAGACCCTCATTAGCCACTAGAGGGAGATAAAGACCCACACTCACCTAGCGTGGTCTGAACACAGGGATTTTATTTGCCTGGATGCTGCTCTCCTGTAATTATACTTAACTTGTACAACAGCGACCCAGAAAATCTGGAGCATTCCTAGTGGCAAGGTACCTATCTTGCTGACCCCAAATTAACTACAGTCTATGGATGCCCTAGTGTAGTCCGTTCTAGAAGAGTGTTGGTCTTGTCCCCTGTAGGGCTCACGCTGTTTCCTTTATTCTAATGATGTTCCTTGTTCGGTGTTAGAAGAAAGCGGCTCTTTCTGTGGTTCTTCACCATTATCGCATGGCAGCCCTTCTTGGAAGCAGTTAAGCTGGCTGCTTTTCCACCTGAGTCCCCAGTCTTCATTGCAAGCAAGCCCCTCCATGTCTGTAAAAAGCAGCTGGAAACACGTAAGAGGACCCACGCCTGCGAGACCTGAATCAATAGTACCTGTGCATTCTGGAAGGACTGCACACATAGGCGGGGGGGGGGAACACCAATGCAGGAGGCCAGCAATGCACTCACTCAAATTTGGCCCAGCTGTCCCTCCATCATAAAGGGGGGGGGGGGTGAATGGCACTTTCCTCTCCCATCTCCAGCACCTAGGATGGTACCTCTGTGCATCTGCCCTCCAATACCTCTACTACACAAGCCAACATGTAAGGAGGGAGGAAAAATTTCAAGGTCAGAAAAGACAGTGGAAGATCCTACCCTGAGGGGGGTGAGGATGGTGAAAATAACAATGGATCCTTTATTTATAGTAACTTACACATGGCCCTGTGTTGTCTGTTACAGTTTCTATTTCTTCAAGTAGCAGCAGAAACTTTGGACGTGTGATCCAATCCAGTGCTGTCTGCAGACAGCTCTAAGAAAAGTGTGAATCACCTCCATCCATCTTCCTGGACTCTGGAGCCTAATGATCACCTCCATCCATCTTCCTGGACTCTGGAGCCTAATGAT
>NW_020664587.1:6159933-6217257 GCF_002925995.2 Terrapene triunguis
CTAATGATCACCTCCATCCATCTTCCTGGACTCTGGAGCCTAATGATGGTGATTTCAATGTCAACATTGTGAATCGTTTCTGTTGATCTTATTAGCAGGATTGTCCTGCTGCCCTGAGATTCTGGGTGGAATCTGAGCATCCCTCTGTTCTGACCCTACAAAAAGAACCCTGGATTTGGCACAGACCATATTGCACCATTAATTTATAGGTAAAGTGCAGGGGGTTGAGTCACAACAAGAGACAGACCACTACCGGAGCTGTCAGCTGGGGGCAACAAACTAGGAGAGGCTGCTATGCCAGGGGATGGCACCAGCAGTGAATTGATTCTTCTACCCCATGTCTGAAAATATTTGCCGAACTAACTTGTCCAAAGCTACCTGAGTCCACGTCAGAGCCAGGGTTAGATCTAAAAGGATGTGGTTGCCAGTCGCATGCTGAAATACCTAGAATACATCTCACCATCTTCCCTTGTGATTGTCAAATCCACATATACTGTTCTCAGTGGTGGCAGATGACAGATCAAGGAGCAATGGTCTCAAGTTGCAGTGGGGGAGGTCTAGGTTGGATATTAGGAAACACTATTTCACTAGGAGGGTGGTGAAGCACTGGAATGGGTTACCTGGGGAGGTGGTGGAATCTCCATCCTTAGAGGTTTTTAAGGCCTGGCTTGACAAAGCCCTGGCTGGATGATTTAGTTGGGGTTGGTCCTGCTTTGAGCAGGGGGTTGGACTAGATGACCCCCTGAGGTCTCTTCCAACCCTAAACTTCTATGATTCTATGATATTTCTCATTTGAATTGAAGCACTCTGCCATGCAAATGATGAAAATACCTCTTGGTACATAATACTTGCACTGCTTCTGGGACTACCATGCAAATCAAAGAAAGAACTAAAATACAGCAGTGCTTCAAGAGTTTGCAAAAGTCAATTGGAAGTAAAAACTTAAATATTCAGAGTTTAAGTATTATTTGCCTTACAGTGGTACCTAGAAGCCCCACTTACAGTCTCACATTCTGGTCCCACCTCGTGGCTGGACCAGAGAGAGGTTTATGAGCTTGCTACAGGTCTAAGCAGGCAGAAGGGGGTCTGCTAGCTCTGGCAGTAAAATGCCCTTTTTTGGCAGGGGGTCAACAGGTTGTAGATTCAATCCCCATTTGCAGCTGATCTAGCCAGAGGTATTGACGACGTGCTACTGTTCTGCTTTTCACTAAAGGCAGGTGATTCTCAGCTTGCTACAGATCCCTGCTTTATATCTGGAACCATGGGAGCTAAATAATGCTATTATTTGAGCTAATCCTTGTTGGTTCCAGGGTTCAAAATCTTCAAATAGGTTCTCCATTTGTTTGAAGAGAGTTTGCCCATCTCTCATAAAAGAGTTAGCTGAATACTGCAAAAAAATCTTCATTTAATCCCAACCCACTGTTCCACTCAAGAAGGTTATTTCCCATCCGTTTACTATCCACGGACTTTGAAAAGGACACTGAAAGGGATCTGGGGGTTAGAGTGGATCTCAAATTGAATATGAGTCAGCAACGTGATACAGCTGTGAAAAAGGCTAATATCATTCTGGGGGGTACTAACCGGATTGTCAGATGTAAGACACAGGTAGTAGTTGTCCTGCTCTACTCCGCCCTGGTAAGGACTCAACTGGAGCACGGTGTCCAATGCTGGGTGCCACACTTTAGGAAAGATGGGGACAAAATGGAGAGTCCAGAGGAGGGCAACAAAAATGATAAACGATTTAGAAATCCTGCCCTATGAGAAAAGGTTAAAAAACGGACATGTTTAGTCTGGAGAAAAGAAGACTGGAGGGGGAAAGGACCTGATAAGTCTTTAAATGTGTTGAGGGCTTTTATAAAGAGGACGGGGATCAATTGTTCTCTACGTCCATTTAAGGTAGAGCAAAAAGTAATGGGCTTACTCTGTAGCAAGGGAAATTTAGGTTAGATATTAGGAGAAACTTTCTAACTAGAAGGGGAGTTTAGCTCTGGACTAGGCTTCCAAGGAAAGTTGTGAAGTCCCAGTCCACTGGAGGATTTTAAGACCAGGTTGGACAAACACCTGTCAGGGATGGGTGAGATTTACGTGGTCCTGTCTCAGGGCAGAGGGCTGGATTTGATGACCTTTCACGGTTCCTGCGAGACCTATGTTTCTATGATTGTGTAGCGGGGCAGTTCTCTGCTCCTCGGGGAAAAGGTTAAAGGCAGCTCACGTAGGCTGATTGGGGAGGCAGCCACAGCTGTGGCCTCACCCAGTCAGGTCGCAGCTGGCCCTGATATAAGGGCTAAGGGAGGAGCTGGGTCAGTCTCACTCCAGGGCTGGAGTAAGAAGGGCCTAGTTGCCTGGGAGCACAGGGTACCTCAAGCAGAGCAGAGCTGGGGAAGGGCAGGCAAAACTGGGGAGCTCAGGCCAGGCGAGTTCCCCAGGCTGAGCCCTGGCTAAAGGCCAGGGGAGGTACTGGGGCTGCAGGGAAAGGCATCAGGTCCAACCCCCTTGCCAGTGATGAGGGGCCATTACAGACTGCAGTTTGCCCCAGTGAGAGGGGGCTAGATGATGACTGGCAGTCCCCACTGAGGCAAGGTGGGTATAGGGGATTGGAGTTCCCCTGGGAGGGAAGATCCAGAGTGTGGGGGCACTGCCCTGGGGCAGCATCCCAAGCTGGAAGGGCACCGGGGTCTGGGAGGGACACGGGGCCTGCGGCAGGCGAGACACCGGCCAGCAGGCGGCGCTCCAAGGCTGAGAAGCTAATTCCCGAGACTGACCAGCAGGAGGTGCCGTGGCGGTGAGTGCTTGATCTGCTACAGATTGATTCAGATGTTGTTTTTTCATTCCCTCTATCATGTGGTCTTTTTGTTGCATATTACTCATTATTAAGTGATTTGTATATCATCTTTTATAAACCTTGGAATGCTTTGCAGAATGGCTGTAAAGGCAACTGACTCTGGGGTGGAACACAGCAGTGGTGTAATAACATATAACTCTATTACATAACATGTTTAGGTCAAATCATGAGGAAGAATATCAGGTGGGAATTTGGTTAAACTGAACATTACTACCTGAGTTGGAATCAAGTCTGAACATTGGGGTTAATAACCCAGCTCTTGTGAGCAGTGCCATGGGGTCT
The DNA here is from genome assembly GCF_002925995.2 of Terrapene triunguis. Lineage (NCBI taxonomy): Eukaryota > Metazoa > Chordata > Testudines > Emydidae > Terrapene > Terrapene triunguis. The sequence goes on from NW_020664587.1 coordinate 6,163,058, forward strand.
TTTCTGACCCACTCTGGACTTGATTTTCTGTCTCATTTTAAAGGCCTGGCAGTGCCTTCCTCTGCACAGGTACAACAGTGATTTAAAGGGAAGCGCTCCACCTACTGGAGCACACTCACTACTTCCTGCAGCATCTTCTCTAGCAGTCTCTCATTTGAGCACCAAGCGAGCGGCACCCTGCTTAGCTCTCCCCTGTGTGCATAGCTTGGGAGCTGACATGGGTGCAGAGGTGCCAACATTTTTCTTAGGCACGGCACTGACCTTCACAGAGGTCACCAGTGATACCACTGCACAACATCACTTTAGCAACGGCAGACTTGGAGTTTCTGCAAAGGACTGCAGGTTAACCCCGCCTTCCTCTTCTTGTACGTTGCAGTGGAAATGGTGATACATGAATGCGGATGGCAGAAGGAGATTTCATTATGCAATGCAAGTCCCATGTGCTCCGCCGCTCCCTTAAGTAATAACTTTCCCCTCCAGCCCTATCCCTTTTGGAGATGACAGGGAATGCATCTCGGTGAGTTACAGCAGGACGAGCCAGGATGGATAGATGACAGATTGGGCTAATGCTGTCCCTACTAACAACTCGGAAGCTGTCAGGACGTGATCTGCGGTGGTTTCAAAGATTGCTTTTTTCTCTCTCTCAATCTGTTTGGAAATGACAGCTAATAGAGAGTAGCTCTGGGGGCTTTTGTTGGTTGGTTGATCGCTGGTTACATAAAGGAAGCTGGGTCACTCTCCTTGAACAGTTTGGTTTTTGTGTTCTCCTGGAGTCTGTCTCCTCCCTCCTGCAGGTGGGAAAAGTCGAGGGAGGACGAGGGAGGCAGAAGATTTGGGGTTCTGGTCTCAGCTCTTCCAGTGGCCTTTGGAAAATCTCTCGAGCCCAGACCCTCAAAAGTATTTAGGTGCTTAGCTCCCATTGATCTCCATGGGGGTTAGGTGCCTAAATACCTTGGAGGATCTGGGCCTCAGGTACCAATTCAAGCATGTACTTAAGTCCATCCCTGGTACAGCAAATAACATGGCCTGGGATTTTCAAATTAGCCTATGGGAATTAGGTGCCCATTGAAATTCAGTGGGAGTCGAGCATCTGATTCCCTTATGCTACTTTGCCAATCCTAGCCTTGATTACTTAAGCACTTGCTTAAAGTTCAGCACATGCCTAGATGCCACGCTGGATCCGAGCTTGCCTCCTTTTCTCCAAACCTCCCGCGGCCCCACACTATGAATATGTTCCTAGCTCAATGGGTTGCCATGCAGTTTAATCTAGTCCTGTTTGTAAAGTGCTCTCAGATCCTCAGCTGGCAGGCGCTTTAGAAGCGCAAAGTGTTGTTGTTGTTTTATTAGTAGTATTTTATTAAAGAAAACATGGAATGGTGGCTGGCTGGGATTCCTGTGTTAGAGACAAGCAAGTTTGCCAGAGTCCTAGCCTGGTGTTGAAATGACCCCATCTTAATGCTGTGCTGTTGCATTCAGGGCTGCACTGAAGCTTTGGGGGTGGGGCCAGGGCAAAATCTAAACTCAGGCCCCCAACTTGTCCAAAAATAACAGTGGAAAAACACTGAGGGGGCCACAAGGGGGGTTAGAGAGCAAGCCCACTCCACACAGCCCCCTGCAGCGCCGACTCCTGTCCTGCGCGCTGGGCCCAGCTCCATGTTCTGCCCGTTACCACATGGTGCGTGAAGTCGCAGTGCCGCTCAGGACTGGCCCGGCTGCCCCGCCATCATGATACAGGGGCAGCCAGGCCAAACGTGAGTGGTGCTGCGACTCCGTGCACCAGACCACAACGCCACTTGATTTCGGGGGGCCCTCAAACAGGGGGCCCAGGGCAAACTGCCCCTTTTGCAGCCCCCCATCCCCGAGTGGTCCTGGTCATATCACAATGAGGTGCCAGCTAACACTGTTCCATCAGCCCTGGAGCTATCTTGGGATACTTCTGGGAGTTCCTCAAAAGTATTTAGGCTCCTAACTCCCATTGATTTCAGTGGAAGTTAGGAACCTAAATACCTTTGAGGATCTGGGCCCACGTGCCTTTCCTTGCGCACTCTTGCATGTGAAATTTTTTCACTTGCAAATACTGCAACTGCATATACAAATCCTTCATGCAGATTTTGCATGCACACTTGTGTCAGCCGAGTGCGCAAAAGTAGACCTGCGGCTGTGCAGGCAAAAAGAAGTGTACCTAGATTGTGAGCCTGATGCTACAAAAATCTGGCTCTTATATCCCGCAAAGGCCCGGGCCGTTCTCACTAACATGAATGCTGCCCATGAAAATTGGTGTGTGTTGCTTTTCCGAAACACCGGCTATGCCTGACTGCTGTGTTGACTGAAGCAGAGGTACTGTGGAATCCATCCACCTGTATAAAGTAAAGGCCTACTGGAGATAATGCAAGGACAATAAACAGCCACGGTAATGAAGATACAATCACTGCCTGATAAAGACCACTGCCTGATAGCCTGGCATGCTTGCGACATACAGGGAAAGAGCTTTTTGCCTGAAACAATACAAGTCCTTGCTTACTTATACCAGTGCTTTAGATCAGTGGTTCTCAACTGTTTCTATTCTTTTATTATTCTATTATTCCATACTGCGGCCACACCATCCCATCTAGCCAGATTGATCCCTCTCATCCACCACTTGCCAAGATGGGTAGGGCAGGATGGTAGCAACCCCACAGTTTGAGAACCCATGATTTGGATCATATCTCTTCCTTCCCAAAGCCAATGCTTTTGAAACATGTGAAGGGACCCAGAGCTTATTATTCTGTTGTTGTTTTATGATTAACTTATCAAGCTCCAGCAATGTTCTTGGTGCTTTATAGACTATGGAGGAGACGTGATCCCTGCTCTGGGATCATTCAATCTAAGAAAGACCTGCTACCATGTTTTCACTGATCAGATGTGGGGGGAAAACCTGGCAAGTTTGGTGCTTTAGATCCCAGTTCATCCCTCTCAGAGCCCAGGCCACTGCTGATGTAACCCACACACCTCCTGGGGGTGGAGTTCTGTCCCATCTAGTGGCACGGAGACCACTTAGAGTTAAATGAGTCTGCTCTACAGCCTGAGCTAAGTTGTCGGCATTATAAGTGGAGGCTCATCTGGGATGTCTCTGAAGCTCGGAACGTGCTTCCTCAGCTAGGGGAAGTATGTAACTCACACACCTGCCGGGTGTGGTGTTCTGGCCCATCTAGTGACACTGAGACCACTTAGCGAGAGAGCGAAATAAAATGAGTTTGCTCTACAGCCTTAGCTAACAGCCAGATGGCTTTTAGCTCATGCACTAAGCTCCAGAGATCCCCGGTTCAATCCCACCCACTGACAACGGGGGTCTGTTACACTAGCATAGGTTGGAGCAATTCAAATGCCTTCCAAGGAGTAGCATCTACTTATGCCCCTGGTGAATCTGGCATCGGCTCTGAACCGAGTCACTTAACAGAGCTCTTCCCCTTACTCCGCACTGGCTTTATTGACGTGACACAGGATGGGTACAGTACTTCTCCCGTGTGCCCACGGTGAGTGCATAGACATCACCACCTCCTGCAATGGGGCAGCCACCTAGCTCAGTGGTCTTGGTTTGGGGGGTGGGGCCTCAATGCACACACGTCTTTTGGGGCGATCCATTTCCTCAGGGATGCACAGAGCGACCAGTCACTGCATCCCCATGAGGCCAGGGAATGGCATTGTCCCTTCCCCTTCGGCAGGGTTTGTGTGATGAGGCTCTTTGTGGAGAAGGCAGTTTGGGTTAGTGGGTAGGACACTGGGCTCTGAAGTGCTGGGTTCTGTTCTCACTGGCCTGGGCATGTCTCCGCACTGCTCTGCACCCCAGCGAAATGAGACGAATGATCCTTCTCCTTTGCAAAACACGATGAGATCTATGGATATGAAGTGCTACGTAAGAGCTAGATATTGCCATCCACATGTACCCACTTGAGGATTAAGCTCAGTAATTTAGATAAAAGCATCCGCATGTGGAGTTAATCTGGGATAGCTAATCCACTCTAAATTCACAGCCTACCTTATTCCAGATTCATTTTCATGTGTAGACGAGCTCTTAGATGGTCTGACAAGGTAACACAGCCGCCTGGAAAGGATGCAGGGCTCCCTGGCTATTATGACTGTGCAGGGTACACCAGGAAGGGGATTCTAGGGAAAGGGAAATGAGTGGTGTATTGCCTTTGGGGACTGCAGCCAGCTCCAGCCATACAATGTCTTTATTATGTGTGTTGTCTATGGGTTTTGTGTCTGAACAATTGGGCCCCGAAGCAAGGGTGTTGGAGATTTGAGCATGGGGTTGGCAGCCCTTCCTGGGCTGGGGAAAGAGCCTCTAGACTAGAGCCAGTCGAAAAATGGGGAAACTTCAACCAAAGAAAAAATATTTTTTTTTAATCTTTCACAGATTTTTGTCTTTTCGTCAAACTATTTCTGCCAAAAAAATGAAAAATTTCAACCAAACCCAAATATTTTGGCTTTCATTTTGTTGACAAAATATCAACATTTTCTGTGAGAAGCAGAAACTTCTTGGGGGGGGGGGAAAGAAATAACAGAATCAAAAACCTAATTTCCCATTGAAAAATCAGTTTTAACAGTGAAAAGCAACAGAGGGTCCTGTGGCACCTTTAAGACTAACAGAAGTATTGGGAGCATAAGCTTTCGTGGGTAAGAACCTCACTTCTTCAGTTTTCCACCAGCTCCATGTCAAGCACCTTCTGAAAATTGCCCAGGACAACCTCACCCTTTCCATGTTCCCCATCCCGAAAGGCCCAGGTCTGCCGTTTCCAGTTTTCCAAACTTGTCTACATCAACAGACATCGAAACCTGCCTGAGAAGCGCTAGGCGGACAGCCGAAGTGTGTGTGTGTGTGTGTGTGTGGTGGAAGAGGGGAGGGAGGGGGTGAACGAGTCCGCGGTAGCTTCACAATAGACCAAATGGATAAGTGTCACAAGCAGACAGCGGAGAGTTTATGGGCAAACCTTTTAAGAGGTTTTCACTGGGCAATAAGTCTTTGTGCTGGCTTTTCATGTCTTTTTGGTTTTTTAAAAAAAAGAAGCCCATTTGTTAAGAATATTCTTTCTAATTCCATTGAAACAAAATTTATGTTAAACTCTCAGGAAAATATATTTTGCACTATCTTTACTTCAGCCGCTTGCGTTTTACTTGTTCTGTCTCCCGGTCCTGCTAATGGAATTATTGAGATCCTTTTGAACAGAATAGGCCCTTATCTTAACCTTTGCTCTCCTTTTGGAAGTGATTTAGTACCGTTCTCTTATCTGGACAGAATTAAAGACCTGTGTTGCTTTTTCCACTTCCCCCCTCCATAAAAACTATAGACTCTAAATCATTAGAAAAACCCTTTGATTTTTTGAAAGCAAAGGTTATTTCTGAGAAAAGCTGATTGGTAAAATACTGTCCTTTTGTGAAAGGGGAATTGTACAGTTAACAAGCCTTCCACAGTCTGCTGGCAAAGAAACGTAGAAAGAAACAAAGCTCTGGGGACAACTCGCGGGGCTGTTCTGATGGAAAATGTTTTTAGAAAAATGTTCCAAATTGCAGATTAACTTTGTTTGCTGTGTATTTACTATTGTCTCACCTGTCTTGAAATGGGGCTGATGAGCCCTTTGATAAATGGATTGAATTATTTGCCTGGTTTTGCTGTCGCTTCTTCAACTGCTGCCGCTTAAAAGTCTGCCTTTTGCAACTTCTCTTTGAGCAGCTTATACGCCTCGGCTGTATCACAATAGATATCGATACGTCTTCGATGGGGAAGAAATGTCGTCTAGTGGATAAGGCATTGTGTTCACTGTATGTGGGTTCTGGTCCCAGCTCTAACACTGCCCTGCTGTGTGGCTGTAAGCAAGTTCCTTTACCACTCTGTGCATCTTTCCCCTTTGTCTGGCCTATCCATCCACTGGGACTGCTACAGTGTTTGCAGAAAATTGGTTTCTATAATCTACTTCACGTATGGTGGTGGATAGTCGTACTCAGTGGCCATTAAAAGCCACCTGAGGCAGTCTGACCTGGAGGATAGGGTGCTGGGTTCAGGAGACCTGGGTTCTGTTCCTGGCTTTGCCCATGACCTTGGGCAAATCCATTCACCTCTCTGTGCTCCTTTGATGGTCTAGTCATTAGAACATGGTCTTATCTCACCAGCTGGGCCATCTCAGGTGAGGGGAGGGATAGCTCAGTGGCTTGAGCATTGGCCTGCTTAAACCCAGGGTTGTGAGTTCTATCCTTGAGGGGGCCATTTAGGGATCTGGGGCAAAAATCTGTCTGGGGATCGGTCCTGGTCCCTTCCAACCCTGAGATTCTATGATTCATAGTATGATGGCTGTTACTGTAAAATACATAATTCAACAATAACAATATGCTGGGAGTAGAGTGACCAGACAGCAAGTGCGAACAATCGGGACAGGGAGTGGGGGGTGGGCTTATAGGTGCCTATATAAGACAAAGACCCAAATATTGGGACATCTCTAAAGATGGGCTGAAACCATTGCCTAGCATGCTGACCAATCTTGTTTCCTTGTGGTCCCCCATCTGTCTATATCCACCTATTGTATCTTTTCTTATACTGAGGATGCATCTTTTTCTTCTATGTTTGTACAGCACCTAGGACATTGGGGTCCTGCTCCATTACTGCGGCTGCTAGGCACTGCCATGGTGCAAATAATAAATAATCGTAGAAGTGAGTGAGTTGCTGATTGGTGAACTCACTTTGGGTTCTCACCAATCCCAGCTCATTTTGTTCAGATCAGTGGTATTATCTTACATGCAAACTGCATCTGAAAACAATTTAGAGAATTAAGTACTGCGGGTCAGTACATGCTCGATGGTGTCCATTAGAGAAGGCAGTGGTGTAGAAACAGTGCATGGGGAACAAATTAAAGTGCTCGGTCCTAAGGCTAGTGAGAGAGAAGGAGACATAAGCGCCGAAGGAATGATATGAAATTTGGAAAGAAATGAAAAGTCAATGAGGTGAAGACAAGCAGACGGGCTGTTTCAGATGGCAGGAGCAGCAGAGGAGAGAGCACGAATACCATGAGTGTTGAAGTGGAGGGAATGTGAGCAGAGATGCGGGGGCTGGAATGGAGAGACCAAGCCCATGTCATAGCCTGCAGTACATTCAGGGGGAGATTGGAGACCGGATAAGCAGTGGGAACTGGATTGTGAAATGAAGTCCTGGCTGAGTAAGGCTCCCATAGGAGGTGGTGGAAGAGGCAGTGGCTGACATGGGCAATGTCACATAGGTGAAGAGAAGTAGATTTGCAGACAGCTGGGAGGCAAAGGAGGGCCAAATTCAGTCCTAGGGTAAACAGGAGCAATTCCACCCAGAAAGCATCTGCTTAGACTAGGGCTGAATCTGACCCAGAGAGGTCCAGGATTAAGCCAAGGTAAGAGGGGAGGCATGAGGGTAAGAGGGGGATAGAGGAGGAGGACTTGCGTTGGAGGATGTTCCTCTGGTGTAAAAGCAACACATTTGGCTTTGAGACTTTAGTTAATTAGTTCCCTGCAGCCAGATAGTACAATAAAGCTGCTAGCTACTTGCTGTACTACAGAGGTGTTATGGCCCAATGCCACTTGCCTTACTCGCAGGGGGGTGAAATACATCGCTGTGGAGAGGAGCAGTATTAGACCATGCACCACTTACTTTGGAATTAAACCATTTTGAGGGCTTCCGCCGGACTTTAATTGTGCATAGGGACATTGTGCTAGCCCTCTGCACAGAGATGAGCTTAACCATAAGTAGCCCCATTGCTATCAATGGGTCCATTGATGGAAGCAAAGTAGGTAAGATTTGGCCATTAATATGATAAATCCAGGTTCTCAGAAACCTGGGCCATAACAGCTGGAGCCTGTTGAAAAATCTGGCATTGAAACTGTTTGTTCAACAGAAAATTGTGTTTTTCAGCTGCAAATGCTTTTTGTGAAAATTTTCAGGTTTTCATTAGAAAAAATAAATGCCCCAAATACAAAACGTTTCAATTTGGAAATGATGCTACTTGGCCTCATGTCGTCCCCTTTCTCCTGTACGGGTGGGGCTCTCCAGCTGGACTACATCTCCCATGAGGCACTGTGGCCAGGGACTCCCTTAATGCACTGCTTTGCCTGTCCACAAGGGAGTGTGTGTGGAGTATCGTTGGAGATGTGGTCAACCGAAGAGCTCTACCTATAGAGAGAATAGGAGCATGAGGAATCGGAACTACAACTCCCATGAGGCACCACGGTGGCATTTCCAAATCAAAATATTTCAGTTTTTGACCAAAACCCTCCAATTTTATCTACAATTTCTGCCCCCCCCAAAATCTAAATTTTCTGCAGAAAAAAGCCCCATTTTCCAACCAGTACTAAGAATAACCAAAATTCTCCAAAGTACTTAGTGATTTGGGGCACCCAACTTGAGCCATCTTAAAGGGGCCTGAACTAAAGAGGGTAGGTGCTCAGCTCTTACTGAAACTCAAACCCCTTTAAGGCATCTCAAGCTGGGAACCCAAAATTACAAGGAATTTGGGAAAATTTTGGCCAAGCCATAGATTGAGGGTGGGGAGCGACTGTGTGTCATCTCTTAATTAGTGAGTTTTAGAACCATCCAACAAAGAAACATGCATCATCTCCACCTGTTCTAGCAAAATCAAAATACATGTTGTACCATTCGCATCATGTTCCAGCCAAAAGCCTGGTCCTTGCTGTTATCTAAGGCACACAGATACCGTTCAAAGCCTTTCCTGCACTTCTTAAAAAGAAGGGAAAGCATCTCACCAATGCAGTGAGTTTCAGTCGTCTTCAGTGACACAGATGCTGGTTACGTCTTCAGAGGGCACCAAGAAGGCTTTGGAATGGGGCAGGTTCTCTGCTCAGTGTTTGTAGAGTGGGGGGAAAACCTATTTTTATTGGACCAATAATTGGTGTATATTTGGCTTTTTTTTTTTTTTTTTTAAAAAATATTTTAACAGCAAACCCAATTTGTGGGCTTTTTTTTGGGGGAAAATCTACCCCCACCAAAGAGTGGGGTGGGGAGAACAGTGATCGGATGATAAAAGATGATAAATACAGAGAGAAATCTGTTCCCGCAAGCACTGAATGTCACTTTCTTCAATACAAGGGGAAGCAAAACTACACTGGAAAATATATACTTCCTAATATACACTGAACTTTCATAATGCCAGCGCTGTGCTGCCGACACGTAACAGGGCAGATTAATTTGTATTTAAACTTTTCCTCTCTTGCCTGGTGGTGGTTTCTTTACCCTGCTTTGAGTCAGGAGATGCAGAACTGCAAATATAAAATAAAATGTCTGGGGTTCTTTTATTTCATATTTAACTGCCGTTTACATCTTCCATGAAAACGTCCAGATATTACTGTTTGGATTGAATTATGACTGCCGAGCCTGAAAGTTATATATTGTCGGCGCTCCATTATTCATTCATCGTAGCTTTCTCTGTCAGGATCAACATGTACTTCTCAGCTTGTGACTCTAATGCATAATGGCTCAGATAGCAAGGGAATGCAAAGAAGATGCCTCTTAATTGTTCGGGGATTTCTGCTGAAGCTTTTAAGATGTCAGTGCCTGTTCCTGAAGAATGGCCCTATGAGCTAACTGCTAACACATGTTCACAGCCCCCAGCTCCACCTTACACTTTATGAACTGTAGAGAAGGTAAAAAGATCGATGTCTATGCGGTGCGACCTAGGTGCATCAAAACAACGCGGGGTGTGGTGTAATCTGTCCACCCTTTGGGACACCATTGCATCGGGGTTTAAAAAATGCAGGCCTTGCAAAGGGGTTTCTCACGCTGCTCTCGTATAGTGACGTTCTAAAGGGCCCCAACAAAGGAAAATCCCCCGCTGCTTTGCTGTGCTGCATTTCAGCGGGGAGGGCACGGGCCTGGGTTCAGATCTCTGCTCTACCGCATGCTCCCTGTGTCACTCTGGGCAAGTCGCTTAAGGCCAGTTTTCTAAAGGGATTTAAGTGATAAACGGATGCCGGTAGGTGCCCAGAGGGATCGTCAAAAGCACCTAGATTCCTAACTCCCTTAGGCTATGTATGCCTCAGTGCCCCCATCTGTCCAGTGGGGATAATAGCACTGCCCTGCATCACAGGGATGTGTGAGAATAACTACTTAAAACATGGGAGGTGCTCAGATACTAGCATGTCTACGCACCTTACATAGATGCTTTTGGCTTGTTCTCTTGCATCTTCCCATCAATATAACTGCATCCCCTTAATCACCTATTCTGGATGCTTATCTCGCAGCAAACCCCTTTCTAGTCTTTCCCTGCTTCGGACAAGCTGTATGCACAGTGTACGGGCCCCATTCAACTCCCAGGGATGCAGGGAGATGCAGCTTTTGCCCCTGTGCCCATGGGGAGCAGATGTGCTTGAGAAGCTCTTCACCCCAAGGTGCTACTACAGTCACTTCTCTGGTTCCATCAGAGTGGCAGCTTTATGGGCCGTGCAAACTGAGTCTCGCCAAGGGATAGATGGAGTCAAGTCATCTTCTGGCCTCCCTGTCCCCTACCTGGTTGGGTCATGCTCACTTAGTGGGCTGTATCCCCTGGCTCTCAGCCAATACCAATGGGGCAAGAGTTGTGGGCAGCTCATGACGTACCACAAACGGGCTTGCGTGCCAGTTTTCACTAGTGCAAGTATGGCCTGAGTGACATCCAGGGCTAGGTGTTCACAAGTGCCCAGCACCCAAGGTGCTGAGCACTTGTGAAAATCTGGCCACAGTAGAGCCCGGATAAGCCCTGTCTTACTTTGTCTGTAAAGTGCCTAATCAATAAGAAAGGGGCTCCCCAAAGAACTCCTGCAGCCAGGTCCCCACACATGGCTCTGATTGCCTGACTGGGGCCATTGGTTGGGGCCCACAAACCCTCGCCCCTCCTTGCCTGTTCTCTAGGCACACATTAACAATCCCCTTGTGCATTTCCCCAAGTTCCCTCCCATCAGGTTCTCACGCCCAAAGCGTTCTCTGTGTGTGACTGACTGCGCAGCACCACCTGGTTGCTACATTTCTCTGTGGCCTCGGCACTACCTGGATTTCCTGTAGCTTGTTAGCCTGCAACGTGCCACTGTGAGACATACGCCATAAAGCCCAGCTGGGGTGGGCTGCACGTGTGGACTACGTGTGGCATATTCCCGCAGCAACCAGCAGCACGATTTACTTGCCGCTTTTATTTTATATTTTACAAAACATACCAGTTTGATTAGAGCCATAGATGTGGATGGGAGGGTAGCGGACCAGAGGAGGGAGCCGGTGATCTCCCCTGCCTGCCAGGGGATTTGAACAAGGTCTCGCTGTCAAACCCATACACGCAGGGCTGCTGGGAAGAACGAACGTTGCTGCCTGGTTTGCGGGACCTATTAAACCCACAGCCCTGCCCATCCCCCCCAAGCTAGGGGGCAGTCCCAAATTTAATGAGCGGTGCTGCTAAGTGCATTGGGGGGGGACTGATGCAGCTGTGAGTGCTTGCAGGCACAGATAGCAGAGCAAACATCAGTGCACACTGTGCTGCTCTAGGATACAAGATGGGCAGCAGGACTTCCCCTAGCCTGCCTGTCACCCTGTGAAGGGGAAATTAGAAAGCCTGCACTGCCTCTCTGGCCCATGGAACAAGGGGAAAGAGTATGAAGAGGATGAGGAAAAGGAAATGGAGGGGGAGGGGGGAATCAGAGAGGAAATTCTGAGGGGATTAGTGGAGGTGGAGAGATTAAGGGGATTAATTGGGAAGGAGAGAAGATGCAAAAACAATTTGCGGCTGGCCCTTAAATCCTAATGCCCGCCCTGTGTGGGACATTGCACGTGAGCATGCGTGTGTGTCAGAGAGTGTGTGGGGGGGAGGGGGCGGGGGGTGTATGAACATGTGAGTGTACATACATGTGTGCACAGGTCTAAGTGTGCTTGGTGAAATGTGTACATGTGAGTGTGTCCGTCTGTGTGAGTGTGCATATAAGCAGAAATGTGTGTATGCTAGGGTTACCACTTTTCTAAGGACAGCTTACTGGACCCCGAAGCCCCACCCTCTGCTCCACCTCTTCTCCCTTCCTCCCCCCCCCCCCCCCACCCCCGATTGAAAACAAATCCGACATCAGGGCTTGTCGAAGGGCACCGGATCCACAAGACGAAACCCAGACTGGCCGGGGGAAAACCCTGGTGTAGGTGCACATGTGCCTACAGATGGGAGCAGGCATACCTGTGCAATATTGATCGCTGCTACGTGCTCATTCCCCAGGGCCTGGTGCAGAAGCAGAAAGTGTCTTTCCCATTCCGGCCTCTGTCCTGGGGCTTTGTTTCTTTGCACAGGTTGGAGGCAGCGGTGAAATAGGGCTTGGCATCTCGGATTTGGATGGGCCCATCTCTAATGGAAACATACACACTGAACGTTTCCCAGGATGTGGTTGTGATTCCTTAATCACTGTGAAGATGTTCATTATGGGGCAGTGTGAGATATAACATGCAGCGGCAGCTGTGAGTTCCCCTCACTTGTCCTTCAATTTAATGGGGAATAGGCATAAATCATAGATCTGATTCCTTACATGGGCTCGGGCTATATATTTTTTACAAAGATGATTTGCTATGATTTCTAGAAGGAGTGGGGTTTTGAATTAGTCTAGCTTAAAAACGGAATCAAATCCTTCCATCAAGCCTGGTTTTGGTTTTTGTTTTTTTGTTTTTTTGTATTACAAATGGCTTAGCTGTGTAGTAATGGAATGCCAATCAGACATTGTTTTCCTCCATCGGCAATTCTGAGGAGATCATTTTGGAACATAGACTCTGTGATTAACTGAGATGAACTGTAAAATTGTAGTTTGTTTAAAGTCTTGTATTTGTGGTGGAGATTCCTGGACTGATCATAGAATATCAGGGTCGGAAGAGACCTCCGAAGGTCATCTAGTCCAACCCCCTGCTCAAAGCAGGACCAACACCAACTAAATTATCCCAGCCAGGGCTTTGTCAAGCCAGGCCTTAAAAACCTCTAAGGATGGAGATTCCACCACCTCCCTAGGTAACCCGTTCCAGTGCTTCAGCACCCTCCTAGCGAAATAGTTTTTCCTAATATCCAGCCTAGACCTCCCCCACTGCAACTTGAGACCATTACTTCTTGATCTGTCATCTGCCACCACTGAGAAGAGCCGAGCTCCATCATCTTCGGAACCCCCCTTCAGGTAGTTGAAGGCTGCTATCAAATCCCCCTTCACTCTTCTCTTCTGCAGACTAAATAACCCCAGTTCCCTCAGCCTCTCCTTGTAAGTCATGTGCCCCAGCCCCCTAATCATTTTTGTTCCACATCCTTTCTGTAGTGTGCGGGCCCAAACTGGACCCAATACTCCAGATCTGGCCTCACCAGTGCCGCATAGAGGGGAATAATCACTTCTTTCGATCTGCTGGCAACGCTCCTACTAATGCAGCCCAAAATGCCGTTAGCCTTCTTGGCAATGAAGGCACACTGCTGACTCATATACAGCTTCTCATGCACTGTAATCCCCCAGGTCCTTTTCTGCAGAACTGCTGCTCAGCCAGTCGGTCCCCAGCCTGTAGCAGTGCATGGGATTCTTCCGTCCTAAGTGCAGGACTCTGCACTTGTCCTTGTTGAATCTCATCAGATTTCTTTTGGCCCAATCCTCCAATTTGTCTAGGCCACTCTGGACCCTCTCCCTACCCTCCAGCGTATCTACCTCTCCCCCCAGTTTAATGTCATCTGTGAACTTGCTGAGGGTGCAATCCATCCCATCATCCCGTTCTTAATAAAGATGTTGAACAAAACCGGCCCCAGGACCAAACCCTGGGGCACTCCGCTTGATACCGGCTGCCAACTAGACATGGAGCCATTGATCACTACCCATTGAGCCCCCCCCCCCCCGTGTCCTCTTTTTTGATTGTGGAAATATGGTAACCCTAGCTCAAGCTATAGCAGATCTCTTAGAAAAACATCCCGTCTTGACTTAAAGGGAATTCACCACCTCCCGAGGTCAGTTGTTCCAGTGGTTAATTACCCTCTCTGTTAAAAATGTGCCTTATCTGTAGTCTCAATTTGTCTAGCTCAGGGGTGAAAGTAATATTAAACACTTACCGGTACGGGGTCCCGGCTCCAGGCCCCTGGAAGGGGCGGGGCCTCGGGCGGAAGGAGCGGGGCTGGGGGTCAGCCTCCTCCAGCCAGCCCATCCGTGCTGCCTGGCCTGTGCCGCCTGGGGCTCCAGCGGCTATTAAAATGGGCCCGGGGCTCCGGCCGCTGCCGCGGCAGCGCTTTAACGTTGGCTGTGTACGGGTCCATACCAGCTTCTTACCGGTACGCCATATCCGCCTGTACCGGCCTACTTTCACCCCTGGTCTAGCTTCAGTTTTAATGAACCCTTCTCCATTTAAGGCCCTTCACACGGAGCGGTCAGAAGCTCTCCACCTAGGGGCCACTTAGGGATCTGGGGCAAAATCAGTACTTGGTCCTGCTAGTGAAGGCAGGGGGCTGGACTCGATGACCTTTCGGGGTCCCTTCCTGTTCTATGAGATAGGTATATCTCCTTATTATTATGATGATGATTATTTTCTGTTCATGTTTTTACTTTGTCACATAAACCCCATACAATGGGGTCCCTGACGAGGGCTCCTAGGCGCTACTATAAAACAAATAATAAATCATCATAAATCGGACTACAAATAAGCTGTTTCCAATCAAACAAGCTCAGGTTCCCCAAATCAGTCACATTTAACTGGAGAGATTTTGTTCAGTGAATTATTTTGCTGTATTTAATGAGTTCCGGTTTGATTTGACTAAATGTAACTTTACAAATATGCCCTGTTTGCCCCATCCATCTCCGTAGGAATGTAGACATATTCTTTTAAAGTCATTTTTAGCGGCTTTGAGTTAGGTCTCATTAATACAGTAATGATTTTACTAAAGAGCTCACAGAGTATACCCACAAGATGGCATACATTAATGAGATCAGTCTAAACAGCCAGAAATAAATAACGTTTCTATCTCAGTACCTAGAGAGAATGGCAGTGCTACTTCAAATAGAACAGTCTCAGAGCAGTCATGCAGAATAAGAGAGGCAGTATGGTCTAAAGGTTTGGCCAACAGGCTGGTAATCCCACAAACTGGGCTGTATTCCCGGCTCTGCCACTGAGCTTCTGTATGGCCTTGGGCAACTCTTCCTTTGTGTCCCAGCTTCCTCTCCTCCTCTGTATGGGGTGGTGTTGTAGCCCTGTCAGTCCTAGGATATTAGAGAGACAAGGTGGGTGAGGCAATATCTTTTATTGGACCAACCTCTGTTGGGGAGAACAAGCTTTTGAGCTATACAGAGCTCTTTGTGAGGTCTGGGAAACGTACTCAGAGTGTCACAGCTAAAGGCAAGGTGGAACCGATTGTTTAGCATAAGTAGTTACACAAGTAGTTAATACCATTCACCTGGAATTGTCCCTTGAAATATGGGTTAACTACTTTTGCTAAACAATCTAGCTAAACATCCCAGCACAGAGCCTCAATGATTTGCCAGTTTCCCTGGCTCTGTCAGATTTGCTGCAGTACAGGAAAGCCCAGCTAAGTGAGAAGGAATGAAGCTGAAATGGCTCTAGGACAGGGGTCCCCAATGCGGTGCCCGTGGGCGCCATGTGCGCCCGCCTACTGGCCGCCGGACAAGCAGCCGCTGAAATGCCGCCGAGAAGCGGCAACGTCAAGAAGCGCTGCCGCCGAATTTCAGCAGCATTTCGGCAGCGACGCCTCTTGATGACGCTGCTTCACGGCGGCATTTCGGCGGCTGCTTGTCCGGCGGCCACGGTCCTCGGCGGCTAGTCGTCCGGCGCCCGCCCCACGGAAAAGGTTGGGGACCACTGCTCTAGGAGGAATACGGCGTAGACCCAATGGCTCTAAGTGTGTACAGCTGCAGTTTCAGAGTTCAGATGCCAGTCTAATCCAGAGAGTGCGACAAGAGAGGCGTATTTCATGTCACCAGAAACAGCCCCTGAGATAGAGCCTATGCATGAGGACACACACTCCTCTGCTTGGGGCCATGTCATGCTGATCAGCGTGAAAGCGTGCTCTGGGCTGATGGTTGTAGCTCTTCGGGCATACCACGTTTGCTAGAGCAGATGGAGGATGGCTGGAGTTTAGTGCCACGGTGGCAGCTGTCTGAGCAGTGAGCCTGCCGGGCTCCCTCTTTCCTTTGGCTTTTTTATATTCTGCAAATAAAAGTTTTAGGAAATGTTCGGGTCCCACGGAAGTAAGATGTGAGCATCAGGCTTAGTGCAGACAAGAGCTGCGGTGTCCCATTCTCCCTTACCCACTTCGCTGTTCTGCGACTGCAGTTCGATCGTCATCCGCTCCTCTCCCCCGCAGTGCCCATAGCGCCCTCTGTTGGTCCAGTCCTAGGCCTCCTACACAGCTCTGCCAATGCCCCTTGGTCCTGACTTGCAGCACCCCCTGCCGGTTCAGTCCTGGCCCTTCTGCTGGAGCCGGGCGACGGACAGACCACCTGTTTCATGAAGGATGGTGAGATTTCGAACTTTGGCTTCATTCTGAATGGGAACAAAACCTGAAAATTCCAAAATGCTCCAAGAAGGAAAATTCTGACAATAATATTTAATAATAATAATTTGGGGTTGATCAAAATGTCTAGTTTTGACCGAATTAAACTGTTTCATTTCAGTGGTGACTTATTTTCGCTTGTCTTCTGTGATCTACGCAACATTTTAAAATAATGGACGTGAAAAGTCATATCAAACAAAAAAATCTGAAATGTTTTGTCCTGAAATGTCAAAATGGAACATTTTAGCATCACTGGGACTCTCACCCCTCCCACCCCGGTTTTCTTCAAAAATGAAATTCTGGCAAACTCAACCCAATGGAATATAGTTCTGCTGGAGTTCTCTGACCAGCTCCACCTCCCATGCAGCCCAGCAAATGTATCTCGATCCTGACTCGCACCTTCCCCAACACTGCATGCTTGCACCCCCATGCAGCAATGCCTGCAATGTGTCCCCACACTGCTCTCTTCTCGTTCATAACCGGCAGCATCCTTGGCTTTCATGCCCATCCACCAGCTCTAGCGATGCTCCTCCTTCCTGATCTGCAGTGCTGTCTGCTCTTCCAGCCCTGGGTTCCTCCACCACTCTGGTGGAGGAGGAGAGATTAAAAAGACTGGGGCTGTTCAGCTTAGAAGAGAGACGACTAAGGGGGGGATATGAATGATAGAGGTTGGTGAAATCATGAGTGGTGTGGAGAGAGTGAATAGGGAAGCGTTATTTACCCTTTTGAATAACACAAGAACTAAAGGATGGAAATTAATAGGCAGCACATTTAAAACAAAGATAAGGAAGTACTTCACACAGCACACATGAAACTCATTGCCAGGGGATGTTGTGAAGGCCAAAACTATAACTGGATTCAAAAAAGAATTAGAGACGCTCATGGAGGATAGGTCTATCAATGGCTATTAGCCAAGCTGGTCAGGGACGCAACCTCATGCTCTGGGTGTCCCTAAGCCTGTGACTGCCAGAAACTGAGACTGGACAACAGGGGATGGATCCCTTGATAAATGGCTCTGTTCTATTCACTCCCTCTGAAACATCTGGCATTGGCCACTGTTAGAGACAGGATGCTAGGGAGGATGGACCATTGGTCCAACCCAATGTGGCCTTTCTTCTGTTCTGGCAGTGCATCTCAGTCCTGATCTGGACCTTCCCTCGACAGATTTACAGCCAAGCTACAATTCAAGTTACATTTATACCCAATCTCTCCCCAGGTGTTTCCACAAGAGGTACCTGAACAAGCAAGTCCAACAGGTGTGGCCCATTCAAAATCCACAGGGGAAGGGGAGAAACACCCTCCTATACACATACTGGTCCCATACAGCTGGGCTACTATTACTCTTTTGTGTCCATTTAGCTGTGTATAGCCCAGGGCATCCCTGTAGTACAAATCTTTTAATCCATGGGTGCCTTATTCTGCCAGGGAACAACGTGTGTCTGATTCCACTGGGGGCCGTAGATTGTATCACCTAAGAGTGTTCCTAGAAGGGATAGAGCCGGGAACTGTCTCAGTGGGAACCACCCTGAGCTCCCATGTCTCTCGTCATGCTGGAAATGTTTACAGCATGTGCCAGCAGCCGGCATCCGCAACGCAGCTTCTTAAGCTTTATCACAGCGGGGCGATATCGACAGCCAACGAGCTATCCCTCTGCCTAGCAGTTAGAGAGGGATCGGTATTAAAATCCCCCACCCGCGCGGCTCCCCGTCGAGTTTCATCCATGCTAAGCAGCCAGCTTAGCACAGGGCTATGCCTCGCCGCAAGAGCTGCTCTCTGCAAGCGGCAGTGCCGGAAGCTGCCTGGAGGAGGGCAGCGCTGGAAAGATTGACATCCCAGTGCCAGCCCGTCTCCGTCTGCTGTCGCTGTGACCTTGTTCCAGGAACCATCGCTTCCCCCGCCACCAAACACTGCGAGGGGCTGCGTGCCCGACCCGCCCGCTGACTTCCATGAGAGTGGCACGTGCCAAGCCGATGCTCGGCACGTCTCCGGATTGGCCCCACGGGGCGTTACAGTGGCACATTCAACGCGCTGTGCAGGTTTAAATAGAAAGGGTCAGATTCCCCGCCTGGTGCAAATCAGTAGTTCCATTAAAATGAATGAGGCCGGATTCCAGTATAAATAGAGTGATTCTGATGTACATTAGCAGAGGATCTCTCCCATGGAGTCCAGTGGCTAGGTAGGGGGAGGATCAGTGGGAAATCCTGGTATTTATTTATTTTAAAATAGACACACTGACCCTCCTTCCAGCCCAGGGAACTCCCAGTGCTTCCCCATCACTGCCACCCAGGGGGCCTGACTCTATCGCTGTGGGGTGGACAGGGTGGTAGGAGGGCACATTGGTTCACCAACGGTGGAGCAAGTTGGCTGAGGCATCTGAACAGAAGGATGGGGGGGGGGCATAAAAAAGAATCTAGCTAACAATCTAGCTATGCCAGTGTGACATTTTCCTTCTGTGCTGTCTGCCTGTTACTGTCTGTCTGTCTTGTTTCTTAGGGCCTGATCCAAAGTCCATTAAGTCAATGGGAAGATGACCTTTCATATCCAAAGCGCTTTGGTTTGGACCTATTATCATGGGGCAGGGACCACATCTCTGTATGTGCGTGTCCAGCACCTAGCGGAACTTTATTATTAATGGCGGAGCCGGTCACAGCTCGGTAGATCAGACGGAGCCAAGTTTTGCACTCGAAGCAGGGATTCAAGTGGCTTATAACAGTCATTCTACTAGTGCCCTGTGCCCTGAGCGACTGTGAGCGATCGTTTCCAGGGACGATGCGCCGAGGGTACCGGGGGGGGATGCATAACACAGAGGCACAGCGGCGTGGTTAATTTTAAATGCTTTAAGGATGGCACAAGTTAGACTGTGAGCTCCCTGGGGCAGGCACCGGCTGTTTGCAGTGGGATCCTGGTCCTAGCTGCTCGGTAATAATAATTTGGCTGGCAGATTAACACAGAGAGGCTAATTTGCACTGATTTGAATAGGGACTTGAAAGGGGAGAGGACCAGGGCTGACCACGGGAGAAGGTCTGGAGCTGAGCGCGGGAGAGGGATGCTAAGGGAGGGGAAGCCCACAAGTCGAAAGTGATGGCGGTGTCCAGTGTGCAAAGAAATTTGCTACATTTATTTTGTCCCTCGCTACAACTGGAGACTTGGGGAACAGGCCACTCACAAATATGTGGAGCCCCACCCTAGAGTGAGAAGCAGCCCATGCTGGGTAAGCACAGACAGGCCAAGTAAGTGAATGTGGGAGGTTTCTCTACGCGCTGCTCTTTCAAGTTGTGTGGACACAATCAGTGGCCACTTTTGAAAATTTGGCCTTTTGTAACAGCTGTGACAGACCCAGACCAGTGAGGTACAGGAGTCTGGTAGAGGGCAAATATACTGGTCACTGGATGAGTAGTTTTCTGTTCCCTGAGTGACCAGAGCAGGGGCTGCACTAGAGTAATCAGGAACCTGCTAGAACCAGTTAAGGCAGGCAGGCTAATTAGGACACCTGGAGCCAATTAAGAAGAAGCTGCTAGAATCAATTAAGGCAGGCAAATCAGGGCACCTGGGCTTTAAAAAGGAGCTCACTTCAGTTTGTGGTGGGAGTGTGAGGAGCTGGGAGCAAGAGGTGCAAGGAGCTGAGAGTGAGAGGGTGTGCTGCTGGAGGACTGAGGAGCACAAGCGTTATCAGACACCAGGAGGAAGGTCCTGTGGTGAGAATGAGGAAGGTGTTTGGAGGAGGCCATGGGGAAGTAGCCCAGGGAGTTGTAGCTGTCATGCAGCTGTTACAGGAGGCACTATAGACAGCTGCAGCCACACGGCCCTGGGCTGGAACCCGGAGTAGAGGGCGGGCCCGGGTTCCCCCCAAACCTCCCAATTGACCTGGACTGTGGGTTCTCCCAGAGGGGAAGGTCTCTGGGCTGTTCCCCAACCCACATGGTGAATCTCTGAGGAAAGAAAATCCGCCGATAAGCGCAGGACCCACCAAGATAGAGGAGGAACTTTGTCACACAGCATAATAGGAGCTTGGCGCTAAACTGCAGAGGTGCGACGTGAAGCCGGCGTTCGAGGGGAAAAGCCGTGCGCTGACCTGATGAAATAGCTCAGGGTAGCTGAGATCAGAGGGAAAGCCGATGAGCCAGAGGCAGTTTGAGCAGGGCTGGCGCAGGGTTGATTGCTCCAGCCTGCAGGAGCTCCAATTTTGCAAGTTGAGTGTTAATAATTGAAAACTCTTGCCTACCGTTCTGTCTAAGGGACTGGAAAGAAGTAGTCTCCAAGCCTGACCTTTCCGCAGCTCCAACTTATAAAATTAAGCGGATTTACCATCGGGAGGTAAAGTACTGCTTCCTACGAGAGGCTGGCTTCCACTCCGACAATTTTAGACACGGAGATTTTTTACCAACCCTCTCTTTCCCCGAACAAAATCTAAATATACCTCTGAAAAGTTTCTCTGCTGCTGGCGCTGCCCTCGACCCCTTGCTCAACTGGGTTCGCGATCACAGATGAAGTTGCCAAATGACAGTGCCTGGAGCATTCTCCTTGAAATACCCCTAGCTCTGCTCTCTGATTGCCGCTCTGCGGGTGTGTTTTGACTCCTCATTAAAACTCCCCGAGCCTGAGTCTCGGCTCGTGTAAACTCTTGTCGCTCCATCTGCTGACAGTCTGGCTTGTAGGGTCAGTGCTGGAATAGATGGGGAAGAAGAAGGCAATCTGCCCATTATCCCACCTCGCAACTGCTACCCTTTAAGGGGGTCGAAAAACCGTTCGTGAGCTCTGTGATGTCCGTGTGTGCAGGAATCTGGTGGCTCAGGAGACTGGGAGCAGGCCACCGGCTCCAAGCTGGAAGGGTCCCCTCTTACAGCTGGCGTTCTTGTTCCCACTCTCCACAGCGAGGCCGGGGCCTGTGTGAGCCATTAAACAAAGTCCCAGGAAAGTGCAGACTGGCTTTGTAAACACATGGGGCCTGATTCTCAGTGGCCCTCGGGGCACTTGGCACTGCTCTAGCCTTTGACCCCTTGGGGATGGTGAGAATCGGGCCCCGCACCTGGACTCGCTAACCAATGAGCTCCCCTCGCTCCTGCCATCCCTTTCCAGCCAGGGCAGCGGGGTGGGAAGCGGGCTCCACTCTGGCTGCTTTGGTGGCATACGTGACGCGAGCGTCCCCAGGCCAGCTCATGGTATCATTCCAAAGAACACAGGGCTGTAGTCGGGCCTCTTGTCGGGAATCTCCACAGAGAGGCCAAGACCTGAGCTGGCCACTGAGACAGAATTATACACTGATCCCCCCCCCCCCCGGGTTATCCCTCCCACTCACGGGGTGACTGCAGTGTGCGGGCCCAGCTATAACAGTTAAAGATCCCCTGGGCCACTGGCGACCTCCTTTGGTGGGGCCAGAAGAGACCTGGCGCCGGTTCTAAAGTTCTGCGGTCAGCGACGTGGGTGCAGTATGTGCAGATGCACCCCGAGCTAGCGCCATACAATAGGCGTGAAGTTGCAGCAGCCACCCCCAGGATGTACCCCGGGTCTCAGACAGCCCGGGTTGCCACAGCTTTGCGGCTATTGTTGTTCAAGCTAAGTAGATCAAAGCCACCTTGGGTACCTCTTCCTGGGCTGCAGTCACATCTCTGATTGCCGAGTAGACAAACCCCCCGAGTCTTTGCCTATCCGACCTGGGGGGAAATTCCTTCCTGACCCCAAATATGGTGGTCAGTTAGACCCTGAGCATGGGGGCAAGACCCACAAGGTAGCTACCCGGGAAAGATTTCTCTGTAGTAACTCTGAGCCCTTCCCACCTTGTGTCCTGGCTCCAACCATTGGGGATTTTTGCTACTGGCAGTCGCCAATGGACCACATGCCATCATAGGCAGTCCCATCATGCCATCCCCCTCCATAATCTTATCAAGCTCAGTATTGAAGCCAGTTAAGTTTTTTGCCCCTACGGCTTCTTTTGCCCACGGAGCCGGCCAGCACTCCCATCGATTATCATTGAAGCATTTCCTCTGCATTGGGTGATTGCCTTCCCACGAGACACATGATTTTCAATACAGATCCTGGCGCCCAGCTCTGCTCTTGCGAAGGGAGCAGAAAGCAGCTGCAACTCCCCAGCTGGGCACACCCCAAGTGGGAGGTCAGCATCGGGGGCTCTGCCAAGGTTGTGGTCAGAGTGCACACAGTTCTGGTGGCCTCTGGCCAATGCAGAGCTGGTGTAAGTTAGGGTATCCCTGGGGCTGCTCTAAGTTACACTGGGGCTGGAATGGTTCTGTGGCCTGCGTTGTGCAGGAGGTCCGAGTAGATGATCACAATGATCCCTTCTGACCTTCAAGTCTGACAGTGTTCTTCATTGCAAGGCCCGCGAGCCAGTGGCGGCTCCCATCGACCCTAAGTGCGGCTCCCTGTCGATCGCGATCTCCGGCGATCTCTGACAGTGTTGCGGGGCTGCCGCTAAGGCAGGCTCCCTGCCTGCCCTGGCCTCACGCCACTCTCAGAAGCGGCTAGTACGCCCCCGCATCCCCAGGGGGGCGGGGGAGCAGAGGTCTCCGCACGCTGCTCCTGCCTGCAAGCACCACCCCTGCAGCTCCCATTGCCCAGGAACGAGGAACTGTGGCCAATGGGAGTTGTGGGGGAGGTGCCTGCAGAGAGGGGCAGCGCGCAGAGCCACGTGCCCCCCCCCAGGGGCCACAGGGACGCATTGGCCCCTTCTGGGAGTGATGTGGGGCCGGGGCTGCCCGAGGTAAGTGTCGCCCCCTTCAACGGGCAGGTTCTGAACAGCTCTGCAGCATTAAGACAAGGAGTAGCATGAGTACAGCAGGCCCAGCTATGCTGGACCAGCGTTTCTCTTCCTCCACCCACCCTGCGGCCACCTGGGGCCAGCCCCACATCCCCTCCCCTGCCCCAGCCCTGAGCCCCCTCCCAGAGCCAGCCAAAAAAAAAAGAAAGAAAGGTGTGTGCTCTGGAACCGAAGGTTTCAAGAAAAGAGGACCGGTGAGTTTTTCTTTGTGCTTAATGAAACATGCATGAAGCCTATTTGTTTAATTGGTCAGCAGACGTGTTCCGCTTTTAAGCGGAGCAATTTCGAACGCCATTACGCAACAGCACATGCAAATTTCAGTGACAATTACCCACCTGGAAGTAACCTAAGGAAAAATTGAACAACTTGCTGCTTCACTAAAAGGCCAGCAAAAAAATAATACAGAAATCGAGGTCCGTTGCAGACTGTTTGACAGAGGCATCTTTCGAAATCGCATGGATTTTAGCAAGACATAAAAAGGCATTTACTGACGCTGAGATCATTAAAGAGTGTTTTCTGGCTTCTGCGGAAATCCCGTATGCTGATTTCAATAACAAAAATGCAGCTCTTTTATTTGCTATAGGATTGCAACTGTCTGACACAACCATAACAAGAAGGGTGGAGGAAATTGGAAAAGAAATCTGACAACGTAACTGCAAATATTTTGGCAGCATCGTGTTTTCGCATAGCGGTGGATGAAAGTACAGATATGTGTGACGTCTCACAATTGTGTGTCTGGGTTTGTTTCCCCAAAGAAGAATTATTCCGGGAAGAACTGCTATGTTTAATACCTTTTGAAAGATCAAACTAAAGGGGAAAACATTTTGACTGCCCTACTCGATTTTATTGCTGAGAATAACTTGGACTGGACAAAGCTAACTTCCGTGTGTACAGATGGTGCACCAAATATGCGAGGGAAGGAGAATGGATTGATTGGTCTGATGAGGAAACGAAAGGAAATACCCAAATTCACCATGTTTCATTGCATTCTACACCAAAAAGCACTTGTGGGTAGACTAAAAAATAGTGAAATGCAAAGTGTCATGCAGTTGGTTGTAAAGGGGGTCAATTTTATTGTTTCAAGAGCGCTGAATCACCAGCAGTTTCGAGCATTACTGGAAGAATATAAGACAGAATATGGCAACCTAGTGATGCACAATGAAGTGAGATGGTTATCTCGTGGCAGGGTCCTTGAAAGATTTTTGGGTCTCCTTCCTCAGCTTTGTGAATTCCTTGGGAGCAAGGGGAAGAAGGAGAAAGACTTAGAAAATCCAGAGTGGATAATTAAGCTGGCATTTTTGACTGACATCACTTGCCATTTGAATGCGCTACATCTCCAGTTGCAAGGGAAACAGAAATGTCCTGGTAACATGTGGCATGTCGTAACTGCTTTTCAAAACAAGATTACAACATTATTCATTCCCGAAACGCAGTTTGTTCCCTTTTCAAAACTCAGAGCAGTCACCTCAGGAAATCCCGAGCTTTTGAAATTCATTTGTGCAAGTGTTGGGAGAATTGAGGGTAGAATATGAGTCTCGATTCAAAGACGTAATGGAATACAAGGAGTTTTTAATTTAATTGAGAACTCCTTCCATATATCAGTGACATCACTGTCACCAGTTATCAGACATTTGTTCTGACAGTGCTAAACTGGAGAGTGAAATTGTGACAAATGACATCATAAAGTCTGAACTTAAGACAGGTTTTAATCATTTCTGGAACATGGTCCCTGATACACAATACCCATCTCTGAAACATCGTGTGCCAAAAATGCTGTCAGTACATATACCCGCGAATCCACATTTTCAACATGAATATTGTGAAAAGAAAACAGAGGAACAAATTGACCAACGAACATTTGGACTGCCTTACTAAGATTGCGATGACAGATTACAAATACTGCATGAACAAAGTCAAGGAGGAACAGGCAAACTTTCACTCATCCAGTTGTTAAAGAAAGTTTTGCATTATTCTGCTTTTAAAAAGTGTACTCGCATAGGTGCCTTTTTAATTCCATATATTTTCCTGGTTACTATTTATAAAAGTGGACTTCATTTTAGTGACACGAGTGGCTCTGTAACATTACGTCATGAAGGAGTAGTAAGCAGTGTGTTAATTTAGTAGTTGATGTGGCTCTCACACTGAAGGCTTTTTGCCAAAGTGGCCCCCACTTCAAAAATCGAGAAGAGCACTGGTCTATGAGCTATGAAGCATTCAATGGACATAGCCAGTGCAAGTCCCGTATTGCACATACTGCACCTCACAATGCTGTGGTCTCCCTGACCTCCTCTCCTAACCTTGTCTGGAGGCCACAGCTCGCTCTCCCAGCTGCAATCCAGAGGCAGAGATGTATAGCAAACAAGGGATACTGGAAGCATGGGCATGTGGTGGGATGCAGAGTAAGTGAAGCTCAGACTGTGTGCTGCAGAGAAGCAGGACGGAAGGGATATCAAATTTTAATTCTTCTCTTCCCCCTCTCCCCCGCTGACCCTCCATCCTAGCCAGACAAAGGCAGGTCAGGGAGCCACTTTTCTATTAGAGAACGATGAGACATTCCAGATATACCCAGAACCCTCCCCCACCACACCCCCAGGTAGAATCCCCAGACCCACCTGGTCTCCGACTAAGGGGGTGCACAGCTGCCTTGGTCAGACGTCATCTCAGACGTGCCACCTCTGGATGGCAGGAAAGTGGAACAGAGGGCGGAATGGGGCCCTACATCTGGGGACTTGGGAGAAGTCAGTTGCCAATGGGAACAGACTCTAGCTATCTCGCATTCTTCGCTTTATGCTTTCAGTGGCTCTTTAGACATAATATTTTATACAAAAGAAAACCAGTTCAGAGACTTTCCAAATTACTTTCCATTGAGCAATCCTGCACTGGGGCCCGAGGAAAAGCAAGGTTAGCAGCATCCAGGGGAGAGGGAGGAAATGAGACACTTTTACATTTCTCCATCAATTTTAGTACATACGAAAGCGAGGGACTGAAAGCGCTGGAAAGCGCCAGGAAGTTAACAGCAGCGCTGAGTGTGCAGGGGCTGGAGGTAACAGCCCTCTGGCTGTGTGGGGCATGGTAGAACAGATGGAGGATTTGTGTGTACTAATGCTGAGGGTGTGGGGGGGGGGGGCTGTTCTCTTTGCTGGGACCTCCCTGGGCTCCCAACTTCCTTTTCATTCTCCAGTTTCAGATTTGTTGGCATAATTTGGGGAATCAAATTTTTCCATCATCCTCCTAGATCCTAATCTGTCTTTCTGTCTAGATCCTAGTCTGTCTGTCTATCCATCTGGATCCTAATCTAATCTATCTACCCATCATTTAAGGATTTTCTATAGCTCCCTCATCACAGCAACGAATGTGTTTCACCCTTTTTATTACCGACGTTTCCCATAAAATTGCCCTGCTGCAACGCTCTTTTGTGCGTGTGTCTTTTCTGACTGAAACTGAAAAAAGGCTGAGCAGCTCTAGCCAATGGCGAGCAAGGCCGTAGTCCTCCCTGGCTCCTCGGTGACGTCGATGATATGCCTTGAACAGAAGGAGGCCAGGGTGCATAATGGACATCAAGGTTATTCCTCCGCAGCCAGGCTGGGGGCTGAAGGAAGTCGTTGATATTGAAGTATGTTTGTGAAATGGCTTTGCTTTCTCTAAAATATATAACATTCTTAAAGGGGCAGAGGGAAAGAATCCAAATCTCAGGCTCCATTTTGCAAGCTCTGTCTGCACGGAACTCAGTGTCGCTACAGGGTGGGGCAATGTTGCCTAGTGGTTGAGCAAGGAACTGGGAGTCAAGGCTCCTCTATTGTTCCCCAGTCTCCGCTACAGGCTTCCCAGGTAATCTTGAGCAAGTTACTTAAGTTCCAATCCAATGGTGGCTGAAGTCAATGGAAGGACTCCCACTCGGCTCTTTCCACCCTAATCCTGCGTCCAATGAATATTGCCCTTGCTTCAATGGGGATAAGTTTATAGCTTCATAGAGTTTAAGGCCAGAACCCATCTGATCATCTAGTCTGACCTCCTGCATAGCACAGGCTATTCAATTCCCCCCAGTTACTGCTGCATTGAGGCCAGTAACTCGTGTTTGGCTAAAGCCTCCATCTTGATACGAAGATGGCAGGAGATGGAGAATCCACCACTTCCCGTGGGGGTTTGTTCCTGCGGTTAGTCACCCTCACTGATTAAACCATTGGTCCTTATTTCTAATTGCAATTCGTCTGGCTTTAACTATCAGCCGGTTCAGCCCCTGGACCTCTCTGTGCCTCGGTTGGCCTGTTTGTAAATGGAGGATAACACTTCTCTCCCGGGCGGGGGCACTGTGAGAACGAATGACTCTTTCTAGGGACAATGGGGGAGCGTGGTGCACCCAGTGCTCAGAGTGTGCCAAGTCCCAACGGGTCACAGACCCAGGAAATGAGACTTTAAAAAAGTGAGTTGGGTCACTGAGGGGCACACATTTTTAGTCACCCCTGGCAAAAAAAAAAACCCACATCTGATTGGCTGCTTTCCCTACTGCCACACCTCCTGGGGGACAGCCACCAATCAGAGCTGCTGCAAGAAGCAGACAGAGCTCTCTCCCTCTTCCCCTCACCATCCTCACAGGAGAGGAGGGGGGAGCAGAAGGAACCCAGCATCTTCTCCTGTGAGTAATAGGATGGCTCCTCTGTTCTTCCCATCTTTCTCCTTGTAACACCAGAACTGGAAGGGAGGAGGGGTCCTGCTACAGCCTGTCTCTCCCCCACCACCACCTCCCAGCCTTGGAAAAGAGGGTGAAGGACCCCAAGAAATACAGGCAAAGTAGAGTTGAGGCTGGGCAGGGGCAGAATTGATGTGGGGCCGAATTAATTGCTGGTCCAATGGTTGGGTAGATATAAGGATGATGGATACATCGACCATCCACCCAACTGGGCACTTTTTTCAGACCACTTTAAGCACTGGGTGCAGATATAGGTCCTAAAACAGGATGCTTGGAACTTATAAGTACTGGGATTAGCCCCTGTCCCCCATAGAGCTCAAAGCACAGCACACGCATTCATGGACCACCCAACACTCCTGTCAGCTGAGTATCATTGTCCTCATTTCTCTGCTGCAGGGAGCTGAGACTCCGAGAAGGAAAGTGACTAGCCCAAGGGCACTCAGCAAGTCAGTGTCAGAGCTCGGAAGAGAACCCAGGAGTCCTGCTCAATTCTGTGTCCCACTCGATGACTTGAGCATGTTATTCTCTGGGGATGGTGGACCAGATCTCCAGCCAACATAAACGGGCGTCGCTCAATTAAAATCAATGGGCCAGAACTCACAACTGGTGTACATCCGTGTAGCCCGACTGACTGAAGTCAGGGGACCAGATCCTCAGCTGGTGTAACTGCGTTTGAAGTCAATGGTGCAATGCTGATTTATACCAGATGAGGATTTGATCCAGTGACTTTACATAGACCTGTAAATTACTGTAGCAGGCTAGGTCTACACTACAGCGGGGTTCCGACCTAAGATACGCAACTTCAGCTACGTGAATACCGTAGCTGAAGTTGCGTATTTTAGGTCGACTTACCTGGCGGTGAAGACGGGGGAAAGCCGACCGCTGCCGCCGCCTCCGCTGCCGCCTCTTGCCGAGGTGGATTTCTGGAGTCGACGGCAGAGCGATCGGGGATCGATTTTACCGCGTCCTCACGAGACGCGGTAAGTCGATCCCCGATAGACCGATTGCTACCCGCCCGATCGGCGGGTAGTGAAGACATACCCGCAGACGTGGCCCTTTGGATGCATCATTTTCCCATTAGGTGATGAAGATTTTGTTCTGCAACCTCTTAATATTGGTGTGATTAAACATATGGCTTCCACCTCTCTCTTTCTCTCTGTGCCAGATAGTTTATGATGGAGAGCAATGTATTATTGTAAATACTCCCTGTTGCTCTGATAACCTAGTTTCCTCCCAGGGACGCTATTCACTTACTGAAGAGAAATTACCTCATCCAGCTGCTCTCTGCACTGCCTTGGAAAAGAGTCCAATGAGAAAATTCTCACACTTTAAAGAATGAGGAACTGAAAGGAAGGGGGAAGCACTGAGCTGGAGGTGGAATTATGCCCCAGAGAGAGGAGGAAGTGGAGAATGAAGCTTTGGAGATCATGTGATTCTGGTGCTGCCTCAAGGGTGGGTTCTGATTGGTTTTTCTGTAATCAGTAAGGTTTCTACTGCTGAAATATAATAAGACTGAACTTCTCATCTAAAAGTACATTATTAGCCCTGCTTTATAGATGGGGAAACTGAGGCCCGGAGAGGGGATGTGACTCAAACTCACACCGGGAGGCAGTGGCAGAGCTTGGATCTGAACCCAAGATCCCGATGATAACGATTGCTATCATGGTTACTTACTAATTCTTAGTGCACACAGTAGAGTGTTAGCAGTGGTTTGCAAACCTGAACCCACTTCTAAGCCAGCCTGAGCTGAGTTTTGAGGGACCCTAGGGGAGGTTTATGATTTCACAAGGAGGCTCAACCAGAAGCTATGCAAAACACAGCATTGCTCCTTTGGCCTGAGCGGTGAGCCCACACTCAGGGCCTTGCAGGATTGCTTCCATCAGGATGAGGAATTGACGATAGGACTCAGATCTATCCTTGGTGAGATCTTGTTTGTTTATAAAAAATGTGCACAAAGTCCTGTTTCCCTGAACACAGCAGAAACCAGCAAGAGCAGGCAGATTCCTTGCTCAGAAATTCCTGTGTCTGCCCCTCCAGAAGTTCCGTGCCCAAGAAGCTCTGTTTCTTCTTTGGGTCATGCTCACAACTCCTTTGAGTTTTCTTTGCCCAAAACACATACAGGCTGTAACTGGTCTACTAGCCCATGCACCTGCAATCAGGGAATCATGTTGGTCCATCCGGCTTAGCTCTGACTTGCCACGTAGTCCATTACTTTGGGTGGTAGCTCTTAATGTGCAGCTGCCTTTACCGCATCTTTGACTGGCATCTTTTAGAAGTTTTCACTGAGCTGTACTGGCAGAACTGAGGGTATGGAAGTGTAGGGAGCACAGGACCGGAATAATAATAATGCTGCAGGAGTGAGGTGCATTAACAGAGCTGGGTATAGCCAGGAGAACTGGAATAGTAGCAGGGGACTGAAGGTCAAGGCTGAGGTGCCGTGGCTGGTATGTGTGTAGGGAGCCCAGGACAAGAACAACAGGGCATGCTGCAGGTCAAGGCTAATGTGCATCATCAAAGCTGTGTGGGAGCAGCGCGCTTGCAGCCTGCCGGTCTGTGACTAGTTCTGTCCGAGGCTCTTTGCCCATTAGTTCCTGAGCAACAAATTCGCTCAAACACATGTTCTGAATTTACAGCCAAGCGTATTCTGTGCAATTCGTATTTTATGAGACCTTTTCAGGAGTATTTTGGAAGAAAAGTAAATAAATATGATCTCCCCCAATAAATAACTAACCAAAGAAGTTACTCGGATTGCATCTCAAGCCATGCCGTGTATAGGGGTCTGGGTGGCCTCCCAAGCATTTGCCTCATGCTAATACATTTTTAAGGATTAAAGGTCTCCTCTTGTTCCCACTGAAGTCAATGAGAGCTTTGCCATGGAAACACTGGGACTGGGAGGAAGGCTGAGATCGTACAAACCGCTGGTGGGGTGGGGAGACTTGGACTGGCTGGGCACGGAGACTGTGACTGGGGGCTAGTGGGTGGGAGGAGGGGGCAGTGGTATGGTGGGGGGAATGGGGAATCACTTGGGGGAATCCAGATTGGATGAGGCACCTGGGGGCATGGGGAGACTGAGACAAAGGGCCATGGAGGGGACTGGGAGCAGGGGTGGGAGCAGGACTCAGATGGGGAACCCAAAGAGGAGACTAAGATTGGCTGGGCAAGACACTGGGACTAAGATGTGGACCCCCATAGGGTGGAGATTGGGACTGGCTAGACGAAGAAACCGTCTGGGACAAGCTGCTTGAGTGGGTGAAGGTGGCAAAAGCCAGGAAAAGGCTGGAAGGGAAAAGGGGTCAGGTTTGGGGAACAGGGGCAGGAAGGTCTGTGTCCACTAGACCCACTCCCTTTGAGAGCCCAGAAGGGAATCCAAGATTCCTAAATCTCACCATCCCTCTGCTGTCAGCAAATATCTGTGAAACCAGCCCTAAGGCACTAAAATTTCTCTCCATCCTCTCTTATATAAATCATCTCCAAACCATTTGTTTCTCGGAAATATATAGTCTCTGATAAAGCATCGCAAGTGTTACAACATGTGGCTAATCCCCTTAATAGATCTCTTGCTATTAATTTAAGTGCTTGCTTTGGCTTTGCTGGACCCCGTCATTATGCCTGTGGATTATGTCTTCAAGGGGGCCTATCTGCCTTATCCAAATACTTTTCATATTTCAAAGGCCACAGCTTACTTAGCAGTCAATGAGAACCAGCCCTGCACCTTCCAAAGCCACTGAACGAGCAGGCATATATCTACCGCCAGTCCTCCAGCAAAATAAATGGCTGCAAGTTAAAAGGAAGAGTGCTAAATACTGTATCATTTAGCAGCCATGATCTTAAATGCAACCCCAGTTAGGCACAATTTGCTTCTTCATTGACTAGTGAGTAGATATATTTTCCTCAACGGCCTTGTAGGCCAATCGGAATGGAATATCGCTGACCTGAGAATCCCTATAATGTAGCTAGTCACATTTGCTCCCCTTAATTGACCTGTGTGGAACACTGAAGGTCAGCTGTAAACCTTTTTTTATTCTAATCGCAGATGGATTTTTAAGGCACAACAGAGAGCAATCGGGGAGCCGCTACATCCTCACTAGGAGTTAACGGGGCCTGACGCTTCCAAATGTGATGCTGGGGGGCACCACGGGATGAGTGTCCAGCTGGGTTTTCCTCTCATTCCTATGCAAAGTCCAAAACAATCGAGTTCCCAGTTATAGGGCCTGATCCAAAGCCCACTGAAGTCAACGGAAAGATTCTGATAAAGCTTGTATGTGCTGAGAGCCTCAAAACCCCCACTCAGCTGCCACTTAACACTGTCAAGTGCCTCAATTACTGTCTGTGCGTTTGTGCAAAATCAACTGAGTCCTGACACCATTGGAGGGAGTGAGAACTGAGGCAGGACGTCAGAGTTTGGCTTAATAACAATAAATTCTGGTGCATTTTCAAAAGATTGCACGTGATCCTAGCCACCGCTGTTCCATTGCTCAGGCTTTTGCTATTCATCAGCATGGCAAGAAGGCTGTTTGCATGTTTGTTCATATTTGTGCTGGCAGATGAACCAAGCTCTGGTCCCTCCATCCCTTTCCCAAGGCCAGTCTGCCCACTGCTCAGTAGCAGTTATCTTTGTTAAGGAGTTAGATGATGTAGAACCCGATCAAGAGAAACCTGAACCATCTTGGCATATGTTCATTTCTGTAAAGCAATAACTATTAGTATTCAAGCCAAAGACCTTGAAGCATTATACAGTTCAATATTTTCTGCCCCTCTAACAAAGGCAATCCATTTTGCATGCAGAACACAAGAGTGCGACCTTTTGTTACTAGAGTTTCTTAAATTTTTATCACAAAAATCAATGAAGGAATTGGAATTCCACATCTAATTTTATGGTCAGAAGGGAGAGAGAGAGAAAAAAAATGATTATAGAGAAGGGGAAAAAACAGACTCATACAGATATGCTCGTAAATTCTTTAACAGTTTAATTATTGAGCATTTTGTGGTTGGGTTTTAAAGCTTTTGAATGAGGTTTTTCTTCCCCCCCAGAGTTTATAGAGTTGCTCATCTTTTACAGTTGATCTTCCTGGAAAAAGAAATTATTCTCCATCCAATTAATCTAATTAGAATGTAATCAAGTTGTAGAGATCTGTGCAGCAGTGTGAGTGATTAGGAAAAATTACCTTTCTGCGAAGAGTGTAAATTTAATTTTAGTTCCATATTCTAAAGACCAAATAAAAGGAAGTGTAATTTGTGTGGCAACACTTTGTGCAGGGCAGTATATTTCCTAGGAAAGAGGCGGTGAAGGAAGGGGATATTCCAACTTTAATCACAATAAATGAACATAAATAAATAACCACACACATAAGAACCTATTCCACTTTAGATTTACATGCACATATATATATATAATAACACCTGTGTCTTAAGTAGCACATTTAATTGCTAGAACTCAAAGTACTTTACAAATGAGGTAACCATCATTATACCCATTTCACAGATGGGAAAACTGTGGAAAAGAGAGGTGAAGTGATTTGCCCAAGTTCACCCAGCAGTCCACAGGGAGAGCTAAGACCCTAACCCCAGTTTCCTAAATTCTAGTCTCACGCTCATGCCACTATGCCCCATCACATAGGAGCTGCTATTTTGGATCAGACTAATGGTTCATCTAGTCCAGCATCTTTTCCCAACCATGGTCAGCACCCAAATCTTCAGAGAAAGGTGCACAAAACCCTGCAGTAGACAGTTATGGGAGGATCTGCTGCCAGAGAATGTTTCTTCCTAACCTTGCATAGAGTTAGACTTTAAGCATAAGGGTTGAAATTCAGATTTTCCATCCCACAGGAAATTATGAGATTTCAAATTTTGGTTTCATCGCAAAATCAGAATGAAAAGTCAAAATTTTGAAATTGTTCATGAAATGAAATATTCTGAAAATATTTTGTTTCAACCTAGTCAAAAGGGTTTGTTTTAAATAAAATCAAAATGTTTCATTTTGACTTTTAGATTATATTATAATCTATATAATGTATATAAGGTATAATGTATAATTGTACTCATATAATATATACACCGAAACAATAAAGTTGAAAAAAACATTTTGACCTTACTGAAATGAAATATTTCAATAATTTTCCATGAAAAATTTGCCCAAGTCGATACATTCCAATGAAATGTTAAAATGTCATTGAATCATCATTTTCTGATGGAAAATTTATTATCAGCTCTGGTATAAATCTCTTGCAGAAACCTTGGTCCTCATTAATCCTCACTACTGTAACTCTGGACATTCTTGTTATCCATATACATTTCTAATCCCTTTTTTAATCCTGCCAAACGCTTGGCATCTTGTGGCCATGAATTCCACAGATTAATTGTGTGGGGAAAGCCACATGAAAAATCTTGTATGATTTTGTTAACCCAGTGTAGGGCCAAATCCTGGTCCCACTGAAATCAAAGGTATTTTTGCAATTGACTCTCTTAACACCAGGATTTGACCCATAGCAAAATCAGGACTGATTTGGCCATGCACTTGGTTCCTCTAAAGTGAAGCTTCTTGAAGAGTGTAGTGAAAGGGAATAGAAACCCCCGAGTGTGATCCAGATCTAGAGCCTCCTCTCATGATGATGTTCACTGAGGGCTGTATCCAGAAGTCCTTCTTCAGTTCTAGCTCAGGCAGAACTCCCATTGAGTTCTAGAACCCTTACTCAGTCCTTGTCATAGATTCAAGGCCAGAAGAGACCACTGTGATCATCTTGTCTGACCTCCTGCAGAATGCAGGCCAGAGAACCTCCCCAAAATAATTCCTAGAGCAGAGTGTTTAGAAAAACAAGCTGTCCACGATGGAGAACCCACCATGATCTTTGATAAATTGTTCCAGTGGTTAATTACTCTCACCGTTACAAGCTTACACTTTATTTCCAATCTGAATTTGTCTAGCTTCCATTTCTAGACACTGGATTGTGTTAGACCTTTCTCTGCTATACTGAAATATTTGTTTCCCACGTAGGTACTTGTAGACGATGAGCAAGTCACCCCTTAACTTTCTCTTTGTTAAGTTAAAGAGATTGAGTTCCTTGAGTCTATCACTCTACGGTGTGTTTTCTAATCCTTGAATCATTCTAGCGGCTCTTCTCTGAGAACCTCCACTTGCTCAGAAGCTCAATGAGCATGGTGATGGTCAAAGGATAGGTAGACAGACAGATAGATAGATGGGTCTGTGTATGGGGAGGGATAGATAGATAGTCTTAAGAGTTTTGCCAGAGTAATGACCTCTTCATTGGACCTTAGGAGACATTTCCACTGTTCATGAGCCTTATCCTGAGAGACACAGTTCCTGCATTCAGTAGGCAGGATGAATGGAGGGAACTCTCCGAATTTTATCAATTGCACAAGGGCTCAGCTCAGTCTGAACCCACTCTGTGCTGTGCAAATACCCTTTGTATCTGCCCCAGTGAGGAGTTATTACAAAAAGAGCTGATCAAACATGAAAAAAAGAGGGATAGAAACATTTCAAAAATGTTACGTTGTTTCTGTTTTTCAGGATTCTAAATGGAACAAGTTTTTAAGAAATATTTTGGGCAAACAAAACCATTTCTGTTTTCCAGCTGACAAATGTCAGAACATTTTCAGTGTTCAAAATTTTGAATTTTTGTCCCCTCGCCCCCCCTTTTTGTCAATACAATAAGTGCTCGCCACGGTTTTCACTACACTTTTTCATTTTTCGTTCTCCCACCCTGGAACATTTCCAAAAGTTAGAGGATGTTTTGAAAAGTGACAGAGTGGCAAAAGGGAAAAAAAAAGAGAAATGAAAAAGTGAGAGGGGGAAATCTCGACATCATTCATCCTATTGCATTCGCTACAAAAGGGGGACAACGGGAAAATTTCGGAATCAAATTTCAAAGTTTAAGTTTGAAATTTCCAAAATTTGGTTTTTTATGAAAAACTGAAAAAAATGATACATGAAAGCATTTCGAAGGCCATTTTGCATCATTAAACGTTCCAAATGAAAATTGCAAGCACCTCGAATTGCAAAGGCAACAGCAGGCTGGGGAGTGGCCACCAGCAGGGGAGTAATGGAGACATGACACCAGTGTTCTGGGGGGAGCAGGGCACCGCAGAGCGAGTGCAGAGGTGCAGGGCTTCTGTGTGGAAACTCCCTGAGGGTACGTCTACACTTACCGGAGGGTCCGGCGGCAGGCAATCGATGTTCTGGGATCGATTTATCGCGTCTGGTTTAGACGCGATAAATCGATCCCGGATCGATCCCGGAAGTGCTCGCCGTCGACGCCGGTACTCCAGCTCGCCGAGAGGAGTACGCGGCATCGACGGGGGAGCCTTCCTGCCGCGTCTGGACCCGCGGTAAGTTCGGACTAAGGTACTTCGAATTCAGCTACGTTAATAACGAATTTGCGTACCTTAGTCCGAAGTGGGGGGGTAGTGTGGACCAGGCCAGAGATGCAGTTGGCTCTTGGGGGAGCCATGGTCCTAGGGGATGAATCCGCCTGCCTTTTTATGTGGGGGCAAATCCAACCACTCAACAGAATGATCTAGGGCAGTGATTCTCAACCTTTCCCATAACAGGACTTCCCTGGCACCCCTTCCCCATTTAGCAATATGGGAACGACAGCAGGCGGTGACTCCCAAGTCATGAACCCTTCATCTAGGCCATACCTGTGAGGTTTTTCTCTCCTGCCCCTCCACCATTGAATTTATTGATTAATGTGTGTGAGTCGGGGGGTGGGGGGGACTGAAGTCGTCTGCTAAAGGAAACATTTCCAGGGTGTAAAATCGTATTTGTGCCAAATCTAAATTGGGGTGGGGGGTGTCTTTGACTTGGCCGTGTCCTCTCCCCACATCCCTTAAAAGGAAATAGAGTATGTGAGAAGAAAAGAAAAAAGAGGGAGAAAATGAATTGCTTCAAATTTCTATTACTCTTCATTACCTTCTGCTTCATGTAAGTTCCAAGGTTCATTTACCAGCTGTAAGTGGCCCAGTGCCTTTGTGTGTAGGAGTTTTCATGCCTCTTGCTCCCATTAATGTACTGCGTGCAACTGAGGGTGGCTTTGCTAGTTCTCTATAGCCAAACCAATGTCACTAATGTACCCTGTGCCGCAGATTCATAATTGTATGTTGTTAGCCTAGATAGATCAGCTTCGAAGAGTTTTAATGAAGGGAAAAATAGAGAGAAATTATTCTCTATCAGTTGCATGAGCTTTTCAAGGGTGCCTTGAGTGACAAGCAAGGTCTCCTTGAATGAAATATAGCATCGCCTTGCACCTGATTGGCAAGACTTGAGTGAAACACAGCATTTCTCCTGGCAACTGATTGGGGAGCACTGGATGAAATACAGGGTCTGACTCTTTCCTCACATCTGATTGGTGAAAATGGAATTAAGTGCCGTTTCCTTCATTGGATCCAGTTTTACAGAGCTAAGACGATAATTTATTTGACTAATTGTGCCGTTCTTTTCTTGGGTGAATTGTCTGCCAGAAGCCTAGGATTTTGCTGTTCAAAATGATTTGCCAGATCGTTTCTGCCCATAATTCCTGGTCTGCACGTTTTTGGTGTGCGGTTCACTGAGCATGTAGAATAGCCAGAATTCAAAAAAGTCAAATTGGGTTGGTTAGTTTTGGATACACGGGTCATATAGTATTGTTTCTCCTCCCTGATTGGCTGAGCGGATCTCTGAGATTCAGGTTTTCTAAAGTCAAAATGTGCTTTCCACAGACAGTCCCTGGTGTTACCTTCAAATTTGCTGTCTCCATAAACGTTCGTGCCAGTAAACTCATTCGCTAGATGAGCAGAAAGCCAAGATAAAAGGAAGTTCACGAGGGGGCGGGAGAAACTTCCTCTATTACTTGACTGAATATTCAAGGAACATGTTTTGCCCAGCTCCACAGTTTTAGGTCTTCATCCTGCACTGAGCTCCGCCCCCATATGGGGAAACTTACAGAACTGGAGTGTCCTCAATCCATATATTTTCTGAAAGACACACTCTGGCTCAGCCACAAGTTGTTGGGTTGTAGGAACTGTAGGGTGAAGTTCAATGGCCTGGAGTATGCGGGAGGTCAGAGTGGCCCTTTCTGGTTTCAAAATCTATGAATCGATCTGTGAATCAAGGGCCTGATCCCGCAAGGTTCTATGGGCTTTCTTAGAGTCTCTGGGCTCGGGGGTGTCAATTTCATCTCCCTGTAGGGACAGTCCTGATATTTGGGGCTTTGTCTTATATAGGCGCCTATTACCCCTGAACCCCGTCCCGATTTTTCACACTTTGTCTGGTCACCCTATCTCCCTGCACCGCATATGCAGGCTTCATTCAGGCAGAGTGGCTTTTTGAACAAAAATCACCCTTCCTGGTATAAAGTTCCAAAGGAATAATAATTTGTGCTAATATTTTTGAGTAGTCATTCACACACACATACATATATAGATGGGGCGGGTGTGCACACACATGCATGTGCGTTTTGGGCACTTTTGGAAATCAGAACAATACATTGTGTGGTTTAACTTATGGAATAGGTCCCCAGAGTGTAGGATGGGCATCTGAAGATAAATTTTTATACATTTGAAGAAATAAAATAAATACAATGCAAATAATATTGTCACCTTGATCAATAGATTTGAAGATTTTATAATACAGGGGAACCTCGGAGTTTACGAACATCTCGGGAATGGAGGTTGTTGGAAATTCTGAAACTCTGAACAAAACATTAAAGTTCTTTCAAAAGTTTACAACTGAGCATTGACTTAATACAGCTTTGAAACTTACTATGCAGAAGAAAAATGCTGCTTTCCCTTTAATTTTTAGTACTTTACGTTTAACACAGTACTGTACTGTATTTGGCTCTTTTCTTTTAATCTCTGCTGCTGCCTGATTGCGTACTTCCAGTTCCAATTGAGGTGTGTGGTTGACTGGTCAGTTTCTAACTCGTGTTCGTAACTCTGAGGTTCTACTGTAGCACCTACGATATAATCCAGTGTTTCTCAAACTGGGGTCGCTGCTTGTGTAGGGAAAGCCCCTGGTGGGCCGGGCCGGTTTGTTTATCTGCCACATCCGGCTGATCGCGGCTCCCACTGGCCGCGGTTCGCCGCTGCAGGCCAATGGGGGCTGCTGGAAGCGGCGGCCAGTAAGTCCCTCGGCCCACGCTGCTTCCAGCAGCTCCCATTGGCTTGGAGCAGAGAACTGCGGCCAGTGGGAGCCACGATCGGCCGAACCTGCAGGCGGGGCAGGTAAACAAACCGGCCCGGCCCACCAGGGGCTTTCCCTACACAAGCGGCGACCTCAGTTTGAGGGCTAGTCTACACTTACCGGGTAGTTCGACGGCTGGCAATCGAAGTTCCGGGTTCGATTTATCGCGTCTGGTCTGGACGCGATAAATCGAACCAGGAAGTGCTCGCCGTCGACTGCGGTACTCCAGCTCAACGAGAGGAGTACCGCGGAGTCGACGGGGAGCCTGCCTGCCGCGTGTGGACCGCGTCTGAACCGCGGTAAGTTCGAAGTAAGGTATGTTGAATTCAGCTACGTTATTCACGTAGCTGAATTTGTGTACCTTACTTCGACTTGGGGGGTAAGTGTAGACCAAGCCTGAGAAACACTGATATAATCCAAACTACTAGAAGGTCCCATGTGAAATCAAAGCCTAATTACGGTAGGTGCCTTACAAACACATAACAAGAGCGAGACCCTGCCCCAAAGATCTTACCATCTAAGTAGATAAACTGGTGAAATGTGATAGGGGAAACTGGCAGAGAGTGGGGAGGTGACTTGCCCAAAGTCACACAACAGGTCAGTGGCAAACCTGGGATTTCCCTTCCTTCCTCCCAACCTCCTTCCTCCAAGTTGTAGTTAAAAGTAATACAATAATCTTCCTTTCAATTGGTATACATGGAACTGCTCCAGAAACACTCACGTTCCTTTAAGTTACTTGAACAAAATAATGTTATTCGATTGAACGCCAGAGGAAGCAATGATGATTTGATTTTTATTGCGAAGTGCAGCCTGGACTTGCAATGTGGGAAACTTATTGAGATGTGCTGCAAATACAGGCTCTTCAGATGTCCACAGTTCAGTCAGCGGCAGCTGTAGCTGCTGTGTGAAATCGGAGAGGAATTGCATATCTAGATACATATGCGTGTGTATTTAATGCTGAGACAAATCTCCAGGAAAATTCATTGATGTGGTTTAAGTGATGGGAGTTATCATTTCATTCAAATTCTCAAACTCACAGCTCTCCTCGCTGTCTCACCAACATGGCAGTTATAATTGGTTTCTTTCATATTTCCCCATGAAGTTCACCTGCAGTGAGGGGAAGAAAATAAAGATGAAAGCCAAGAGGGGGCTGGGGTGAAAAGCTGAACAGTGGGCTAATTTATTGCCTATATTAGAAACAATCTGACATTGAGAACTGGGAGATGCTCAGGGTGTGTCTGCACTGTAGCTAAGCACCCACGGCTGGCCTGTGTCAGCTGACTTGGGCTCGCAGGCTTCGGGCTGTGGGGCTATAAAATTGCCCTGTAGATGTTTGGGCTCCAGGTAGATCCCACTCCTCTCTCGCGGGGTCCCAGAGCCTGGCCTCCAGTCTAAGTCCAGACTCTACAGTGGAGTTTTCCAGACCTGAGAGTAGACCCTGTGTCAGCTGACATGGGCCAGCCGCGGGTGTTTAACTGCAGTGTAGACGTACCCTCAAAGGCCCTTTTGTAAGGACCTAACGTGAAGAAGCCCAGCACCAGGGACTTAAGTGATAAGAGGGACTTAAGTGATGCATCTCTCATTCGCTGTGGCTGAGGGCATGTCTACACTGCAATCACAGGTGTGGCTGCGGCACGTAGAGACAGACCCGAGCTAGTCTTGATCTAGCAGCTCCAGTAACAATAGCAGCGAAGCTGCACAAGCCCACCTGGGACCTTGGGTATGTACTTGAGCAGCTACCCCCAAGCCACCACTGCATCACTGCTATTGTTATTGGAGGTGGCTAGATCAAAGCTAGCTTGGGTCTGTCGCTACATGCCGCAGTCACACCTCTGATTGCAGTGTAGACATACACTAAGACAGCCCTAGTGTGAATTAGAGCAGCCCGTGGGATACTCTAAGTTACACCAGCTGGCTACGACTTCTAAGGGGCCATATAGTGTTTGTAGCTAGGCTCTCAGATGCGATTGTACTCGGGTGGCCAGCCCAAG
The DNA here is from genome assembly GCF_002925995.2 of Terrapene triunguis. Classification (NCBI taxonomy): domain Eukaryota; kingdom Metazoa; phylum Chordata; order Testudines; family Emydidae; genus Terrapene; species Terrapene triunguis. The sequence continues at coordinate 6,204,192 of NW_020664587.1, forward strand.
CTGCTGCGGCTACACTGATATGTTTAGCACCCTAGCTCAATCAGAGCTAGCATGCTTATGTCTGCCTGAGCTGGGAATTACACCTCTCAGCTGCAGTGTAGACGGACCCAGAGAGGCCGAAAGGAAGCTATGAGGCTACTGGCTCAGGCATTCATCATAACTGATCCCCGTTGGGGCAGTGATTTCCTTTGATATCCTGCCAGTGTTTTGTGTGTGGTTGCCTGTCCCTGCAAACGCTAGCCCATGAGGTGGAACATCTCCCAATCTAGCAATGAGTTGCCGGTAATCAGCTACATATTTACAGCTTGTGACCCACTAGGTGGCACTGTTCCCCCGAGGCAGGACGGAAGCAACACCCCAATTTTGCACAAAGGGAGGTGCTGTGCTGCAGAAGACGCTAATGACCTGGCACTGACAACTTGTGGTCTAAGTGAAACGCAGTGGGGTGAAGGTGCCCTTGTGAAAATACCATGGGATCTTGAATGAACACAAGAGATCAGGACGCCAAGGGCTTGATCAAATGCCTCCCAATGGACTTTAGATCAGGCCCCAGGTTTCCACTTCACCTGCAAGTCAATGCCTCCACACCCCAGTGACCCCTAACACCACACTTGGGGGAGGGATTCAACATCGACTCAGAGGGAACTGCGCCATCGACTGAATCACCAGCACCTCTCCCTCTTTCACCCTGGGTTTTCTTTGGAGATTTCCCAGCCAAACACTGAGTAGAGTCCAGGGTAGCTTGTAAAATCCCAAAAGACCACTGGCCCTTTCTGACCCTACAAACCGTCAGGAGACAAAAGAGGAGAGTGAGGGCTGCAGATAAAGCATGTGTTTGGGGACAGCAAAATCCCAGCTGCTCTGCACACACAGATCTAGTATTCCAGACAATCCCCCGTAGCTGGGGAGCACCCTCTACTATTCCGATCCACCGTAATCACTGTCCAGACATTCACCACTTTGGCTGCCTCACGCCGCCTCATGTCAGCCCAATAAAAATAAACATTATTTTAACCCAAACCATGGGGCAGATCCTCAGCGCGTAAGAATCCGTATAGTTCCATGGAGCTAGGTCTATTTACCTCAGTGGAAGATGTGGCTCGTAGTCATTAGATTTTGCAGTATCGTAATTATAAGTGGATGATGCTTCCTATTAACCCAGTATAAATGTAGCTTGGGCTAATAAACATTGTGACTTTATACCTATAAAGTTTATCTCACCCAGGATACTGTTATTACCTCATAAAAAAGAAGCAGTTTCAATTTATCAGCTAATTAATTTCTTTATATTTTATTTCATTCCCAAAAAGCTATAAAAAGGCAGTTTTGTGAAGGGGAAAACCAAATTTTTATCATATTCTGCCTGATACTGTGAGATTCTTTCTTTCTTTCTTTCTTTTTCTTTCAACAACTTAATTCTGAAATGTTTACTAAAATATTTAGAACTTGTAAAAGATAAATATTTGAGAACATTTGACATTTATGATACAGCCTAAAAATTTAGATAGATAGACAGATAGATTAGATCACTTTAAACAGTGACAAAATGTGATGTTAAATCACAATGGAATTCCTACGTAATTGCATATTCTCTCTCCAGTAAAACCAAATTAATTCATTATGATTTGTGTTATTATGGAAAATGCCAAAAGAAATTAACAATGATTGATCAGGCACTTATTGCAAAGCATAACCTAGATTTCCCTTCCCTTCGGCAAGATACAACCAAAAAAAACCAGTACGTGGGTATTTCACAGCTGGTCACGAGAAGATAAAAAGGATGTAAAAATGAAAATAAAATCAGTTGGCTGGATAAAAAGACTCTTGGGTGGATAATACAGATAAGTTAGACCTGAGATTGTTAGTGTGACCTAATAACAACTAAAGCTACTGCTTGTCCACTGGAGAAACAGCCTTGGGAACCATATTTTTTCCCTTTACAGAGGAAGTTACGTGCGTAATGACTATCACCAGCGATTGCATCCCAAGGCCCAAGGCCTGGGGCATGACAGTTTGGGCTAGATCCACAAATGGGCGGTAGGTGCAGCATTGCAATGCCTAACTTGTAGGCACCTTGCTGCCCAGTGGTAGCCATAGCCCCGAGGCAGGCACCCCGGCTCCCTCTACAATGCACGGAGCGACTTAGGCGCCTACAGCCAGATTTACAAAAACCAGCAAGGTGATCAAGGAACTACCTACGCTAGCCAATAGGAAGTGCCGAGGAGGGGGGTGGGGCTTAGGCACCTAAACCCAGGCACCTCTCTCTGATTGGGCTGTGAACCCTCTCCTGGAGTTTGACACCTAAGCCCCTCCGCACAAAAAATGCGGAGGAGGAGATGGTGATATCCCTCCCCCACTCAGCCGGGCTGGGGGAATCCCTGTTGCAATGCACATTGCATTGGTTATACACGGTGGGACAGCCTCAATGGGAGAGACCAAGAGAGCCCTTCCCAGAATATCCCAGACACCAAGGGTTAGGGCATGGCCCAAGCCAAGCCGGGGTCAGATCGCATCTCACCTCAGGCAGAGGGGGGAATTGAACCAAGGGCCTCAGTGACTGCCATAACATTGACCAAAACACAATGGAGCGGGGGCACAACCACTACGGCCTGCTCCCGTGTTGTTTGGTGTGGCACCCGAGCCAGTAGGCAGCGCCTAGTGGATTGGGCCCCACAGGCAAGACAGGCCTGGTCTGGGGATGCCAAGTAGGGCTCAGGTGTGAGCTAGGTTGCCCGGGTGCTCAGACTGAGGCAGCTGTGAAGTGCTCCCTGGTGGGACTTTACCAGAAGAAATTGCAGCACCCGGGGACTTTACAGGGTTCGGCGGCAGCTGAGCAGGGGTTTTGAGGATCTAAATTTGGGATTTAGGCCCCTAAAGTGGCATTTAGGGGCTTAAATCCCATTGTGGATCTAGTCCTTTGTGTCTAGCTCCTCGCAGCTGGCCCCTAGGCACGGCTCTGCTAAGTACTAGTCACAGAATGGCCCAGGACGGCAGCCGGCTCCTCCCATTAGCAGAACCCACCCCCAGAGTCAGAAGGGGAGGAAGACCCTCCGTAGGGCCCCTTTACCATCCTATCTGAGCACCTGACAATCCCTGATGTATTTGTCTTCCTGGCCCCCCTGTGAGATAGGGCGGTGCCATTAGCCCCAGATGGGGAACTGAGGGACCAAGGTATGTAGGCACCTAAAGATGAGGATGGACATATAGCAGGTTTTTCAGAAGCACCCAAATGAGTGGGAGTTAGGTACCTTGGTAAATCCCCCCAGACCCTGGCTACCTGCCTCCGTACCTTAAGAAATCTGGCCCTGCGTGAGTTGCCTACGGTCATAGAGGAAAGCTTTGGTAGAGCTGAGAATCAAACCCAGGCCTCTGGCTACAGGACCATTCTTAGCTTAACAGAGTGTTAATGTCACACTATACTAATGCTGCTGTTGCTGCTAGCAGGCACCCTTCTTGTAATCCTACTCTCCTTCTTGTTTTAAAGGCACAGTAGCCCTGAACTTTATCACTCACTAAATCTTCTCCAGAGGTAACCGCCAGGGAAAGGTCAAAACAAGCACCATTAAGTGCCAGCCACCTGATACGTTTTGATTACTTTCGTAGTGCCATAGGTGTGCATGGGGCTTAACTGACAAGGAAAGAAACGGGAGCAGGTTCTGCTCACATTTGCACCCGTGTAAATCAGGAGTTATTCCAGGAGCCGCTTGGATTTACACCAGCGTAACTGAGCAAAATTTAGCCAGCGTTTTGCTGCTCATACCAGTTCAGGGGGAAGGATGGTCTTACGCTCAAGGCACGAAGCTGGACCTCAGCAGATTGTGGTTCAATTCCCCCATTGCCACAGATTTCCTCTCTGATGCTGGGGCAGACACCAAATCTTTCTGTGCCTCTATTTCCCCATTTGTAAAAGGGGGATAACAATAACACTGCCTTTCCCACCCCTTGCGTGCTATTCAAGGGCACAGACTGTCTCTTGCTACATGTTAGCCCAGTGCCTAGCACAATGGGGTTCTGCTCTCAGCCGGAGCCTGTAGGGCCTACCCTAATGCAAATAATAAATAATTCACAATCCCGTATGCATGGGAGAGGGGTGAGTGACATTTAATTTGCAAAATGTCCCTGGGGGACTATTTTTTTTTCTTATTTAAAAACCTCCCATCATTTATTTTTCTTCGTTAGATGGAACAAAGTGCTTGAAATAGGCCTGATTCCTCCCAGCAATTAACAGCTTCAAAAAACTTTGGTGACACTGGATATAAAGTGCCCTATGATAATGAATGCATTTGGTATGCGGCGTGGTAGCATGGCCGTCGAGCGGATTCATTGGTTATTATGGAAAGTGGCACATGGACAGGGCTTTTATTGGAATTCCTGTAATTAATGTGCCTTAAAACTGAGACACAGCCAGAGCATCACCAGCTCTCAGGCTTCCCCTCTTACATAGTTATTAGTGTTTGACTGGGGCTGTGAAACAGCGAGAAGATTCTGGGGACTGGAGTTGTCTGAAAGTGCTAAAGAATTTCCCACAATGCTCCAGGGAGCTCACAACAGCCTGAAATATATCGCCGTTGCCAGACTGGATGAGACTGACGGTCCATCTAGCTCAATAACCTGTCTGTGAAGGCACCGACTGCTTCAACAGATGGTGCAAGAAACCCTGAAATGGGTAATTATAGAACAACCTGCCTATAGAAGGATGCATGAGCCCATGGTTATGGTGCTCCTATGAGATGTGGGTTCATGGCCCAGTTCTGCTAAAGATTTCTCTCAGTTCCCCATCTGCACCGTAGGGACAACAACGCTCCCTTACCTGACGGGGGTACTGTGAGGAAAATGCATTGCAGATTGGGAGGAGGGCTGGGTGGGAATGGTGTTCCCAGGCCATGAGAATTTTTGAGATTTCAGAACATTTGCCCATCCCAAATTGGGACAAAATGTCAAAATCTCAAAGTTTCACAAACTGGCACGCTGGAAAAAAAATAGTGGTACGGACCAATCAAAATATTTTGCAAGGTTTTGTTTCCATTTCCACCTTGATTTCTTTTTTTTTAAATCTCTTTTCAGTATAAATTAAATGCATGAATTAAATAAATAAATTAAAGAAATGAAAAGACATTTCAAACCCCAAACCAACATTTTTCCTTTAGGAAATGTCAAAACGGGACTTTTCAACCATTTCAAAACCATTTCTAAACTTTTTTTCCAAGTCAGGAAATTAGTCAAAACTAACTTTCTCCCACAACCACTTTGTCTCAACAATTAGCTGGGAAATTTACACACCACCCCTGTGCGCCTCTGCGAGGCAATACTTCCCCACTCGCAAGCACAGAGTCTGTGTAGAAAAGCAACTTTTAATAAAAGGAGGGAAGTAAATGGGCGTTAATTTGGGAAAACACCGCAAACAGGGTTAAACATAAACCGTGAGTAAAAGACCCACCCCCAAGTAGGTTGGGCAGTGTCCTTTTCCCCTCAGGTTCTTAAGTCCAGCCACCCAAAAGTCCCTTTCACGTGCCCGTCCCTTCTCTGCACCCACTCACAGTTGCTGTCCTCGGTCAGTGCAGACCAAGAGTTCAGAGGTGTATCTGCAGAGTTCACCTCTCCCCATGGGTGGGGTAAAAAGGTACCTTACTCGCTCCGCTGCTCGGACACTAGCTCGCTGCCCCCCTCTGACAGCCACCCAGCAGGCTTGGTATCAGGGTGACTGTTCTCTGTTACACTTGGAGGCCTCGTTTGGATTCCCAGGGCAGTTAGGGGTTTGCCATGGCTGAAGAGCACTGCAAAGCTAATAAAAGTCATTAAAGCAAAATCGTCAACTAGCCCGTGCCATTTGTTAGTTTGTTTCCCGATGCCAAGCAGGAAAGTGACTTCATGAGCTCGTTGGGGTTCCTCGGCGATGCGAGATGCACAGGGGCGCCTTTCACTTTATTTAACAGGGAGGCTGTTTTAATGAATAAGCTATTTGGAGGTGGCATGCACCACAGAGTTCAGTAATATTTCACTGCGCTGCCTGCTGCACCATCAGACCTCAGATTGGAGTCGCTGGTCCCAGGAGGTTGCAGGGCGACCATCGTAGGAGGGTTGCTGGAATGGCAGTGCTGCTAGGCGGGGTACAAATTGCGGGAGCAGTGTTCCTTCAAAGTCCTGGCTCCATGGCATGATTGGGAGCCCTGGATGCACTCATCAAGCCCCTGTCCCTGCTCCTCTTCCATTCGCTAGGAGAGACAACTGTTTGAGTCAAACCCTACAGTAGTTTTATGGTAAGAATCCATCAGGGGCTGGTTTGCAGCTGTGACCCTGCTGTAGTCAAGATGATAATGCATCAACCTGTTTTGGTGCTGGCTTGTTCTTTGAATCACTGGACACAAGCACCTAATGCCACTCATTGCATGTCTTCACACTTGCTCCTCTGGGTCAAATGCCTGGGGACTCTTGTGCGCTCTGTAACAGAGAGCCATTGAAAACCACACTGCAAAGTGTCTCCATCATTCCCACTCTTCACGTTAAAGGGACAGTTCCCCTTTTCCACCCGTGATCTTCAGCTGTGGAGGATAAGTGAAACTTAAGACCAAACCAGTGTTCTACATAGAGGTGAGCCTAGCAGTGAAGGTCTGATCTGGGTCTGGCCTTTCCCATAGCTCAGAAGTGTTCAGATCCATGGTTTTGGGTGGGTCCACAGGAACCAGCAATAAAATTCAGATCTGAATCCAAACCTCCCCATAGCTCCAGTTCAGGCCTATCTCTAGCTCTAAGTAGGTAGAGGGAACCTTAATGATAAAATAATCCCTCTATGAACTTTACCCCGTTGTTAGCTTCAGACTCAAACTGGGCCTTTCTTGAAGCTCTGAAATGGTCAGAATAGGTGAAATTCACCCCTAAGTAGAGAATCAAGGCACGAGCTATCCACCGCTTATGTTCCACTTAGGGTTTAAGAAGGATTTAAGATATTGCCTGTTATATTAATTTAGGCGGATCGTATGGGCCCAAAGAGTCAAAGGTGTTAACACTAAACAATTCAAAACAAGGTTCAGGGTATGGTGTTAAGAGACCTCACGCTGCTGAGTGCCATGGCAAACACCCCATTAAATATCCTTTTAACCTTTTATTAAAGATACAGGAAAGAATGAAAAACAGGTAACGCATTTGAAATGGAAAGTATTAAGTAACACTTCCATGTTAACAACATCCTTTGTTCCTTTTCCTTTTCGTTGAGAGAGTTTTTACCAGAAAAAAGTCCCCAAGGCCACGTCTACACTACAAACCTACATCAGTATCACTACATAGCTCCGGGGTGTGAAAAATCCACCTGTCCTTGTTTGACAGTCTCTTAGACAGTATCAAAGATGGCAACAATTGTCCTTTTTGGGAAAAGAGAAGAGGTTTGTTGAGATGGCTGGAGCTGATGTTGTTGCTGTTGTTAAAGTCCAACAGGGACGACACTAACCCCCCTGTAGCCACCTCGCCCAGTGCAAAGGTCAAACCTTACGTAGATACTTTTCCACTGCTGCTACCTTCAGAGCTGGGTGCCTGGACAGCAGCCACCGCTCTCTGGCTGCCCAGCTCTGAAGGCAGTGCCGCCACCAGCAGCAGCGCAGAAGCCAGGGCAGGAGGTCGGGGGGCCCAAGAGCAGCCCCCGGCCCATGTCCCTGCCTGCTGGGGCGTGCCGCCCAGGCGGGTGGAGGGTCTGGGGCTCCCCACTGTCTTTATTCATTTCTGCTTCCAGCCTCTATGTTTCTGTGTTTCTCTATGTTCAAGAGAGACCCAGCAAGGAAGTGCCAGCCATCTCACGAGAGCATCTGTTTTCATAAGATACAACCCACCTTTTAAACCCAAGAGAACCAGATAGTTCATTTAAGCATCCACAGCTGGGACCACCAGTCTGACCTGAACCATCACGGTTCGCCTCCTGCTTACACCTTCCAACACACGGCTACAGAACTGTTGATCTACTGAGCTTAAGGCTCTTTTTACAAAGGAGGGAGAGCACTGTTATCCCTGCTTTACAAAGGGAGAAACTGAGGCACGGAGTGGTTACGTTTTTCAAAACGAGGCTCCCAAAGTTAGACACCTACATTCATAATTAGGCACTTAAATGAGTGGTTTGATCATTACGGGTGTTGAGGATCCTCAGTTAGCAATAAGGTGCCTCTGAAAGTCAGGCCACTTATTTAGGCGCCCAGCTTTTAGGCCTGCACATTGGAAAACGTTGGCCTCGTGATTTGCTCAAGCTTCTAAAGTGTGTTAGCGTCAGAGTGAAAAGTAGTTTCCAGACTCTCCCGAGTCCCATTCTCAGTCCACTAGCCCACAGCTGCGGATGCATTTGTCAATTACCATTTCAAAACACCTTTTCTTTCCCAACTCTGCCCCTTTCCAAGGGAGACGTCTCCATTTGAAGCCTGTGCTCACTCTCCTATTGCTCCAAACTCCATCACTATTTAGCCATGAGCAGAACATTAGACTTGCCTATTGGTGCGTCAGTTTAACAGCTCCCCTACTGCTGTCCAGTTCCTGACAAAAGTCCCTCCGGTGTTTTTTTAAGCAGGAGAGGGAGGGGTTGGAAAAAGTTGTTAACAAAAGTGATCAGTGACTGCGGCGTCATTCTCTTGATGCTCAGCTTTGCTGACACAGGCCCTGCATTGCACAAATCCACACCATCCTTTAAATTAGCAATTCCACAGACACAGTAGGAGCTTGCATAAGAATTGTCAACAGAGGGGGGTGGGGAGTCACTGTTTCAGCCTAGCATGAAAACACTGGTTTCTGCTTTTTAATTAAGCTTTCAGGCCTGTGTGTCCCCTGAGGATCTGCAGGAGGCGTTGTTGGATACAATATACAGACGGGGTATACAGCGCTGAAATGAGATTGGAACTTGGCTATTTATTGTATTTCAGGTGCATGTTCTTTAAAGGGGACAAGACAAGAACTGGCTCAACTGTGCACAGAAAGAAGAGGTCTTGAAAAGAGCTCAGTGAGACAACAGCCGTCCTCGGGTACACCTGTGCTAACCGTCAGAGATCTTATCGTACACCCTTACAGGCCTGCGGCAAACCAGGGAATTGAAACCAGTTTTCCCAAGTCATAGGTTCATCTCTACTTCCCTACTTAGTTCTTTTAGGCAGGGATGTCTCTCCAGATTGGTACGTGCAGCCCCTAGCACAATGGGCCCTGATTGTTGTTGGGGCCACTAGGGGCGCCATAATACAGATCTTGGCGTTAGCCCTTCAAGGCGGTCACAGTCATTGCCTACCAACTTCATCGCGTTGTTGTCATGAGGCAAATGTTGTCACCTCACGCTGGGGGAGGTTTTAATCCCCCGTGGGGAAATAACACTGGCAGAAAGGGGGCAGTGTGGACAAAAAAAAGAGGAAACAATTTCTCAGCTATGTTCCGTTTTCTCCTACACGTTCTGCACAAGACACAGTAGAAGATGAGCAGTGGCGGTGGTAGCCCTTGACAATGCAGTCGCGGCTCCATCTAAATCAATACAACAGGACACACCGTTCAAGAGTGACCAGTTCAGTATCCCAGCAAGCTCCACCATTAGCATCCACTGCAGTTAATATCCGGGAGGGGCCTCAGCATATTTTCATCAGCGCCAGTCAATACCTAGGGAAGCACCACCATATTATCATCAGCGCAGGTCAATATAAGGCGGGGCCTTATCGTTCTATCCTCCATGCTAGTTAGTATGTTGGGAATATAATGGGCTCAGCCCCCATGACAGAAAACTCCTTCCATGAGCAAGGTGGTGGGAAAACACCTCCACCTCTCTGAGGCTCTGATCCTGCCAGTCACTGGGTAGCACCCACAGTTGTAGGGTTCCAGCACAAGTGGAGGCACATGTGGCTAGGAATGGTCCAGCCCTAGGAGAGTCCCCAGCACTGAGAAGTAAGCAGCCTTTATCTCGCCATGTTCTAAGCATCCCAAGAGATGAGGCTCACACCACTCCCCCGATGACATTAAGATGAGGGGCAGTACTGGGGTGGGACTAGTGGAGCGGGGGTTGCTGCAAGTCATGATTCAAGTGCATTGGCAGAGCTGTGTGTAGGAAGGCCAGGCCTGGGAAGAGCAGGGAGTGTCAGAGGTCAGAGGACATGCATTGACAGAGTTGTGCATGGAATCCAAGGCTGTAATAGCAGAGAGTGTGACACATTCCAAGGTGCAGTCTAGACCAGTGAGGGGGGAGGGATAGTTCAGTGGTTTGAGCATTGGCCTGCTAAACCCAGGGTTGTGAGTTCAATCCTTGAGAGGGCCACTTAGGGATCTGGGGCAAAATCAGTACTTGGTCCTGCTAGTGAAGGCAGGGGGCTGGACTCAATGACCTTTCAGGGTCCTTTCCAGCTCTATGAGATAGGTATCTCTCTCTCTCTCTCTCTCTATATATATATATATATGGGTTATGTCACCCTTGCCTTGTAAACCCTGAGTGTCTTAAACTGCTCTGCTGCTGTAGCTCCCTTGTCTGGACACTTCCTGTCCGCGTGCAACGAGCGTCTGTGCGTTTGGCAGCTCAGGCTCATTAACTCTGATTCCAGCAGCCTGCTCACAACACACCAGGCCCACTCTCGTCTCTGTCACCCAGCTGCCTAATGCGGGGTGATCCCATTCCTGAATTTTCTCCAGACTGTGTGCTCCACACTGTCCAGCCCTTTCCTGGGCTATTCAGAGGATTAATAAGGTTTGTTTGCTCCTCTAAAGAGACAAAAGGCACAGCCTGTCCCTTTAACTGGGGTTAACAATCTCTTTAAATCAAACACAGCACTGGGTTGGTTTCAGTTAAAAGCAAAACAAGTTTATTAACAATAGATTGTGAGTTCAAATATAAAGGCTAGAGTTAGAATTGGGTACAGGCAAAGAAAAGTGAGAAATGCTTTCTAGTGGCTAAGACTTGACACAAGAAGCCACCGCATTTGTTCGAGGTAGTGCTACCTTCCAGCAAGATGGCTGCCCACCCTTCTAGTCAGGATCTTCCACAAAGTCCAATACACGTGGTTCCTTTCTCTTCTTAAGTGAAAGACCTCTTGGGGTTTTTGCTCCTCTCTTTAATAGTCCAGTGAACCTTTGAAATGGAGTCTTCTGAAGGTCACCCCCAAAGTAAAGTTCTTTCAAGCTGGAAGGAAGTTCCATGCTGTTTTTCCGCCCTTGCTGGTGTTTGCTAAAAAGCAAACTGATCAGTTTCCTGCAATCTCCTTCCTGTGCCGTGATGCCGAGTGGTTATCGCCTCCCCTTGCTGGCCTGATAGTTCTGTTTACCTTTTATATAAATTGCATCGTCTCTTAATGTACCTTGGAAATACCTTCAAGGTGACAGAACTGCATTCCGCTGTCTAGGGCGGGGTAACTTTAGCCCTACCTGGCAGGCACATTTTAAGAACATAATTCCCAATATCTTTGTAATTTTGAATGTGTCCTTCATAGCTACACCACACAATGACATTAATGATCAGAATGATGTTAGCTTTCTATTGACAGCTCACGTGACACCTTTTACACACAGGTTATGACATTAGTGAGTTGGGGCACACTGAACTGGGCGGGGCAGCTGAAACTTGCGAGTCCCTTGCCCTCTTGCATCGGGATGCTGTTAGGATCACAGAGTGCCAGAGGTCAGGAGAACTGCATCAACGAAGCTGTGTGTGGAGCCCAGGATTTGGAATACCAGGGAAGTGCTAGAGATCATGAGAAGTCCATTGGCAGAGCCGTGTGTGTGTCTAGCTCTGGACTGGAACAGCAGGGAGTGCTGCATTTCCCGAGTCTCTCCTGAAGAGTGCTAATGAACTGTGCTGTGATGCATCGGGGAGTCCATACAGCCAATAAGGGAGAAGAAAGGGAGACCATTCAGCTCATTTTCACTTGTCACCCCTTTCTCCACACAGAGTAGTTCCCAGAGCGGCAAAGCCATGCCCGGTCACTCGTGCCATTGCAAATTGAAACTGTGTCCCCAAGTGAAACGCAGGCACTGATGAAGTCTGAGCCACAGTATCTGATTCTATAATTTCACTCAGTGTAGGTTGGGGGAGGAGAGACTAGTACAGGGGTTCTCAAACATGGGGGTCGGGACCCCTCAGGGGGTCGCAAGGTTATTACATGGGGGGTCACGAGCTGTCAGCCTGCACCCCAAACCCCACTTTGCCTCCAGCATTTATATAATGGTGTTAAATATATAAAAAAGTGTTTTTAATGTATAAGTGGGGGTCGCACTCAGAGGCTTGCTATGTGAAAGGGGTCACCAGTACAAAAGTTTGAGAACCACTGGACTAGTATGGCCTGAATTTCTGCTCTCCATTGGTTAAGGAGTCTTGCTCTGCTAATGCCACATGAAGCCAGGTGCCAGCACGACACCTAACAGCGTGCGTAGAAGATGAGACATATAGCACCAGAGCCGCTAACATTGGTAGGAGAGTTAATGATTCTTAAAGAAAATATGCGTTTCACTGGCCCTCTGTCAGAGGCCAGCAGTGGCCAGCGCCTCACGTAACAGGGATATATTTAACGGCAGTCTAGTGCTCCTCTTTTTTTAAACTCACTATTAATATTTTATGACCATCTCTAGGGCAACGAATTAGCTTCATTCTCCAGGCTGGACCTTAATATCTGACTGGCCATTTTTATCGCTCATCAAAATGCTTTATAGCAGGGGTGGGCAAACTACAGCCCACGGGCCGGATCCGGGTGGGGGGGCAGAGGGCTCAGTGTGTTGCCCTTGCCTCCAGGCACCGCCCCCCCGCAGCTCCCATTGGCCGGGAACAGGGAACCGCAGCCAATGGGAGCTTCGGGGGAGGTACCTGGAGGCGCGGCAAGGGCAGCGCACGCGGAGCCCTCTGCCCCCCCCCTTCCCCCAGGGGCCGCAGCGCTTCCTGGAGCGGCGCGGGGCCGGGGCCAGGGCAGGTATGCAGGGAGCCTGCCCTGGCCCCGGTGAGCGCCACTGCCACTCCGGAGCCGCTTGAGGTAAGCGGCGCCGGGCCAGAGCCTGAACCCCTCCTGTACTCCACCCCTCAACTCCCTGCCCTGAGCCCCCTCATACACCCCGCACCCCTCCTGCACCCCAACCCCCTGCCCTGAGCCCCCTT